>NC_139697.1:104155363-104512863 GCF_964188405.1 Protomyctophum parallelum | reverse complement strand
ATCAACCTGGGACCACCACCCTGACTTAGAATCAACCTGGGGACCACCACCCTGACTGAGAATCAACCAGGGACCACCACCCTGGCTGAGAATCAACCTGGGGACCACCACCCTGACTTAGAATCAACCTGGGGACCACCACCCTGACTTAGACTCAACCTGGGGACCACCACCCTGACTTAGACTCAACCTGGGGACCACCACCCTGACTTAGAATCAACCTGGGGACCACCACCCTGACTTAGAATCAACCTGGGGACCACCACCCTGACTTAGACTCAACCTGGGGACCACCACCCTGACTTAGACTCAACCTGGGACCACCACCCTGACTTAGACTCAACCTGGGGACCACCACCCTGACTTAGACTCAACCTGGGGACCACCACCCTGACTTAGACTCAACCTGGGGACCACCACCCTGACTTAGACTCAACCTGGGGACCACCACCCTGACTTAGAATCAACCTGGGGACCACCACCCTGACTTAGACTCAACCTGGGGACCACCACCCTGACTTAGAATCAACCTGGGGACCACCACCCTGACTTAGACTCAACCTGGGGACCACCACCCTGACTTAGACTCAACCTGGGGACCACCACCCTGACTTAGACTCAACCTGGGGACCACCACCCTGACTTAGAATCAACCTGGGGACCACCACCCTGACTATAGAATCAACCTGGGGACCACCACCCTGACTTAGACTCAACCTGGGGACCACCACCCTGACTTAGAATCAACCTGGGGACCACCACCCTGACTATAGAATCAACCAGGGACCACCACCCTGACTTAGAATCAACCTGGGGACCACCACCCTGACTGAGAATCAACCTGGGGACCACCACCCTGACTGAGAATCAACCTGGGGACCACCACCCTGACTTAGAATCAACCTGGGGACCACCACCCTGACTGAGAATCAACCTGGGGACCACCACCCTGACTTAGAATCAACTTGGGGACCACCACCCTGACTTAGAATCAACCTGGGGACCACCACTCTGACTTAGAATCTACCTGGGGACCTCCACCCTGACTTAGAATCAACCTGGGGACCACCACCCTGACTTAGACTCAACCTGGGGACCACCACCCTGACTTAGACTCAACCTGGGGACCACCACCCTGACTTAGAATCAACCTGGGGACCACCACCCTGACTTAGAATCAACCTGGGGACCACCACCCTGACTTAGACTCAACCTGGGGACCACCACCCTGACTTAGAATCAACCTGGGGACCACCACCCTGACTTAGAATCAACCTGGGGACCACCACCCTGACTTAGACTCAACCTGGGGACCACCACCCTGACTTAGAATCAACCTGGGGACCACCACCCTGACTTAGAATCAACCTGGGGACCACCACCCTGACTTAAAATCAACCTGGGGACCACCACCCTGACTTAGACTCAACCTGGGGACCACCACCCTGACTGAGAATCAACCTGGGGACCACCACCCTGACTGAGAATCAACCTGGGGACCACCACCCTGACTTAGACTCAACCAGGGACCACCACCCTGACTTAGAATCAACCTGGGGACCACCACCCTGACTGAGAATCAACCTGGGGACCCCCACCCTGACTTAGAATCAACCTGGGGACCACCACCCTGACTTAGAATCAACCTGGGGACCACCACCCTGACTTAGAATCAACCTGGGGACCACCACCCTGACTTAGACTCAACCTGGGGACCACCACCCTGACTTAGAATCAACCTGGGGACCACCACCCTGACTTAGAATCAACCTGGGGACCACCACCCTGACTTAGAATCAACCTGGGGACCACCACCCTGACTATAGAATCAACCTGGGGACCACCACCCTGACTTAGAATCAACCTGGGGACCACCACCCTGACTTAGAATCAACCTGGGGACCCCCACCCTGACTTAGACTCAACCTGGGGACCTCCACCCTGACTTAGAATCAACCTGGGGACCACCACCCTGACTTAGAATCAACCTGGGGACCACCACCCTGACTTAGACTCAACCTGGGGACCACCACCCTGACTTAGAATCAACCTGGGGACCACCACCCTGACTTAGAATCAACCTGGGGACCACCACCCTGACTTAGAATCAACCTGGGGACCACCACCCTGACTTAGAATCAACCTGGGGACCCCCACCCTGACTTAGAATCAACCTGGGGACCACCACCCTGACTTAGAATCAACCTGGGGACCACCACCCTGACTTAGAATCAACCTGGGGACCACCACCCTGACTTAGAATCAACCTGGGGACCACCACCCTGACTTAGAATCAACCTGGGGACCACCACCCTGACTGAGAATCAACCTGGGGACCACCACCCTGACATAGAATCAACCTGGGGACCACCACCCTGACTGAGAATCAACCTGGGGACCACCACCCTGACTTAGAATCAACCTGGGGACCACCACCCTGACTTAGAATCAACCTGGGGACCCCCACCCTGACTTAGAATCAACCTGGGGACCACCACCCTGACTTAGAATCAACCTGGGGACCACCACCCTGACTTAGAATCAACCTGGGGACCACCACCCTGACTTAGAATCAACCTGGGGACCACCACTTTGACTTAGAATCAACCTGGGGACCACCACCCTGACTTAGAATCAACCTGGGGACCACCACCCTGACTTAGAATCAACCTGGGGACCACCACCCTGACTTAGAATCAACCTGGGGACCACCACCCTGACTTAGACTCAACCTGGGGACCACCACCCTGACTTAGAATCAACCTGGGGACCACCACCCTGACTTAGAATCAACCTGGGGACCACCACCCTGACTATAGAATCAACCTGGGGACCACCACCCTGACTTAGAATCAACCTGGGGACCACCACCCTGACTTAGAATCAACCTGGGGACCACCACCCTGACTTAGAATCAACCTGGGGACCACCACCCTGACTTAGAATCAACCTGGGGACCACCACCCTGACTTAGAATCAACCTGGGGACCACCACCCTGACTTAGAATCAACCTGGGGACCACCACCCTGACTTAGACTCAACCTGGGGACCACCACCCTGACTGAGAATCAACCTGGGGACCACCACCCTGACTTAGAATCAACCTGGGGACCACCACCCTGACTTAGAATCAACCTGGGGACCACCACCCTGACTTAGAATCAACCTGGGGACCACCACCCTGACTTAGAATCAACCTGGGGACCACCACCCTGACTTAGAATCAACCTGGGGACCACCACCCTGACTTAGAATCAACCTGGGGACCACCACCCTGACTTAGAATCAACCTGGGGACCACCACCCTGACTGAGAATCAACCTGGGGACCACCACCCTGACATAGAATCAACCTGGGGACCACCACCCTGACTGAGAATCAACCTGGGGACCACCACCCTGACTTAGAATCAACCTGGGGACCACCACCCTGACTTAGAATCAACCTGGGGACCCCCACCCTGACTTAGAATCAACCTGGGGACCACCACCCTGACTTAGAATCAACCTGGGGACCACCACCCTGACTTAGAATCAACCTGGGGACCACCACCCTGACTTAGAATCAACCTGGGGACCACCACTTTGACTTAGAATCAACCTGGGGACCACCACCCTGACTTAGAATCAACCTGGGGACCACCACCCTGACTTAGAATCAACCTGGGGACCACCACCCTGACTTAGAATCAACCTGGGGACCACCACCCTGACTTAGACTCAACCTGGGGACCACCACCCTGACTTAGAATCAACCTGGGGACCACCACCCTGACTTAGAATCAACCTGGGGACCACCACCCTGACTATAGAATCAACCTGGGGACCACCACCCTGACTTAGAATCAACCTGGGGACCACCACCCTGACTTAGAATCAACCTGGGGACCACCACCCTGACTTAGAATCAACCTGGAGACCACCACCCTGACTTAAAATCAACCTGGGGACCACCACCCTGACTTAGAATCAACCAGGGGACCACCACCCTGACTGAGAATCAACCTGGGGACCACCACCCTGACTTAGAATCAACCTGGGGACCACCACCCTGACTTAGAATCAACCTGGGGACCACCACTCTGACTTAGAATCTACCTGGGGACCTCCACCCTGACTTAGAATCAACCTGGGGACCACCACCCTGACTTAGACTCAACCTGGGGACCACCACCCTGACTTAGACTCAACCTGGGGACCACCACCCTGACTTAGAATCAACCTGGGGACCACCACCCTGACTGAGAATCAACCTGGGGACCTCCACCCTGACTTAGACTCAACCTGGGGACCACCACCCTGACTTAGAATCAACCTGGGGACCACCACCCTGACTTAGAATCAACCTGGGGACCACCACCCTGACTTAGAATCAACCTGGGGACCACCACCCTGACTTAGACTCAACCTGGGGACCACCACCCTGACTTAGAATCAACCTGGGGACCATCACCCTGACTTAGAATCAACCTGGGGACCACCACCCTGACTTAGAATCAACCTGGGGACCACCACCCTGACTTAGAATCAACCTGGGGACCACCACCCTGACTTAGAATCAACCTGGGGACCACCACCCTGACTTAGAATCAACCTGGGGACCACCACCCTGACTTAGAATCAACCTGGGGACCACCACCCTGACTTAGACTCAACCTGGGGACCTCCACCCTGACTTAGACTCAACCTGGGGACCACCACCCTGACTTAGACTCAACCTGGGGACCACCACCCTGACTTAGACTCAACCTGGGACCACCACCCTGACTTAGACTCAACCTGGGGACCACCACCCTGACTTAGAATCAACCTGGGGACCACCACCCTGACTTAGACTCAACCTGGGGACCACCACCCTGACTTAGACTCAACCTGGGACCACCACCCTGACTTAGACTCAACCTGGGGACCACCACCCTGACTTAGACTCAACCTGGGGACCACCACCCTGACTTAGACTCAACCTGGGGACCACCACCCTGACTTAGACTCAACCTGGGGACCACCACCCTGACTTAGAATCAACCTGGGGACCACCACCCTGACTTAGACTCAACCTGGGGACCACCACCCTGACTTAGAATCAACCTGGGGACCACCACCCTGACTTAGACTCAACCTGGGGACCACCACCCTGACTTAGACTCAACCTGGGGACCACCACCCTGACTTAGACTCAACCTGGGGACCACCACCCTGACTTAGAATCAACCTGGGGACCACCACCCTGACTATAGAATCAACCTGGGGACCACCACCCTGACTTAGACTCAACCTGGGGACCACCACCCTGACTTAGAATCAACCTGGGGACCACCACCCTGACTATAGAATCAACCTGGGGACCACCACCCTGACTATAGAATCAACCAGGGACCACCACCCTGACTTAGAATCAACCTGGGGACCACCACCCTGACTTAGAATCAACCTGGGACCACCACCCTGACTGAGAATCAACCTGGGACCACCACCCTGACTTAGAATCAACCTGGGGACCACCACCCTGACTGAGAATCAACCAGGGACCACCACCCTGGCTGAGAATCAACCTGGGGACCACCACCCTGACTTAGAATCAACCTGGGGACCACCACCCTGACTTAGACTCAACCTGGGGACCACCACCCTGACTTAGACTCAACCTGGGGACCACCACCCTGACTTAGAATCAACCTGGGGACCACCACCCTGACTTAGAATCAACCTGGGGACCACCACCCTGACTTAGACTCAACCTGGGGACCACCACCCTGACTTAGACTCAACCTGGGACCACCACCCTGACTTAGACTCAACCTGGGGACCACCACCCTGACTTAGACTCAACCTGGGGACCACCACCCTGACTTAGAATCAACCTGGGGACCACCACCCTGACTTAGACTCAACCTGGGGACCACCACCCTGACTTAGAATCAACCTGGGGACCACCACCCTGACTTAGAATCAACCTGGGACCACCACCCTGACTGAGAATCAACCTGGGACCACCACCCTGACTTAGAATCAACCTGGGGACCACCACCCTGACTGAGAATCAACCAGGGACCACCACCCTGGCTGAGAATCAACCTGGGGACCACCACCCTGACTTAGAATCAACCTGGGGACCACCACCCTGACTTAGACTCAACCTGGGGACCACCACCCTGACTTAGACTCAACCTGGGGACCACCACCCTGACTTAGAATCAACCTGGGGACCACCACCCTGACTTAGAATCAACCTGGGGACCACCACCCTGACTTAGACTCAACCTGGGGACCACCACCCTGACTTAGACTCAACCTGGGACCACCACCCTGACTTAGACTCAACCTGGGGACCACCACCCTGACTTAGACTCAACCTGGGGACCACCACCCTGACTTAGACTCAACCTGGGGACCACCACCCTGACTTAGACTCAACCTGGGGACCACCACCCTGACTTAGAATCAACCTGGGGACCACCACCCTGACTTAGACTCAACCTGGGGACCACCACCCTGACTTAGAATCAACCTGGGGACCACCACCCTGACTTAGACTCAACCTGGGGACCACCACCCTGACTTAGACTCAACCTGGGGACCACCACCCTGACTTAGACTCAACCTGGGGACCACCACCCTGACTTAGAATCAACCTGGGGACCACCACCCTGACTATAGAATCAACCTGGGGACCACCACCCTGACTTAGACTCAACCTGGGGACCACCACCCTGACTTAGAATCAACCTGGGGACCACCACCCTGACTATAGAATCAACCAGGGACCACCACCCTGACTTAGAATCAACCTGGGGACCACCACCCTGACTTAGAATCAACCTGGGACCACCACCCTGACTGAGAATCAACCTGGGACCACCACCCTGACTTAGAATCAACCTGGGGACCACCACCCTGACTGAGAATCAACCAGGGACCACCACCCTGGCTGAGAATCAACCTGGGGACCACCACCCTGACTTAGAATCAACCTGGGGACCACCACCCTGACTTAGACTCAACCTGGGGACCACCACCCTGACTTAGACTCAACCTGGGGACCACCACCCTGACTTAGAATCAACCTGGGGACCACCACCCTGACTTAGAATCAACCTGGGGACCACCACCCTGACTTAGACTCAACCTGGGGACCACCACCCTGACTTAGAATCAACCTGGGGACCACCACCCTGACTTAGAATCAACCTGGGGACCACCACCCTGACTTAGAATCAACCTGGGGACCACCACCCTGACTTAGACTCAACCTGGGGACCACCACATTGACTTAGACTCAACCTGGGGACCACCACCCTGACTTAGAATCAACCTGGGGACCACCACCCTGACTTAGACTCAACCTGGGGACCACCACCCTGACTTAGAATCAACCTGGGGACCACCACCCTGACTGAGAATCAACCTGGGGACCACCACCCTGACTTAGAATCAACCTGGGGACCACCACCCTGACTTAGAATCAACCTGGGGACCACCACCCTGACTTAGACTCAACCTGGGGACCACCACCCTGACTTAGACTCAACCTGGGACCACCACCCTGACTTAGACTCAACCTGGGGACCACCACCCTGACTTAGACTCAACCTGGGGACCACCACCCTGACTTAGACTCAACCTGGGGACCACCACCCTGACTTAGACTCAACCTGGGGACCACCACCCTGACTTAGAATCAACCTGGGGACCACCACCCTGACTTAGAATCAACCTGGGACCACCACCCTGACTGAGAATCAACCTGGGACCACCACCCTGACTTAGAATCAACCTGGGGACCACCACCCTGACTGAGAATCAACCAGGGACCACCACCCTGGCTGAGAATCAACCTGGGGACCACCACCCTGACTTAGAATCAACCTGGGGACCACCACCCTGACTTAGACTCAACCTGGGGACCACCACCCTGACTTAGACTCAACCTGGGGACCACCACCCTGACTTAGAATCAACCTGGGGACCACCACCCTGACTTAGAATCAACCTGGGGACCACCACCCTGACTTAGACTCAACCTGGGGACCACCACCCTGACTTAGACTCAACCTGGGGACCACCACCCTGACTTAGACTCAACCTGGGGACCACCACCCTGACTTAGAATCAACCTGGGGACCACCACCCTGACTTAGAATCAACCTGGGACCACCACCCTGACTGAGAATCAACCTGGGACCACCACCCTGACTTAGAATCAACCTGGGGACCACCACCCTGACTGAGAATCAACCAGGGACCACCACCCTGGCTGAGAATCAACCTGGGGACCACCACCCTGACTTAGAATCAACCTGGGGACCACCACCCTGACTTAGACTCAACCTGGGGACCACCACCCTGACTTAGACTCAACCTGGGGACCACCACCCTGACTTAGAATCAACCTGGGGACCACCACCCTGACTTAGAATCAACCTGGGGACCACCACCCTGACTTAGACTCAACCTGGGGACCACCACCCTGACTTAGACTCAACCTGGGACCACCACCCTGACTTAGACTCAACCTGGGACCACCACCCTGACTTAGACTCAACCTGGGGACCACCACCCTGACTTAGACTCAACCTGGGGACCACCACCCTGACTTAGACTCAACCTGGGGACCACCACCCTGACTTAGACTCAACCTGGGGACCACCACCCTGACTTAGAATCAACCTGGGGACCACCACCCTGACTTAGACTCAACCTGGGGACCACCACCCTGACTTAGAATCAACCTGGGGACCACCACCCTGACTTAGACTCAACCTGGGGACCACCACCCTGACTTAGACTCAACCTGGGGACCACCACCCTGACTTAGACTCAACCTGGGGACCACCACCCTGACTTAGAATCAACCTGGGGACCACCACCCTGACTATAGAATCAACCTGGGGACCACCACCCTGACTTAGACTCAACCTGGGGACCACCACCCTGACTTAGAATCAACCTGGGGACCACCACCCTGACTATAGAATCAACCTGGGGACCACCACCCTGACTATAGAATCAACCAGGGACCACCACCCTGACTTAGAATCAACCTGGGGACCACCACCCTGACTTAGAATCAACCTGGGGCCACCACCCTGACTGAGAATCAACCTGGGACCACCACCCTGACTTAGAATCAACCTGGGGACCACCACCCTGACTGAGAATCAACCAGGGACCACCACCCTGGCTGAGAATCAACCTGGGGACCACCACCCTGACTTAGAATCAACCTGGGGACCACCACCCTGACTTAGACTCAACCTGGGGACCACCACCCTGACTTAGACTCAACCTGGGGACCACCACCCTGACTTAGAATCAACCTGGGGACCACCACCCTGACTTAGAATCAACCTGGGGACCACCACCCTGACTTAGACTCAACCTGGGGACCACCACCCTGACTTAGACTCAACCTGGGACCACCACCCTGACTTAGACTCAACCTGGGGACCACCACCCTGACTTAGACTCAACCTGGGGACCACCACCCTGACTTAGACTCAACCTGGGGACCACCACCCTGACTTAGACTCAACCTGGGGACCACCACCCTGACTTAGAATCAACCTGGGGACCACCACCCTGACTTAGAATCAACCTGGGACCACCACCCTGACTGAGAATCAACCTGGGACCACCACCCTGACTTAGAATCAACCTGGGGACCACCACCCTGACTGAGAATCAACCAGGGACCACCACCCTGGCTGAGAATCAACCTGGGGACCACCACCCTGACTTAGAATCAACCTGGGGACCACCACCCTGACTTAGACTCAACCTGGGGACCACCACCCTGACTTAGACTCAACCTGGGGACCACCACCCTGACTTAGAATCAACCTGGGGACCACCACCCTGACTTAGAATCAACCTGGGGACCACCACCCTGACTTAGACTCAACCTGGGGACCACCACCCTGACTTAGACTCAACCTGGGGACCACCACCCTGACTTAGAATCAACCTGGGGACCACCACCCTGACTATAGAATCAACCTGGGGACCACCACCCTGACTTAGACTCAACCTGGGGACCACCACCCTGACTTAGAATCAACCTGGGGACCACCACCCTGACTATAGAATCAACCAGGGACCACCACCCTGACTTAGAATCAACCTGGGGACCACCACCCTGACTTAGAATCAACCTGGGACCACCACCCTGACTGAGAATCAACCTGGGACCACCACCCTGACTTAGAATCAACCTGGGGACCACCACCCTGACTGAGAATCAACCAGGGACCACCACCCTGGCTGAGAATCAACCTGGGGACCACCACCCTGACTTAGAATCAACCTGGGGACCACCACCCTGACTTAGACTCAACCTGGGGACCACCACCCTGACTTAGACTCAACCTGGGGACCACCACCCTGACTTAGAATCAACCTGGGGACCACCACCCTGACTTAGAATCAACCTGGGGACCACCACCCTGACTTAGACTCAACCTGGGGACCACCACCCTGACTTAGAATCAACCTGGGGACCACCACCCTGACTTAGAATCAACCTGGGGACCACCACCCTGACTTAGAATCAACCTGGGGACCACCACCCTGACTTAGACTCAACCTGGGGACCACCACATTGACTTAGACTCAACCTGGGGACCACCACCCTGACTTAGAATCAACCTGGGGACCACCACCCTGACTTAGACTCAACCTGGGGACCACCACCCTGACTTAGAATCAACCTGGGGACCACCACCCTGACTGAGAATCAACCTGGGGACCACCACCCTGACTTAGAATCAACCTGGGGACCACCACCCTGACTTAGAATCAACCTGGGGACCACCACCCTGACTTAGACTCAACCTGGGGACCACCACCCTGACTTAGACTCAACCTGGGACCACCACCCTGACTTAGACTCAACCTGGGGACCACCACCCTGACTTAGACTCAACCTGGGGACCACCACCCTGACTTAGACTCAACCTGGGGACCACCACCCTGACTTAGACTCAACCTGGGGACCACCACCCTGACTTAGAATCAACCTGGGGACCACCACCCTGACTTAGAATCAACCTGGGACCACCACCCTGACTGAGAATCAACCTGGGACCACCACCCTGACTTAGAATCAACCTGGGGACCACCACCCTGACTGAGAATCAACCAGGGACCACCACCCTGGCTGAGAATCAACCTGGGGACCACCACCCTGACTTAGAATCAACCTGGGGACCACCACCCTGACTTAGACTCAACCTGGGGACCACCACCCTGACTTAGACTCAACCTGGGGACCACCACCCTGACTTAGAATCAACCTGGGGACCACCACCCTGACTTAGAATCAACCTGGGGACCACCACCCTGACTTAGACTCAACCTGGGGACCACCACCCTGACTTAGACTCAACCTGGGGACCACCACCCTGACTTAGACTCAACCTGGGGACCACCACCCTGACTTAGAATCAACCTGGGGACCACCACCCTGACTTAGAATCAACCTGGGACCACCACCCTGACTGAGAATCAACCTGGGACCACCACCCTGACTTAGAATCAACCTGGGGACCACCACCCTGACTGAGAATCAACCAGGGACCACCACCCTGGCTGAGAATCAACCTGGGGACCACCACCCTGACTTAGAATCAACCTGGGGACCACCACCCTGACTTAGACTCAACCTGGGGACCACCACCCTGACTTAGACTCAACCTGGGGACCACCACCCTGACTTAGAATCAACCTGGGGACCACCACCCTGACTTAGAATCAACCTGGGGACCACCACCCTGACTTAGACTCAACCTGGGGACCACCACCCTGACTTAGACTCAACCTGGGACCACCACCCTGACTTAGACTCAACCTGGGACCACCACCCTGACTTAGACTCAACCTGGGGACCACCACCCTGACTTAGACTCAACCTGGGGACCACCACCCTGACTTAGACTCAACCTGGGGACCACCACCCTGACTTAGACTCAACCTGGGGACCACCACCCTGACTTAGAATCAACCTGGGGACCACCACCCTGACTTAGACTCAACCTGGGGACCACCACCCTGACTTAGAATCAACCTGGGGACCACCACCCTGACTTAGACTCAACCTGGGGACCACCACCCTGACTTAGACTCAACCTGGGGACCACCACCCTGACTTAGACTCAACCTGGGGACCACCACCCTGACTTAGAATCAACCTGGGGACCACCACCCTGACTATAGAATCAACCTGGGGACCACCACCCTGACTTAGACTCAACCTGGGGACCACCACCCTGACTTAGAATCAACCTGGGGACCACCACCCTGACTATAGAATCAACCTGGGGACCACCACCCTGACTATAGAATCAACCAGGGACCACCACCCTGACTTAGAATCAACCTGGGGACCACCACCCTGACTTAGAATCAACCTGGGGCCACCACCCTGACTGAGAATCAACCTGGGACCACCACCCTGACGACTTAGAATCAACCTGGGACCACCACCCTGACTGAGAATCAACCAGGGACCACCACCCTGGCTGAGAATCAACCTGGGGACCACCACCCTGACTTAGAATCAACCTGGGGACCACCACCCTGACTTAGACTCAACCTGGGACCACCACCCTGACTTAGACTCAACCTGGGGACCACCACCCTGACTTAGAATCAACCTGGGGACCACCACCCTGACTTAGAATCAACCTGGGGACCACCACCCTGACTTAGACTCAACCTGGGGACCACCACCCTGACTTAGACTCAACCTGGGACCACCACCCTGACTTAGACTCAACCTGGGGACCACCACCCTGACTTAGACTCAACCTGGGGACCACCACCCTGACTTAGACTCAACCTGGGGACCACCACCCTGACTTAGACTCAACCTGGGGACCACCACCCTGACTTAGAATCAACCTGGGGACCACCACCCTGACTTAGAATCAACCTGGGACCACCACCCTGACTGAGAATCAACCTGGGACCACCACCCTGACTTAGAATCAACCTGGGGACCACCACCCTGACTGAGAATCAACCAGGACCACCACCCTGGCTGAGAATCAACCTGGGGACCACCACCCTGACTTAGAATCAACCTGGGGACCACCACCCTGACTTAGACTCAACCTGGGGACCACCACCCTGACTTAGACTCAACCTGGGGACCACCACCCTGACTTAGAATCAACCTGGGGACCACCACCCTGACTTAGAATCAACCTGGGGACCACCACCCTGACTTAGACTCAACCTGGGGACCACCACCCTGACTTAGACTCAACCTGGGACCACCACCCTGACTTAGACTCAACCTGGGGACCACCACCCTGACTTAGACTCAACCTGGGGACCACCACCCTGACTTAGACTCAACCTGGGGACCACCACCCTGACTTAGACTCAACCTGGGGACCACCACCCTGACTTAGAATCAACCTGGGGACCACCACCCTGACTATAGAATCAACCTGGGGACCACCACCCTGACTATAGAATCAACCAGGGACCACCACCCTGACTTAGAATCAACCTGGGGACCACCACCCTGACTTAGAATCAACCTGGGACCACCACCCTGACTGAGAATCAACCTGGGACCACCACCCTGACTTAGAATCAACCTGGGGACCACCACCCTGACTGAGAATCAACCAGGGACCACCACCCTGGCTGAGAATCAACCTGGGGACCACCACCCTGACTTAGAATCAACCTGGGGACCACCACCCTGACTTAGACTCAACCTGGGGACCACCACCCTGACTTAGACTCAACCTGGGGACCACCACCCTGACTTAGAATCAACCTGGGGACCACCACCCTGACTTAGAATCAACCTGGGGACCACCACCCTGACTTAGACTCAACCTGGGGACCACCACCCTGACTTAGACTCAACCTGGGACCACCACCCTGACTTAGACTCAACCTGGGGACCACCACCCTGACTTAGACTCAACCTGGGGACCACCACCCTGACTTAGACTCAACCTGGGGACCACCACCCTGACTTAGACTCAACCTGGGGACCACCACCCTGACTTAGAATCAACCTGGGGACCACCACCCTGACTTAGAATCAACCTGGGACCACCACCCTGACTGAGAATCAACCTGGGACCACCACCCTGACTTAGAATCAACCTGGGGACCACCACCCTGACTGAGAATCAACCAGGGACCACCACCCTGGCTGAGAATCAACCTGGGGACCACCACCCTGACTTAGAATCAACCTGGGGACCACCACCCTGACTTAGACTCAACCTGGGGACCACCACCCTGACTTAGACTCAACCTGGGGACCACCACCCTGACTTAGAATCAACCTGGGGACCACCACCCTGACTTAGAATCAACCTGGGGACCACCACCCTGACTTAGACTCAACCTGGGGACCACCACCCTGACTTAGACTCAACCTGGGACCACCACCCTGACTTAGACTCAACCTGGGGACCACCACCCTGACTTAGACTCAACCTGGGGACCACCACCCTGACTTAGACTCAACCTGGGGACCACCACCCTGACTTAGACTCAACCTGGGGACCACCACCCTGACTTAGAATCAACCTGGGGACCACCACCCTGACTATAGAATCAACCTGGGGACCACCACCCTGACTTAGACTCAACCTGGGGACCACCACCCTGACTTAGAATCAACCTGGGGACCACCACCCTGACTATAGAATCAACCTGGGGACCACCACCCTGACTATAGAATCAACCAGGGACCACCACCCTGACTTAGAATCAACCTGGGGACCACCACCCTGACTTAGAATCAACCTGGGACCACCACCCTGACTGAGAATCAACCTGGGACCACCACCCTGACTTAGAATCAACCTGGGGACCACCACCCTGACTGAGAATCAACCAGGGACCACCACCCTGGCTGAGAATCAACCTGGGGACCACCACCCTGACTTAGAATCAACCTGGGGACCACCACCCTGACTTAGACTCAACCTGGGGACCACCACCCTGACTTAGACTCAACCTGGGGACCACCACCCTGACTTAGAATCAACCTGGGGACCACCACCCTGACTTAGAATCAACCTGGGGACCACCACCCTGACTTAGACTCAACCTGGGGACCACCACCCTGACTTAGACTCAACCTGGGACCACCACCCTGACTTAGACTCAACCTGGGGACCACCACCCTGACTTAGACTCAACCTGGGGACCACCACCCTGACTTAGACTCAACCTGGGGACCACCACCCTGACTTAGACTCAACCTGGGGACCACCACCCTGACTTAGAATCAACCTGGGGACCACCACCCTGACTTAGAATCAACCTGGGACCACCACCCTGACTGAGAATCAACCTGGGACCACCACCCTGACTTAGAATCAACCTGGGGACCACCACCCTGACTGAGAATCAACCAGGGACCACCACCCTGGCTGAGAATCAACCTGGGGACCACCACCCTGACTTAGAATCAACCTGGGGACCACCACCCTGACTTAGACTCAACCTGGGGACCACCACCCTGACTTAGACTCAACCTGGGGACCACCACCCTGACTTAGAATCAACCTGGGGACCACCACCCTGACTTAGAATCAACCTGGGGACCACCACCCTGACTTAGACTCAACCTGGGGACCACCACCCTGACTTAGACTCAACCTGGGACCACCACCCTGACTTAGACTCAACCTGGGGACCACCACCCTGACTTAGACTCAACCTGGGGACCACCACCCTGACTTAGACTCAACCTGGGGACCACCACCCTGACTTAGACTCAACCTGGGGACCACCACCCTGACTTAGAATCAACCTGGGGACCACCACCCTGACTTAGACTCAACCTGGGGACCACCACCCTGACTTAGAATCAACCTGGGGACCACCACCCTGACTTAGACTCAACCTGGGGACCACCACCCTGACTTAGACTCAACCTGGGGACCACCACCCTGACTTAGACTCAACCTGGGGACCACCACCCTGACTTAGAATCAACCTGGGGACCACCACCCTGACTATAGAATCAACCTGGGGACCACCACCCTGACTTAGACTCAACCTGGGGACCACCACCCTGACTTAGAATCAACCTGGGGACCACCACCCTGACTATAGAATCAACCAGGGACCACCACCCTGACTTAGAATCAACCTGGGGACCACCACCCTGACTTAGAATCAACCTGGGACCACCACCCTGACTGAGAATCAACCTGGGACCACCACCCTGACTTAGAATCAACCTGGGGACCACCACCCTGACTGAGAATCAACCAGGGACCACCACCCTGACTTAGACTCAACCTGGGGACCACCACCCTGACTTAGACTCAACCTGGGACCACCACCCTGACTTAGACTCAACCTGGGGACCACCACCCTGACTTAGACTCAACCTGGGGACCACCACCCTGACTTAGACTCAACCTGGGGACCACCACCCTGACTTAGACTCAACCTGGGGACCACCACCCTGACTTAGAATCAACCTGGGGACCACCACCCTGACTAT
This sequence comes from Protomyctophum parallelum, assembly GCF_964188405.1. Taxonomy (NCBI): domain Eukaryota; kingdom Metazoa; phylum Chordata; class Actinopteri; order Myctophiformes; family Myctophidae; genus Protomyctophum; species Protomyctophum parallelum. Next base: position 104,496,368 of record NC_139697.1, on the reverse strand, counting down.
AGAATCAACCTGGGGACCACCACCCTGACTTAGACTCAACCTGGGGACCACCACCCTGACTTAGAATCAACCTGGGGACCACCACCCTGACTATAGAATCAACCTGGGGACCACCACCCTGACTATAGAATCAACCAGGGACCACCACCCTGACTTAGAATCAACCTGGGGACCACCACCCTGACTTAGAATCAACCTGGGACCACCACCCTGACTGAGAATCAACCTGGGACCACCACCCTGACTTAGAATCAACCTGGGGACCACCACCCTGACTGAGAATCAACCAGGGACCACCACCCTGGCTGAGAATCAACCTGGGGACCACCACCCTGACTTAGAATCAACCTGGGGACCACCACCCTGACTTAGACTCAACCTGGGGACCACCACCCTGACTTAGACTCAACCTGGGGACCACCACCCTGACTTAGAATCAACCTGGGGACCACCACCCTGACTTAGAATCAACCTGGGGACCACCACCCTGACTTAGACTCAACCTGGGGACCACCACCCTGACTTAGACTCAACCTGGGACCACCACCCTGACTTAGACTCAACCTGGGGACCACCACCCTGACTTAGACTCAACCTGGGGACCACCACCCTGACTTAGACTCAACCTGGGGACCACCACCCTGACTTAGACTCAACCTGGGGACCACCACCCTGACTTAGAATCAACCTGGGGACCACCACCCTGACTTAGAATCAACCTGGGACCACCACCCTGACTGAGAATCAACCTGGGACCACCACCCTGACTTAGAATCAACCTGGGGACCACCACCCTGACTGAGAATCAACCAGGGACCACCACCCTGGCTGAGAATCAACCTGGGGACCACCACCCTGACTTAGAATCAACCTGGGGACCACCACCCTGACTTAGACTCAACCTGGGGACCACCACCCTGACTTAGACTCAACCTGGGGACCACCACCCTGACTTAGAATCAACCTGGGGACCACCACCCTGACTTAGAATCAACCTGGGGACCACCACCCTGACTTAGACTCAACCTGGGGACCACCACCCTGACTTAGACTCAACCTGGGACCACCACCCTGACTTAGACTCAACCTGGGGACCACCACCCTGACTTAGACTCAACCTGGGGACCACCACCCTGACTTAGACTCAACCTGGGGACCACCACCCTGACTTAGACTCAACCTGGGGACCACCACCCTGACTTAGAATCAACCTGGGGACCACCACCCTGACTTAGACTCAACCTGGGGACCACCACCCTGACTTAGAATCAACCTGGGGACCACCACCCTGACTTAGACTCAACCTGGGGACCACCACCCTGACTTAGACTCAACCTGGGGACCACCACCCTGACTTAGACTCAACCTGGGGACCACCACCCTGACTTAGAATCAACCTGGGGACCACCACCCTGACTATAGAATCAACCTGGGGACCACCACCCTGACTTAGACTCAACCTGGGGACCACCACCCTGACTTAGAATCAACCTGGGGACCACCACCCTGACTATAGAATCAACCAGGGACCACCACCCTGACTTAGAATCAACCTGGGGACCACCACCCTGACTTAGAATCAACCTGGGACCACCACCCTGACTGAGAATCAACCTGGGACCACCACCCTGACTTAGAATCAACCTGGGGACCACCACCCTGACTGAGAATCAACCAGGGACCACCACCCTGGCTGAGAATCAACCTGGGGACCACCACCCTGACTTAGAATCAACCTGGGGACCACCACCCTGACTTAGACTCAACCTGGGGACCACCACCCTGACTTAGACTCAACCTGGGGACCACCACCCTGACTTAGAATCAACCTGGGGACCACCACCCTGACTTAGAATCAACCTGGGGACCACCACCCTGACTTAGACTCAACCTGGGGACCACCACCCTGACTTAGAATCAACCTGGGGACCACCACCCTGACTTAGAATCAACCTGGGGACCACCACCCTGACTTAGAATCAACCTGGGGACCACCACCCTGACTTAGACTCAACCTGGGGACCACCACATTGACTTAGACTCAACCTGGGGACCACCACCCTGACTTAGAATCAACCTGGGGACCACCACCCTGACTTAGACTCAACCTGGGGACCACCACCCTGACTTAGAATCAACCTGGGGACCACCACCCTGACTGAGAATCAACCTGGGGACCACCACCCTGACTTAGAATCAACCTGGGGACCACCACCCTGACTTAGAATCAACCTGGGGACCACCACCCTGACTTAGACTCAACCTGGGGACCACCACCCTGACTTAGACTCAACCTGGGACCACCACCCTGACTTAGACTCAACCTGGGGACCACCACCCTGACTTAGACTCAACCTGGGGACCACCACCCTGACTTAGACTCAACCTGGGGACCACCACCCTGACTTAGACTCAACCTGGGGACCACCACCCTGACTTAGAATCAACCTGGGGACCACCACCCTGACTTAGAATCAACCTGGGACCACCACCCTGACTGAGAATCAACCTGGGACCACCACCCTGACTTAGAATCAACCTGGGGACCACCACCCTGACTGAGAATCAACCAGGGACCACCACCCTGGCTGAGAATCAACCTGGGGACCACCACCCTGACTTAGAATCAACCTGGGGACCACCACCCTGACTTAGACTCAACCTGGGGACCACCACCCTGACTTAGACTCAACCTGGGGACCACCACCCTGACTTAGAATCAACCTGGGGACCACCACCCTGACTTAGAATCAACCTGGGGACCACCACCCTGACTTAGACTCAACCTGGGGACCACCACCCTGACTTAGACTCAACCTGGGGACCACCACCCTGACTTAGACTCAACCTGGGGACCACCACCCTGACTTAGAATCAACCTGGGGACCACCACCCTGACTTAGAATCAACCTGGGACCACCACCCTGACTGAGAATCAACCTGGGACCACCACCCTGACTTAGAATCAACCTGGGGACCACCACCCTGACTGAGAATCAACCAGGGACCACCACCCTGGCTGAGAATCAACCTGGGGACCACCACCCTGACTTAGAATCAACCTGGGGACCACCACCCTGACTTAGACTCAACCTGGGGACCACCACCCTGACTTAGACTCAACCTGGGGACCACCACCCTGACTTAGAATCAACCTGGGGACCACCACCCTGACTTAGAATCAACCTGGGGACCACCACCCTGACTTAGACTCAACCTGGGGACCACCACCCTGACTTAGACTCAACCTGGGACCACCACCCTGACTTAGACTCAACCTGGGGACCACCACCCTGACTTAGACTCAACCTGGGGACCACCACCCTGACTTAGACTCAACCTGGGGACCACCACCCTGACTTAGACTCAACCTGGGGACCACCACCCTGACTTAGAATCAACCTGGGGACCACCACCCTGACTTAGACTCAACCTGGGGACCACCACCCTGACTTAGAATCAACCTGGGGACCACCACCCTGACTTAGACTCAACCTGGGGACCACCACCCTGACTTAGACTCAACCTGGGGACCACCACCCTGACTTAGACTCAACCTGGGGACCACCACCCTGACTTAGAATCAACCTGGGGACCACCACCCTGACTATAGAATCAACCTGGGGACCACCACCCTGACTTAGACTCAACCTGGGGACCACCACCCTGACTTAGAATCAACCTGGGGACCACCACCCTGACTATAGAATCAACCAGGGACCACCACCCTGACTTAGAATCAACCTGGGGACCACCACCCTGACTTAGACTCAACCTGGGGACCACCACCCTGACTTAGACTCAACCTGGGGACCACCACCCTGACTTAGACTCAACCTGGGGACCACCACCCTGACTTAGAATCAACCTGGGGACCACCACCCTGACTATAGAATCAACCTGGGGACCACCACCCTGACTTAGACTCAACCTGGGGACCACCACCCTGACTTAGAATCAACCTGGGGACCACCACCCTGACTATAGAATCAACCTGGGGACCACCACCCTGACTATAGAATCAACCAGGGACCACCACCCTGACTTAGAATCAACCTGGGGACCACCACCCTGACTTAGAATCAACCTGGGACCACCACCCTGACTGAGAATCAACCTGGGACCACCACCCTGACTTAGAATCAACCTGGGGACCACCACCCTGACTGAGAATCAACCAGGGACCACCACCCTGGCTGAGAATCAACCTGGGGACCACCACCCTGACTTAGAATCAACCTGGGGACCACCACCCTGACTTAGACTCAACCTGGGGACCACCACCCTGACTTAGACTCAACCTGGGGACCACCACCCTGACTTAGAATCAACCTGGGGACCACCACCCTGACTTAGAATCAACCTGGGGACCACCACCCTGACTTAGACTCAACCTGGGGACCACCACCCTGACTTAGACTCAACCTGGGACCACCACCCTGACTTAGACTCAACCTGGGGACCACCACCCTGACTTAGACTCAACCTGGGGACCACCACCCTGACTTAGACTCAACCTGGGGACCACCACCCTGACTTAGACTCAACCTGGGGACCACCACCCTGACTTAGAATCAACCTGGGGACCACCACCCTGACTTAGAATCAACCTGGGACCACCACCCTGACTGAGAATCAACCTGGGACCACCACCCTGACTTAGAATCAACCTGGGGACCACCACCCTGACTGAGAATCAACCAGGGACCACCACCCTGGCTGAGAATCAACCTGGGGACCACCACCCTGACTTAGAATCAACCTGGGGACCACCACCCTGACTTAGACTCAACCTGGGGACCACCACCCTGACTTAGAATCAACCTGGGGACCACCACCCTGACTTAGACTCAACCTGGGGACCACCACCCTGACTTAGACTCAACCTGGGACCACCACCCTGACTTAGACTCAACCTGGGGACCACCACCCTGACTTAGACTCAACCTGGGGACCACCACCCTGACTTAGACTCAACCTGGGGACCACCACCCTGACTTAGACTCAACCTGGGGACCACCACCCTGACTTAGAATCAACCTGGGGACCACCACCCTGACTTAGACTCAACCTGGGGACCACCACCCTGACTAAGACTCAACCTGGGGACCACCACCCTGACTTAGAATCAACCTGGGGACCACCACCCTGACTTAGACTCAACCTGGGGACCACCACCCTGACTTAGAATCAACCTGGGGACCCCCACCCTGACTTAGAATCAACCTGGGGACCACCACCCTGACTTAGAATCAACCTGGGGACCACCACCCTGACTTAGAATCAACCTGGGGACCACCACTTTGACTTAGAATCAACCTGGGGACCACCACCCTGACTTAGAATCAACCTGGGGACCACCACCCTGACTTAGAATCAACCTGGGGACCACCACCCTGACTTAGACTCAACCTGGGGACCACCACCCTGACTTAGAATCAACCTGGGGACCACCACCCTGACTTAGAATCAACCTGGGGACCACCACCCTGACTATAGAATCAACCTGGGGACCACCACCCTGACTTAGAATCAACCTGGGGACCACCACCCTGACTTAGAATCAACCTGGGGACCACCACCCTGACTTAGAATCAACCTGGGGACCACCACCCTGACTTAGAATCAACCTGGGGACCACCACCCTGACTTAGACTCAACCTGGGGACCACCACCCTGACTTAGAATCAACCTGGGGACCACCACCCTGACTTAGAATCAACCTGGGGACCACCACCCTGACTTAGAATCAACCTGGGGACCACCACCCTGACTTAGAATCAACCTGGGGACCACCACCCTGACTGAGAATCAACCTGGGGACCACCACCCTGACATAGAATCAACCTGGGGACCACCACCCTGACTGAGAATCAACCTGGGGACCACCACCCTGACTTAGAATCAACCTGGGGACCACCACCCTGACTTAGAATCAACCTGGGGACCACCACCCTGACTTAGAATCAACCTGGGGACCACCACCCTGACTTAGAATCAACCTGGGGACCCCCACCCTGACTTAGAATCAACCTGGGGACCACCACCCTGACTTAGAATCAACCTGGGGACCACCACCCTGACTTAGAATCAACCTGGGGACCACCACCCTGACTTAGAATCAACCTGGGGACCACCACTTTGACTTAGAATCAACCTGGGGACCACCACCCTGACTTAGAATCAACCTGGGGACCACCACCCTGACTTAGAATCAACCTGGGGACCACCACCCTGACTTAGAATCAACCTGGGGACCACCACCCTGACTTAGACTCAACCTGGGGACCACCACCCTGACTTAGAATCAACCTGGGGACCACCACCCTGACTTAGAATCAACCTGGGGACCACCACCCTGACTATAGAATCAACCTGGGGACCACCACCCTGACTTAGAATCAACCTGGGGACCACCACCCTGACTTAGAATCAACCTGGGGACCACCACCCTGACTTAGAATCAACCTGGAGACCACCACCCTGACTTAAAATCAACCTGGGGACCACCACCCTGACTTAGAATCAACCAGGGGACCACCACCCTGACTGAGAATCAACCTGGGGACCACCACCCTGACTTAGAATCAACCTGGGGACCACCACCCTGACTTAGAATCAACCTGGGGACCACCACTCTGACTTAGAATCTACCTGGGGACCTCCACCCTGACTTAGAATCAACCTGGGGACCACCACCCTGACTTAGACTCAACCTGGGGACCACCACCCTGACTTAGACTCAACCTGGGGACCACCACCCTGACTTAGAATCAACCTGGGGACCACCACCCTGACTGAGAATCAACCTGGGGACCTCCACCCTGACTTAGACTCAACCTGGGGACCACCACCCTGACTTAGAATCAACCTGGGGACCACCACCCTGACTTAGAATCAACCTGGGGACCACCACCCTGACTTAGAATCAACCTGGGGACCACCACCCTGACTTAGACTCAACCTGGGGACCACCACCCTGACTTAGAATCAACCTGGGGACCACCACCCTGACTTAGAATCAACCTGGGGACCACCACCCTGACTTAGAATCAACCTGGGGACCACCACCCTGACTTAGAATCAACCTGGGGACCACCACCCTGACTTAGAATCAACCTGGGGACCACCACCCTGACTTAGAATCAACCTGGGGACCACCACCCTGACTTAGAATCAACCTGGGGACCACCACCCTGACTTAGACTCAACCTGGGGACCTCCACCCTGACTTAGACTCAACCTGGGGACCACCACCCTGACTTAGACTCAACCTGGGGACCACCACCCTGACTTAGACTCAACCTGGGACCACCACCCTGACTTAGACTCAACCTGGGGACCACCACCCTGACTTAGAATCAACCTGGGGACCACCACCCTGACTTAGACTCAACCTGGGGACCACCACCCTGACTTAGACTCAACCTGGGACCACCACCCTGACTTAGACTCAACCTGGGGACCACCACCCTGACTTAGACTCAACCTGGGGACCACCACCCTGACTTAGACTCAACCTGGGGACCACCATTCTGACTTAGACTCAACCTGGGGACCACCACCCTGACTTAGAATCAACCTGGGGACCACCACCCTGACTTAGACTCAACCTGGGGACCACCACCCTGACTTAGAATCAACCTGGGGACCACCACCCTGACTTAGACTCAACCTGGGGACCACCACCCTGACTTAGACTCAACCTGGGGACCACCACCCTGACTTAGACTCAACCTGGGGACCACCACCCTGACTTAGAATCAACCTGGGGACCACCACCCTGACTATAGAATCAACCTGGGGACCACCACCCTGACTTAGACTCAACCTGGGGACCACCACCCTGACTTAGAATCAACCTGGGGACCACCACCCTGACTATAGAATCAACCTGGGGACCACCACCCTGACTATAGAATCAACCAGGGACCACCACCCTGACTTAGAATCAACCTGGGGACCACCACCCTGACTTAGAATCAACCTGGGACCACCACCCTGACTGAGAATAAACCTTGGACCACCACCCTGACTTAGAATCAACCTGGGGACCACCACCCTGACTGAGAATCAACCAGGGACCACCACCCTGGCTGAGAATCAACCTGGGGACCACCACCCTGACTTAGAATCAACCTGGGGACCACCACCCTGACTTAGACTCAACCTGGGGACCACCACCCTGACTTAGACTCAACCTGGGGACCACCACCCTGACTTAGAATCAACCTGGGGACCACCACCCTGACTTAGAATCAACCTGGGGACCACCACCCTGACTTAGACTCAACCTGGGGACCACCACCCTGACTTAGACTCAACCTGGGACCACCACCCTGACTTAGACTCAACCTGGGGACCACCACCCTGACTTAGACTCAACCTGGGGACCACCACCCTGACTTAGACTCAACCTGGGGACCACCACCCTGACTTAGACTCAACCTGGGGACCACCACCCTGACTTAGAATCAACCTGGGGACCACCACCCTGACTTAGAATCAACCTGGGACCACCACCCTGACTGAGAATCAACCTGGGACCACCACCCTGACTTAGAATCAACCTGGGGACCACCACCCTGACTGAGAATCAACCAGGGACCACCACCCTGGCTGAGAATCAACCTGGGGACCACCACCCTGACTTAGAATCAACCTGGGGACCACCACCCTGACTTAGACTCAACCTGGGGACCACCACCCTGACTTAGACTCAACCTGGGGACCACCACCCTGACTTAGAATCAACCTGGGGACCACCACCCTGACTTAGAATCAACCTGGGGACCACCACCCTGACTTAGACTCAACCTGGGGACCACCACCCTGACTTAGACTCAACCTGGGACCACCACCCTGACTTAGACTCAACCTGGGGACCACCACCCTGACTTAGACTCAACCTGGGGACCACCACCCTGACTTAGACTCAACCTGGGGACCACCACCCTGACTTAGACTCAACCTGGGGACCACCACCCTGACTTAGAATCAACCTGGGGACCACCACCCTGACTTAGACTCAACCTGGGGACCACCACCCTGACTTAGAATCAACCTGGGGACCACCACCCTGACTTAGACTCAACCTGGGGACCACCACCCTGACTTAGACTCAACCTGGGGACCACCACCCTGACTTAGACTCAACCTGGGGACCACCACCCTGACTTAGAATCAACCTGGGGACCACCACCCTGACTATAGAATCAACCTGGGGACCACCACCCTGACTTAGACTCAACCTGGGGACCACCACCCTGACTTAGAATCAACCTGGGGACCACCACCCTGACTATAGAATCAACCAGGGACCACCACCCTGACTTAGAATCAACCTGGGGACCACCACCCTGACTGAGAATCAACCTGGGGACCACCACCCTGACTGAGAATCAACCTGGGGACCACCACCCTGACTTAGAATCAACCTGGGGACCACCACCCTGACTGAGAATCAACCTGGGGACCACCACCCTGACTTAGAATCAACTTGGGGACCACCACCCTGACTTAGAATCAACCTGGGGACCACCACTCTGACTTAGAATCTACCTGGGGACCTCCACCCTGACTTAGAATCAACCTGGGGACCACCACCCTGACTTAGACTCAACCTGGGGACCACCACCCTGACTTAGACTCAACCTGGGGACCACCACCCTGACTTAGAATCAACCTGGGGACCACCACCCTGACTTAGAATCAACCTGGGGACCACCACCCTGACTTAGACTCAACCTGGGGACCACCACCCTGACTTAGAATCAACCTGGGGACCACCACCCTGACTTAGAATCAACCTGGGGACCACCACCCTGACTTAGACTCAACCTGGGGACCACCACCCTGACTTAGAATCAACCTGGGGACCACCACCCTGACTTAGAATCAACCTGGGGACCACCACCCTGACTTAAAATCAACCTGGGGACCACCACCCTGACTTAGACTCAACCTGGGGACCACCACCCTGACTGAGAATCAACCTGGGGACCACCACCCTGACTGAGAATCAACCTGGGGACCACCACCCTGACTTAGACTCAACCAGGGACCACCACCCTGACTTAGAATCAACCTGGGGACCACCACCCTGACTGAGAATCAACCTGGGGACCCCCACCCTGACTTAGAATCAACCTGGGGACCACCACCCTGACTTAGAATCAACCTGGGGACCACCACCCTGACTTAGAATCAACCTGGGGACCACCACCCTGACTTAGACTCAACCTGGGGACCACCACCCTGACTTAGAATCAACCTGGGGACCACCACCCTGACTTAGAATCAACCTGGGGACCACCACCCTGACTTAGAATCAACCTGGGGACCACCACCCTGACTATAGAATCAACCTGGGGACCACCACCCTGACTTAGAATCAACCTGGGGACCACCACCCTGACTTAGAATCAACCTGGGGACCCCCACCCTGACTTAGACTCAACCTGGGGACCTCCACCCTGACTTAGAATCAACCTGGGGACCACCACCCTGACTTAGAATCAACCTGGGGACCACCACCCTGACTTAGACTCAACCTGGGGACCACCACCCTGACTTAGAATCAACCTGGGGACCACCACCCTGACTTAGAATCAACCTGGGGACCACCACCCTGACTTAGAATCAACCTGGGGACCACCACCCTGACTTAGAATCAACCTGGGGACCCCCACCCTGACTTAGAATCAACCTGGGGACCACCACCCTGACTTAGAATCAACCTGGGGACCACCACCCTGACTTAGAATCAACCTGGGGACCACCACCCTGACTTAGAATCAACCTGGGGACCACCACCCTGACTTAGAATCAACCTGGGGACCACCACCCTGACTGAGAATCAACCTGGGGACCACCACCCTGACATAGAATCAACCTGGGGACCACCACCCTGACTGAGAATCAACCTGGGGACCACCACCCTGACTTAGAATCAACCTGGGGACCACCACCCTGACTTAGAATCAACCTGGGGACCCCCACCCTGACTTAGAATCAACCTGGGGACCACCACCCTGACTTAGAATCAACCTGGGGACCACCACCCTGACTTAGAATCAACCTGGGGACCACCACCCTGACTTAGAATCAACCTGGGGACCACCACTTTGACTTAGAATCAACCTGGGGACCACCACCCTGACTTAGAATCAACCTGGGGACCACCACCCTGACTTAGAATCAACCTGGGGACCACCACCCTGACTTAGAATCAACCTGGGGACCACCACCCTGACTTAGACTCAACCTGGGGACCACCACCCTGACTTAGAATCAACCTGGGGACCACCACCCTGACTTAGAATCAACCTGGGGACCACCACCCTGACTATAGAATCAACCTGGGGACCACCACCCTGACTTAGAATCAACCTGGGGACCACCACCCTGACTTAGAATCAACCTGGGGACCACCACCCTGACTTAGAATCAACCTGGGGACCACCACCCTGACTTAGAATCAACCTGGGGACCACCACCCTGACTTAGAATCAACCTGGGGACCACCACCCTGACTTAGAATCAACCTGGGGACCACCACCCTGACTTAGACTCAACCTGGGGACCACCACCCTGACTGAGAATCAACCTGGGGACCACCACCCTGACTTAGAATCAACCTGGGGACCACCACCCTGACTTAGAATCAACCTGGGGACCACCACCCTGACTTAGAATCAACCTGGGGACCACCACCCTGACTTAGAATCAACCTGGGGACCACCACCCTGACTTAGAATCAACCTGGGGACCACCACCCTGACTTAGAATCAACCTGGGGACCACCACCCTGACTTAGAATCAACCTGGGGACCACCACCCTGACTGAGAATCAACCTGGGGACCACCACCCTGACATAGAATCAACCTGGGGACCACCACCCTGACTGAGAATCAACCTGGGGACCACCACCCTGACTTAGAATCAACCTGGGGACCACCACCCTGACTTAGAATCAACCTGGGGACCCCCACCCTGACTTAGAATCAACCTGGGGACCACCACCCTGACTTAGAATCAACCTGGGGACCACCACCCTGACTTAGAATCAACCTGGGGACCACCACCCTGACTTAGAATCAACCTGGGGACCACCACTTTGACTTAGAATCAACCTGGGGACCACCACCCTGACTTAGAATCAACCTGGGGACCACCACCCTGACTTAGAATCAACCTGGGGACCACCACCCTGACTTAGAATCAACCTGGGGACCACCACCCTGACTTAGACTCAACCTGGGGACCACCACCCTGACTTAGAATCAACCTGGGGACCACCACCCTGACTTAGAATCAACCTGGGGACCACCACCCTGACTATAGAATCAACCTGGGGACCACCACCCTGACTTAGAATCAACCTGGGGACCACCACCCTGACTTAGAATCAACCTGGGGACCACCACCCTGACTTAGAATCAACCTGGAGACCACCACCCTGACTTAAAATCAACCTGGGGACCACCACCCTGACTTAGAATCAACCAGGGGACCACCACCCTGACTGAGAATCAACCTGGGGACCACCACCCTGACTTAGAATCAACCTGGGGACCACCACCCTGACTTAGAATCAACCTGGGGACCACCACTCTGACTTAGAATCTACCTGGGGACCTCCACCCTGACTTAGAATCAACCTGGGGACCACCACCCTGACTTAGACTCAACCTGGGGACCACCACCCTGACTTAGACTCAACCTGGGGACCACCACCCTGACTTAGAATCAACCTGGGGACCACCACCCTGACTGAGAATCAACCTGGGGACCTCCACCCTGACTTAGACTCAACCTGGGGACCACCACCCTGACTTAGAATCAACCTGGGGACCACCACCCTGACTTAGAATCAACCTGGGGACCACCACCCTGACTTAGAATCAACCTGGGGACCACCACCCTGACTTAGACTCAACCTGGGGACCACCACCCTGACTTAGAATCAACCTGGGGACCATCACCCTGACTTAGAATCAACCTGGGGACCACCACCCTGACTTAGAATCAACCTGGGGACCACCACCCTGACTTAGAATCAACCTGGGGACCACCACCCTGACTTAGAATCAACCTGGGGACCACCACCCTGACTTAGAATCAACCTGGGGACCACCACCCTGACTTAGAATCAACCTGGGGACCACCACCCTGACTTAGACTCAACCTGGGGACCTCCACCCTGACTTAGACTCAACCTGGGGACCACCACCCTGACTTAGACTCAACCTGGGGACCACCACCCTGACTTAGACTCAACCTGGGACCACCACCCTGACTTAGACTCAACCTGGGGACCACCACCCTGACTTAGAATCAACCTGGGGACCACCACCCTGACTTAGACTCAACCTGGGGACCACCACCCTGACTTAGACTCAACCTGGGACCACCACCCTGACTTAGACTCAACCTGGGGACCACCACCCTGACTTAGACTCAACCTGGGGACCACCACCCTGACTTAGACTCAACCTGGGGACCACCACCCTGACTTAGACTCAACCTGGGGACCACCACCCTGACTTAGAATCAACCTGGGGACCACCACCCTGACTTAGACTCAACCTGGGGACCACCACCCTGACTTAGAATCAACCTGGGGACCACCACCCTGACTTAGACTCAACCTGGGGACCACCACCCTGACTTAGACTCAACCTGGGGACCACCACCCTGACTTAGACTCAACCTGGGGACCACCACCCTGACTTAGAATCAACCTGGGGACCACCACCCTGACTATAGAATCAACCTGGGGACCACCACCCTGACTTAGACTCAACCTGGGGACCACCACCCTGACTTAGAATCAACCTGGGGACCACCACCCTGACTATAGAATCAACCTGGGGACCACCACCCTGACTATAGAATCAACCAGGGACCACCACCCTGACTTAGAATCAACCTGGGGACCACCACCCTGACTTAGAATCAACCTGGGACCACCACCCTGACTGAGAATCAACCTGGGACCACCACCCTGACTTAGAATCAACCTGGGGACCACCACCCTGACTGAGAATCAACCAGGGACCACCACCCTGGCTGAGAATCAACCTGGGGACCACCACCCTGACTTAGAATCAACCTGGGGACCACCACCCTGACTTAGACTCAACCTGGGGACCACCACCCTGACTTAGACTCAACCTGGGGACCACCACCCTGACTTAGAATCAACCTGGGGACCACCACCCTGACTTAGAATCAACCTGGGGACCACCACCCTGACTTAGACTCAACCTGGGGACCACCACCCTGACTTAGACTCAACCTGGGACCACCACCCTGACTTAGACTCAACCTGGGGACCACCACCCTGACTTAGACTCAACCTGGGGACCACCACCCTGACTTAGAATCAACCTGGGGACCACCACCCTGACTTAGACTCAACCTGGGGACCACCACCCTGACTTAGAATCAACCTGGGGACCACCACCCTGACTTAGAATCAACCTGGGACCACCACCCTGACTGAGAATCAACCTGGGACCACCACCCTGACTTAGAATCAACCTGGGGACCACCACCCTGACTGAGAATCAACCAGGGACCACCACCCTGGCTGAGAATCAACCTGGGGACCACCACCCTGACTTAGAATCAACCTGGGGACCACCACCCTGACTTAGACTCAACCTGGGGACCACCACCCTGACTTAGACTCAACCTGGGGACCACCACCCTGACTTAGAATCAACCTGGGGACCACCACCCTGACTTAGAATCAACCTGGGGACCACCACCCTGACTTAGACTCAACCTGGGGACCACCACCCTGACTTAGACTCAACCTGGGACCACCACCCTGACTTAGACTCAACCTGGGGACCACCACCCTGACTTAGACTCAACCTGGGGACCACCACCCTGACTTAGACTCAACCTGGGGACCACCACCCTGACTTAGACTCAACCTGGGGACCACCACCCTGACTTAGAATCAACCTGGGGACCACCACCCTGACTTAGACTCAACCTGGGGACCACCACCCTGACTTAGAATCAACCTGGGGACCACCACCCTGACTTAGACTCAACCTGGGGACCACCACCCTGACTTAGACTCAACCTGGGGACCACCACCCTGACTTAGACTCAACCTGGGGACCACCACCCTGACTTAGAATCAACCTGGGGACCACCACCCTGACTATAGAATCAACCTGGGGACCACCACCCTGACTTAGACTCAACCTGGGGACCACCACCCTGACTTAGAATCAACCTGGGGACCACCACCCTGACTATAGAATCAACCAGGGACCACCACCCTGACTTAGAATCAACCTGGGGACCACCACCCTGACTTAGAATCAACCTGGGACCACCACCCTGACTGAGAATCAACCTGGGACCACCACCCTGACTTAGAATCAACCTGGGGACCACCACCCTGACTGAGAATCAACCAGGGACCACCACCCTGGCTGAGAATCAACCTGGGGACCACCACCCTGACTTAGAATCAACCTGGGGACCACCACCCTGACTTAGACTCAACCTGGGGACCACCACCCTGACTTAGACTCAACCTGGGGACCACCACCCTGACTTAGAATCAACCTGGGGACCACCACCCTGACTTAGAATCAACCTGGGGACCACCACCCTGACTTAGACTCAACCTGGGGACCACCACCCTGACTTAGAATCAACCTGGGGACCACCACCCTGACTTAGAATCAACCTGGGGACCACCACCCTGACTTAGAATCAACCTGGGGACCACCACCCTGACTTAGACTCAACCTGGGGACCACCACATTGACTTAGACTCAACCTGGGGACCACCACCCTGACTTAGAATCAACCTGGGGACCACCACCCTGACTTAGACTCAACCTGGGGACCACCACCCTGACTTAGAATCAACCTGGGGACCACCACCCTGACTGAGAATCAACCTGGGGACCACCACCCTGACTTAGAATCAACCTGGGGACCACCACCCTGACTTAGAATCAACCTGGGGACCACCACCCTGACTTAGACTCAACCTGGGGACCACCACCCTGACTTAGACTCAACCTGGGACCACCACCCTGACTTAGACTCAACCTGGGGACCACCACCCTGACTTAGACTCAACCTGGGGACCACCACCCTGACTTAGACTCAACCTGGGGACCACCACCCTGACTTAGACTCAACCTGGGGACCACCACCCTGACTTAGAATCAACCTGGGGACCACCACCCTGACTTAGAATCAACCTGGGACCACCACCCTGACTGAGAATCAACCTGGGACCACCACCCTGACTTAGAATCAACCTGGGGACCACCACCCTGACTGAGAATCAACCAGGGACCACCACCCTGGCTGAGAATCAACCTGGGGACCACCACCCTGACTTAGAATCAACCTGGGGACCACCACCCTGACTTAGACTCAACCTGGGGACCACCACCCTGACTTAGACTCAACCTGGGGACCACCACCCTGACTTAGAATCAACCTGGGGACCACCACCCTGACTTAGAATCAACCTGGGGACCACCACCCTGACTTAGACTCAACCTGGGGACCACCACCCTGACTTAGACTCAACCTGGGGACCACCACCCTGACTTAGACTCAACCTGGGGACCACCACCCTGACTTAGAATCAACCTGGGGACCACCACCCTGACTTAGAATCAACCTGGGACCACCACCCTGACTGAGAATCAACCTGGGACCACCACCCTGACTTAGAATCAACCTGGGGACCACCACCCTGACTGAGAATCAACCAGGGACCACCACCCTGGCTGAGAATCAACCTGGGGACCACCACCCTGACTTAGAATCAACCTGGGGACCACCACCCTGACTTAGACTCAACCTGGGGACCACCACCCTGACTTAGACTCAACCTGGGGACCACCACCCTGACTTAGAATCAACCTGGGGACCACCACCCTGACTTAGAATCAACCTGGGGACCACCACCCTGACTTAGACTCAACCTGGGGACCACCACCCTGACTTAGACTCAACCTGGGACCACCACCCTGACTTAGACTCAACCTGGGACCACCACCCTGACTTAGACTCAACCTGGGGACCACCACCCTGACTTAGACTCAACCTGGGGACCACCACCCTGACTTAGACTCAACCTGGGGACCACCACCCTGACTTAGACTCAACCTGGGGACCACCACCCTGACTTAGAATCAACCTGGGGACCACCACCCTGACTTAGACTCAACCTGGGGACCACCACCCTGACTTAGAATCAACCTGGGGACCACCACCCTGACTTAGACTCAACCTGGGGACCACCACCCTGACTTAGACTCAACCTGGGGACCACCACCCTGACTTAGACTCAACCTGGGGACCACCACCCTGACTTAGAATCAACCTGGGGACCACCACCCTGACTATAGAATCAACCTGGGGACCACCACCCTGACTTAGACTCAACCTGGGGACCACCACCCTGACTTAGAATCAACCTGGGGACCACCACCCTGACTATAGAATCAACCTGGGGACCACCACCCTGACTATAGAATCAACCAGGGACCACCACCCTGACTTAGAATCAACCTGGGGACCACCACCCTGACTTAGAATCAACCTGGGGCCACCACCCTGACTGAGAATCAACCTGGGACCACCACCCTGACTTAGAATCAACCTGGGGACCACCACCCTGACTGAGAATCAACCAGGGACCACCACCCTGGCTGAGAATCAACCTGGGGACCACCACCCTGACTTAGAATCAACCTGGGGACCACCACCCTGACTTAGACTCAACCTGGGGACCACCACCCTGACTTAGACTCAACCTGGGGACCACCACCCTGACTTAGAATCAACCTGGGGACCACCACCCTGACTTAGAATCAACCTGGGGACCACCACCCTGACTTAGACTCAACCTGGGGACCACCACCCTGACTTAGACTCAACCTGGGACCACCACCCTGACTTAGACTCAACCTGGGGACCACCACCCTGACTTAGACTCAACCTGGGGACCACCACCCTGACTTAGACTCAACCTGGGGACCACCACCCTGACTTAGACTCAACCTGGGGACCACCACCCTGACTTAGAATCAACCTGGGGACCACCACCCTGACTTAGAATCAACCTGGGACCACCACCCTGACTGAGAATCAACCTGGGACCACCACCCTGACTTAGAATCAACCTGGGGACCACCACCCTGACTGAGAATCAACCAGGGACCACCACCCTGGCTGAGAATCAACCTGGGGACCACCACCCTGACTTAGAATCAACCTGGGGACCACCACCCTGACTTAGACTCAACCTGGGGACCACCACCCTGACTTAGACTCAACCTGGGGACCACCACCCTGACTTAGAATCAACCTGGGGACCACCACCCTGACTTAGAATCAACCTGGGGACCACCACCCTGACTTAGACTCAACCTGGGGACCACCACCCTGACTTAGACTCAACCTGGGACCACCACCCTGACTTAGACTCAACCTGGGGACCACCACCCTGACTTAGACTCAACCTGGGGACCACCACCCTGACTTAGACTCAACCTGGGGACCACCACCCTGACTTAGACTCAACCTGGGGACCACCACCCTGACTTAGAATCAACCTGGGGACCACCACCCTGACTATAGAATCAACCTGGGGACCACCACCCTGACTATAGAATCAACCAGGGACCACCACCCTGACTTAGAATCAACCTGGGGACCACCACCCTGACTTAGAATCAACCTGGGACCACCACCCTGACTGAGAATCAACCTGGGACCACCACCCTGACTTAGAATCAACCTGGGGACCACCACCCTGACTGAGAATCAACCAGGGACCACCACCCTGGCTGAGAATCAACCTGGGGACCACCACCCTGACTTAGAATCAACCTGGGGACCACCACCCTGACTTAGACTCAACCTGGGGACCACCACCCTGACTTAGACTCAACCTGGGGACCACCACCCTGACTTAGAATCAACCTGGGGACCACCACCCTGACTTAGAATCAACCTGGGGACCACCACCCTGACTTAGACTCAACCTGGGGACCACCACCCTGACTTAGACTCAACCTGGGACCACCACCCTGACTTAGACTCAACCTGGGGACCACCACCCTGACTTAGACTCAACCTGGGGACCACCACCCTGACTTAGACTCAACCTGGGGACCACCACCCTGACTTAGACTCAACCTGGGGACCACCACCCTGACTTAGAATCAACCTGGGGACCACCACCCTGACTTAGAATCAACCTGGGACCACCACCCTGACTGAGAATCAACCTGGGACCACCACCCTGACTTAGAATCAACCTGGGGACCACCACCCTGACTGAGAATCAACCAGGGACCACCACCCTGGCTGAGAATCAACCTGGGGACCACCACCCTGACTTAGAATCAACCTGGGGACCACCACCCTGACTTAGACTCAACCTGGGGACCACCACCCTGACTTAGACTCAACCTGGGGACCACCACCCTGACTTAGAATCAACCTGGGGACCACCACCCTGACTTAGAATCAACCTGGGGACCACCACCCTGACTTAGACTCAACCTGGGGACCACCACCCTGACTTAGACTCAACCTGGGACCACCACCCTGACTTAGACTCAACCTGGGGACCACCACCCTGACTTAGACTCAACCTGGGGACCACCACCCTGACTTAGACTCAACCTGGGGACCACCACCCTGACTTAGACTCAACCTGGGGACCACCACCCTGACTTAGAATCAACCTGGGGACCACCACCCTGACTATAGAATCAACCTGGGGACCACCACCCTGACTTAGACTCAACCTGGGGACCACCACCCTGACTTAGAATCAACCTGGGGACCACCACCCTGACTATAGAATCAACCTGGGGACCACCACCCTGACTATAGAATCAACCAGGGACCACCACCCTGACTTAGAATCAACCTGGGGACCACCACCCTGACTTAGAATCAACCTGGGACCACCACCCTGACTGAGAATCAACCTGGGACCACCACCCTGACTTAGAATCAACCTGGGGACCACCACCCTGACTGAGAATCAACCAGGGACCACCACCCTGGCTGAGAATCAACCTGGGGACCACCACCCTGACTTAGAATCAACCTGGGGACCACCACCCTGACTTAGACTCAACCTGGGGACCACCACCCTGACTTAGACTCAACCTGGGGACCACCACCCTGACTTAGAATCAACCTGGGGACCACCACCCTGACTTAGAATCAACCTGGGGACCACCACCCTGACTTAGACTCAACCTGGGGACCACCACCCTGACTTAGACTCAACCTGGGACCACCACCCTGACTTAGACTCAACCTGGGGACCACCACCCTGACTTAGACTCAACCTGGGGACCACCACCCTGACTTAGACTCAACCTGGGGACCACCACCCTGACTTAGACTCAACCTGGGGACCACCACCCTGACTTAGAATCAACCTGGGGACCACCACCCTGACTTAGAATCAACCTGGGACCACCACCCTGACTGAGAATCAACCTGGGACCACCACCCTGACTTAGAATCAACCTGGGGACCACCACCCTGACTGAGAATCAACCAGGGACCACCACCCTGGCTGAGAATCAACCTGGGGACCACCACCCTGACTTAGAATCAACCTGGGGACCACCACCCTGACTTAGACTCAACCTGGGGACCACCACCCTGACTTAGACTCAACCTGGGGACCACCACCCTGACTTAGAATCAACCTGGGGACCACCACCCTGACTTAGAATCAACCTGGGGACCACCACCCTGACTTAGACTCAACCTGGGGACCACCACCCTGACTTAGACTCAACCTGGGACCACCACCCTGACTTAGACTCAACCTGGGGACCACCACCCTGACTTAGACTCAACCTGGGGACCACCACCCTGACTTAGACTCAACCTGGGGACCACCACCCTGACTTAGACTCAACCTGGGGACCACCACCCTGACTTAGAATCAACCTGGGGACCACCACCCTGACTTAGACTCAACCTGGGGACCACCACCCTGACTTAGAATCAACCTGGGGACCACCACCCTGACTTAGACTCAACCTGGGGACCACCACCCTGACTTAGACTCAACCTGGGGACCACCACCCTGACTTAGACTCAACCTGGGGACCACCACCCTGACTTAGAATCAACCTGGGGACCACCACCCTGACTATAGAATCAACCTGGGGACCACCACCCTGACTTAGACTCAACCTGGGGACCACCACCCTGACTTAGAATCAACCTGGGGACCACCACCCTGACTATAGAATCAACCAGGGACCACCACCCTGACTTAGAATCAACCTGGGGACCACCACCCTGACTTAGAATCAACCTGGGACCACCACCCTGACTGAGAATCAACCTGGGACCACCACCCTGACTTAGAATCAACCTGGGGACCACCACCCTGACTGAGAATCAACCAGGGACCACCACCCTGACTTAGACTCAACCTGGGGACCACCACCCTGACTTAGACTCAACCTGGGACCACCACCCTGACTTAGACTCAACCTGGGGACCACCACCCTGACTTAGACTCAACCTGGGGACCACCACCCTGACTTAGACTCAACCTGGGGACCACCACCCTGACTTAGACTCAACCTGGGGACCACCACCCTGACTTAGAATCAACCTGGGGACCACCACCCTGACTATAGAATCAACCTGGGGACCACCACCCTGACTTAGACTCAACCTGGGGACCACCACCCTGACTTAGAATCAACCTGGGGACCACCACCCTGACTATAGAATCAACCTGGGGACCACCACCCTGACTATAGAATCAACCAGGGACCACCACCCTGACTTAGAATCAACCTGGGGACCACCACCCTGACTTAGAATCAACCTGGGACCACCACCCTGACTGAGAATCAACCTGGGACCACCACCCTGACTTAGAATCAACCTGGGGACCACCACCCTGACTGAGAATCAACCAGGGACCACCACCCTGGCTGAGAATCAACCTGGGGACCACCACCCTGACTTAGAATCAACCTGGGGACCACCACCCTGACTTAGACTCAACCTGGGGACCACCACCCTGACTTAGACTCAACCTGGGGACCACCACCCTGACTTAGAATCAACCTGGGGACCACCACCCTGACTTAGAATCAACCTGGGGACCACCACCCTGACTTAGACTCAACCTGGGGACCACCACCCTGACTTAGACTCAACCTGGGACCACCACCCTGACTTAGACTCAACCTGGGGACCACCACCCTGACTTAGACTCAACCTGGGGACCACCACCCTGACTTAGACTCAACCTGGGGACCACCACCCTGACTTAGACTCAACCTGGGGACCACCACCCTGACTTAGAATCAACCTGGGGACCACCACCCTGACTTAGAATCAACCTGGGACCACCACCCTGACTGAGAATCAACCTGGGACCACCACCCTGACTTAGAATCAACCTGGGGACCACCACCCTGACTGAGAATCAACCAGGGACCACCACCCTGGCTGAGAATCAACCTGGGGACCACCACCCTGACTTAGAATCAACCTGGGGACCACCACCCTGACTTAGACTCAACCTGGGGACCACCACCCTGACTTAGACTCAACCTGGGGACCACCACCCTGACTTAGAATCAACCTGGGGACCACCACCCTGACTTAGAATCAACCTGGGGACCACCACCCTGACTTAGACTCAACCTGGGGACCACCACCCTGACTTAGACTCAACCTGGGACCACCACCCTGACTTAGACTCAACCTGGGGACCACCACCCTGACTTAGACTCAACCTGGGGACCACCACCCTGACTTAGACTCAACCTGGGGACCACCACCCTGACTTAGACTCAACCTGGGGACCACCACCCTGACTTAGAATCAACCTGGGGACCACCACCCTGACTTAGACTCAACCTGGGGACCACCACCCTGACTTAGAATCAACCTGGGGACCACCACCCTGACTTAGACTCAACCTGGGGACCACCACCCTGACTTAGACTCAACCTGGGGACCACCACCCTGACTTAGACTCAACCTGGGGACCACCACCCTGACTTAGAATCAACCTGGGGACCACCACCCTGACTATAGAATCAACCTGGGGACCACCACCCTGACTTAGACTCAACCTGGGGACCACCACCCTGACTTAGAATCAACCTGGGGACCACCACCCTGACTATAGAATCAACCAGGGACCACCACCCTGACTTAGAATCAACCTGGGGACCACCACCCTGACTTAGAATCAACCTGGGACCACCACCCTGACTGAGAATCAACCTGGGACCACCACCCTGACTTAGAATCAACCTGGGGACCACCACCCTGACTGAGAATCAACCAGGGACCACCACCCTGGCTGAGAATCAACCTGGGGACCACCACCCTGACTTAGAATCAACCTGGGGACCACCACCCTGACTTAGACTCAACCTGGGGACCACCACCCTGACTTAGACTCAACCTGGGGACCACCACCCTGACTTAGAATCAACCTGGGGACCACCACCCTGACTTAGAATCAACCTGGGGACCACCACCCTGACTTAGACTCAACCTGGGGACCACCACCCTGACTTAGAATCAACCTGGGGACCACCACCCTGACTTAGAATCAACCTGGGGACCACCACCCTGACTTAGAATCAACCTGGGGACCACCACCCTGACTTAGACTCAACCTGGGGACCACCACATTGACTTAGACTCAACCTGGGGACCACCACCCTGACTTAGAATCAACCTGGGGACCACCACCCTGACTTAGACTCAACCTGGGGACCACCACCCTGACTTAGAATCAACCTGGGGACCACCACCCTGACTGAGAATCAACCTGGGGACCACCACCCTGACTTAGAATCAACCTGGGGACCACCACCCTGACTTAGAATCAACCTGGGGACCACCACCCTGACTTAGACTCAACCTGGGGACCACCACCCTGACTTAGACTCAACCTGGGACCACCACCCTGACTTAGACTCAACCTGGGGACCACCACCCTGACTTAGACTCAACCTGGGGACCACCACCCTGACTTAGACTCAACCTGGGGACCACCACCCTGACTTAGACTCAACCTGGGGACCACCACCCTGACTTAGAATCAACCTGGGGACCACCACCCTGACTTAGAATCAACCTGGGACCACCACCCTGACTGAGAATCAACCTGGGACCACCACCCTGACTTAGAATCAACCTGGGGACCACCACCCTGACTGAGAATCAACCAGGGACCACCACCCTGGCTGAGAATCAACCTGGGGACCACCACCCTGACTTAGAATCAACCTGGGGACCACCACCCTGACTTAGACTCAACCTGGGGACCACCACCCTGACTTAGACTCAACCTGGGGACCACCACCCTGACTTAGAATCAACCTGGGGACCACCACCCTGACTTAGAATCAACCTGGGGACCACCACCCTGACTTAGACTCAACCTGGGGACCACCACCCTGACTTAGACTCAACCTGGGGACCACCACCCTGACTTAGACTCAACCTGGGGACCACCACCCTGACTTAGAATCAACCTGGGGACCACCACCCTGACTTAGAATCAACCTGGGACCACCACCCTGACTGAGAATCAACCTGGGACCACCACCCTGACTTAGAATCAACCTGGGGACCACCACCCTGACTGAGAATCAACCAGGGACCACCACCCTGGCTGAGAATCAACCTGGGGACCACCACCCTGACTTAGAATCAACCTGGGGACCACCACCCTGACTTAGACTCAACCTGGGGACCACCACCCTGACTTAGACTCAACCTGGGGACCACCACCCTGACTTAGAATCAACCTGGGGACCACCACCCTGACTTAGAATCAACCTGGGGACCACCACCCTGACTTAGACTCAACCTGGGGACCACCACCCTGACTTAGACTCAACCTGGGACCACCACCCTGACTTAGACTCAACCTGGGGACCACCACCCTGACTTAGACTCAACCTGGGGACCACCACCCTGACTTAGACTCAACCTGGGGACCACCACCCTGACTTAGACTCAACCTGGGGACCACCACCCTGACTTAGAATCAACCTGGGGACCACCACCCTGACTTAGACTCAACCTGGGGACCACCACCCTGACTTAGAATCAACCTGGGGACCACCACCCTGACTTAGACTCAACCTGGGGACCACCACCCTGACTTAGACTCAACCTGGGGACCACCACCCTGACTTAGACTCAACCTGGGGACCACCACCCTGACTTAGAATCAACCTGGGGACCACCACCCTGACTATAGAATCAACCTGGGGACCACCACCCTGACTTAGACTCAACCTGGGGACCACCACCCTGACTTAGAATCAACCTGGGGACCACCACCCTGACTATAGAATCAACCAGGGACCACCACCCTGACTTAGAATCAACCTGGGGACCACCACCCTGACTTAGACTCAACCTGGGGACCACCACCCTGACTTAGACTCAACCTGGGGACCACCACCCTGACTTAGACTCAACCTGGGGACCACCACCCTGACTTAGAATCAACCTGGGGACCACCACCCTGACTATAGAATCAACCTGGGGACCACCACCCTGACTTAGACTCAACCTGGGGACCACCACCCTGACTTAGAATCAACCTGGGGACCACCACCCTGACTATAGAATCAACCTGGGGACCACCACCCTGACTATAGAATCAACCAGGGACCACCACCCTGACTTAGAATCAACCTGGGGACCACCACCCTGACTTAGAATCAACCTGGGACCACCACCCTGACTGAGAATCAACCTGGGACCACCACCCTGACTTAGAATCAACCTGGGGACCACCACCCTGACTGAGAATCAACCAGGGACCACCACCCTGGCTGAGAATCAACCTGGGGACCACCACCCTGACTTAGAATCAACCTGGGGACCACCACCCTGACTTAGACTCAACCTGGGGACCACCACCCTGACTTAGACTCAACCTGGGGACCACCACCCTGACTTAGAATCAACCTGGGGACCACCACCCTGACTTAGAATCAACCTGGGGACCACCACCCTGACTTAGACTCAACCTGGGGACCACCACCCTGACTTAGACTCAACCTGGGACCACCACCCTGACTTAGACTCAACCTGGGGACCACCACCCTGACTTAGACTCAACCTGGGGACCACCACCCTGACTTAGACTCAACCTGGGGACCACCACCCTGACTTAGACTCAACCTGGGGACCACCACCCTGACTTAGAATCAACCTGGGGACCACCACCCTGACTTAGAATCAACCTGGGACCACCACCCTGACTGAGAATCAACCTGGGACCACCACCCTGACTTAGAATCAACCTGGGGACCACCACCCTGACTGAGAATCAACCAGGGACCACCACCCTGGCTGAGAATCAACCTGGGGACCACCACCCTGACTTAGAATCAACCTGGGGACCACCACCCTGACTTAGACTCAACCTGGGGACCACCACCCTGACTTAGAATCAACCTGGGGACCACCACCCTGACTTAGACTCAACCTGGGGACCACCACCCTGACTTAGACTCAACCTGGGACCACCACCCTGACTTAGACTCAACCTGGGGACCACCACCCTGACTTAGACTCAACCTGGGGACCACCACCCTGACTTAGACTCAACCTGGGGACCACCACCCTGACTTAGACTCAACCTGGGGACC
This sequence comes from Protomyctophum parallelum, assembly GCF_964188405.1. Taxonomy (NCBI): domain Eukaryota; kingdom Metazoa; phylum Chordata; class Actinopteri; order Myctophiformes; family Myctophidae; genus Protomyctophum; species Protomyctophum parallelum. The sequence goes on along the minus strand of NC_139697.1, from coordinate 104,469,653 downwards.
ACCACCCTGACTTAGAATCAACCTGGGGACCACCACCCTGACTTAGACTCAACCTGGGGACCACCACCCTGACTTAGAATCAACCTGGGGACCACCACCCTGACTTAGACTCAACCTGGGGACCACCACCCTGACTTAGACTCAACCTGGGGACCACCACCCTGACTTAGACTCAACCTGGGGACCACCACCCTGACTTAGAATCAACCTGGGGACCACCACCCTGACTATAGAATCAACCTGGGGACCACCACCCTGACTTAGACTCAACCTGGGGACCACCACCCTGACTTAGAATCAACCTGGGGACCACCACCCTGACTATAGAATCAACCAGGGACCACCACCCTGACTTAGAATCAACCTGGGGACCACCACCCTGACTTAGAATCAACCTGGGACCACCACCCTGACTGAGAATCAACCTGGGACCACCACCCTGACTTAGAATCAACCTGGGGACCACCACCCTGACTTAGAATCAACCTGGGGACCACCACCCTGACTTAGAATCAACCTGGGGACCACCACCCTGACTTAGAATCAACCTGGGGACCACCACCCTGACTTAGACTCAACCTGGGGACCTCCACCCTGACTTAGACTCAACCTGGGGACCACCACCCTGACTTAGACTCAACCTGGGGACCACCACCCTGACTTAGACTCAACCTGGGACCACCACCCTGACTTAGACTCAACCTGGGGACCACCACCCTGACTTAGAATCAACCTGGGGACCACCACCCTGACTTAGACTCAACCTGGGGACCACCACCCTGACTTAGACTCAACCTGGGACCACCACCCTGACTTAGACTCAACCTGGGGACCACCACCCTGACTTAGACTCAACCTGGGGACCACCACCCTGACTTAGACTCAACCTGGGGACCACCACCCTGACTTAGACTCAACCTGGGGACCACCACCCTGACTTAGAATCAACCTGGGGACCACCACCCTGACTTAGACTCAACCTGGGGACCACCACCCTGACTTAGAATCAACCTGGGGACCACCACCCTGACTTAGACTCAACCTGGGGACCACCACCCTGACTTAGACTCAACCTGGGGACCACCACCCTGACTTAGACTCAACCTGGGGACCACCACCCTGACTTAGAATCAACCTGGGGACCACCACCCTGACTATAGAATCAACCTGGGGACCACCACCCTGACTTAGACTCAACCTGGGGACCACCACCCTGACTTAGAATCAACCTGGGGACCACCACCCTGACTATAGAATCAACCTGGGGACCACCACCCTGACTATAGAATCAACCAGGGACCACCACCCTGACTTAGAATCAACCTGGGGACCACCACCCTGACTTAGAATCAACCTGGGACCACCACCCTGACTGAGAATCAACCTGGGACCACCACCCTGACTTAGAATCAACCTGGGGACCACCACCCTGACTGAGAATCAACCAGGGACCACCACCCTGGCTGAGAATCAACCTGGGGACCACCACCCTGACTTAGAATCAACCTGGGGACCACCACCCTGACTTAGACTCAACCTGGGGACCACCACCCTGACTTAGACTCAACCTGGGGACCACCACCCTGACTTAGAATCAACCTGGGGACCACCACCCTGACTTAGAATCAACCTGGGGACCACCACCCTGACTTAGACTCAACCTGGGGACCACCACCCTGACTTAGACTCAACCTGGGACCACCACCCTGACTTAGACTCAACCTGGGGACCACCACCCTGACTTAGACTCAACCTGGGGACCACCACCCTGACTTAGACTCAACCTGGGGACCACCACCCTGACTTAGACTCAACCTGGGGACCACCACCCTGACTTAGAATCAACCTGGGGACCACCACCCTGACTTAGAATCAACCTGGGACCACCACCCTGACTGAGAATCAACCTGGGACCACCACCCTGACTTAGAATCAACCTGGGGACCACCACCCTGACTGAGAATCAACCAGGGACCACCACCCTGGCTGAGAATCAACCTGGGGACCACCACCCTGACTTAGAATCAACCTGGGGACCACCACCCTGACTTAGACTCAACCTGGGGACCACCACCCTGACTTAGACTCAACCTGGGGACCACCACCCTGACTTAGAATCAACCTGGGGACCACCACCCTGACTTAGAATCAACCTGGGGACCACCACCCTGACTTAGACTCAACCTGGGGACCACCACCCTGACTTAGACTCAACCTGGGACCACCACCCTGACTTAGACTCAACCTGGGGACCACCACCCTGACTTAGACTCAACCTGGGGACCACCACCCTGACTTAGACTCAACCTGGGGACCACCACCCTGACTTAGACTCAACCTGGGGACCACCACCCTGACTTAGAATCAACCTGGGGACCACCACCCTGACTTAGACTCAACCTGGGGACCACCACCCTGACTTAGAATCAACCTGGGGACCACCACCCTGACTTAGACTCAACCTGGGGACCACCACCCTGACTTAGACTCAACCTGGGGACCACCACCCTGACTTAGACTCAACCTGGGGACCACCACCCTGACTTAGAATCAACCTGGGGACCACCACCCTGACTATAGAATCAACCTGGGGACCACCACCCTGACTTAGACTCAACCTGGGGACCACCACCCTGACTTAGAATCAACCTGGGGACCACCACCCTGACTATAGAATCAACCAGGGACCACCACCCTGACTTAGAATCAACCTGGGGACCACCACCCTGACTTAGAATCAACCTGGGACCACCACCCTGACTGAGAATCAACCTGGGACCACCACCCTGACTTAGAATCAACCTGGGGACCACCACCCTGACTGAGAATCAACCAGGGACCACCACCCTGGCTGAGAATCAACCTGGGGACCACCACCCTGACTTAGAATCAACCTGGGGACCACCACCCTGACTTAGACTCAACCTGGGGACCACCACCCTGACTTAGACTCAACCTGGGGACCACCACCCTGACTTAGAATCAACCTGGGGACCACCACCCTGACTTAGAATCAACCTGGGGACCACCACCCTGACTTAGACTCAACCTGGGGACCACCACCCTGACTTAGAATCAACCTGGGGACCACCACCCTGACTTAGAATCAACCTGGGGACCACCACCCTGACTTAGAATCAACCTGGGGACCACCACCCTGACTTAGACTCAACCTGGGGACCACCACATTGACTTAGACTCAACCTGGGGACCACCACCCTGACTTAGAATCAACCTGGGGACCACCACCCTGACTTAGACTCAACCTGGGGACCACCACCCTGACTTAGAATCAACCTGGGGACCACCACCCTGACTGAGAATCAACCTGGGGACCACCACCCTGACTTAGAATCAACCTGGGGACCACCACCCTGACTTAGAATCAACCTGGGGACCACCACCCTGACTTAGACTCAACCTGGGGACCACCACCCTGACTTAGACTCAACCTGGGACCACCACCCTGACTTAGACTCAACCTGGGGACCACCACCCTGACTTAGACTCAACCTGGGGACCACCACCCTGACTTAGACTCAACCTGGGGACCACCACCCTGACTTAGACTCAACCTGGGGACCACCACCCTGACTTAGAATCAACCTGGGGACCACCACCCTGACTTAGAATCAACCTGGGACCACCACCCTGACTGAGAATCAACCTGGGACCACCACCCTGACTTAGAATCAACCTGGGGACCACCACCCTGACTGAGAATCAACCAGGGACCACCACCCTGGCTGAGAATCAACCTGGGGACCACCACCCTGACTTAGAATCAACCTGGGGACCACCACCCTGACTTAGACTCAACCTGGGGACCACCACCCTGACTTAGACTCAACCTGGGGACCACCACCCTGACTTAGAATCAACCTGGGGACCACCACCCTGACTTAGAATCAACCTGGGGACCACCACCCTGACTTAGACTCAACCTGGGGACCACCACCCTGACTTAGACTCAACCTGGGGACCACCACCCTGACTTAGACTCAACCTGGGGACCACCACCCTGACTTAGAATCAACCTGGGGACCACCACCCTGACTTAGAATCAACCTGGGACCACCACCCTGACTGAGAATCAACCTGGGACCACCACCCTGACTTAGAATCAACCTGGGGACCACCACCCTGACTGAGAATCAACCAGGGACCACCACCCTGGCTGAGAATCAACCTGGGGACCACCACCCTGACTTAGAATCAACCTGGGGACCACCACCCTGACTTAGACTCAACCTGGGGACCACCACCCTGACTTAGACTCAACCTGGGGACCACCACCCTGACTTAGAATCAACCTGGGGACCACCACCCTGACTTAGAATCAACCTGGGGACCACCACCCTGACTTAGACTCAACCTGGGGACCACCACCCTGACTTAGACTCAACCTGGGACCACCACCCTGACTTAGACTCAACCTGGGACCACCACCCTGACTTAGACTCAACCTGGGGACCACCACCCTGACTTAGACTCAACCTGGGGACCACCACCCTGACTTAGACTCAACCTGGGGACCACCACCCTGACTTAGACTCAACCTGGGGACCACCACCCTGACTTAGAATCAACCTGGGGACCACCACCCTGACTTAGACTCAACCTGGGGACCACCACCCTGACTTAGAATCAACCTGGGGACCACCACCCTGACTTAGACTCAACCTGGGGACCACCACCCTGACTTAGACTCAACCTGGGGACCACCACCCTGACTTAGACTCAACCTGGGGACCACCACCCTGACTTAGAATCAACCTGGGGACCACCACCCTGACTATAGAATCAACCTGGGGACCACCACCCTGACTTAGACTCAACCTGGGGACCACCACCCTGACTTAGAATCAACCTGGGGACCACCACCCTGACTATAGAATCAACCTGGGGACCACCACCCTGACTATAGAATCAACCAGGGACCACCACCCTGACTTAGAATCAACCTGGGGACCACCACCCTGACTTAGAATCAACCTGGGGCCACCACCCTGACTGAGAATCAACCTGGGACCACCACCCTGACTTAGAATCAACCTGGGGACCACCACCCTGACTGAGAATCAACCAGGGACCACCACCCTGGCTGAGAATCAACCTGGGGACCACCACCCTGACTTAGAATCAACCTGGGGACCACCACCCTGACTTAGACTCAACCTGGGGACCACCACCCTGACTTAGACTCAACCTGGGGACCACCACCCTGACTTAGAATCAACCTGGGGACCACCACCCTGACTTAGAATCAACCTGGGGACCACCACCCTGACTTAGACTCAACCTGGGGACCACCACCCTGACTTAGACTCAACCTGGGACCACCACCCTGACTTAGACTCAACCTGGGGACCACCACCCTGACTTAGACTCAACCTGGGGACCACCACCCTGACTTAGACTCAACCTGGGGACCACCACCCTGACTTAGACTCAACCTGGGGACCACCACCCTGACTTAGAATCAACCTGGGGATCACCACCCTGACTTAGAATCAACCTGGGACCACCACCCTGACTGAGAATCAACCTGGGACCACCACCCTGACTTAGAATCAACCTGGGGACCACCACCCTGACTGAGAATCAACCAGGGACCACCACCCTGGCTGAGAATCAACCTGGGGACCACCACCCTGACTTAGAATCAACCTGGGGACCACCACCCTGACTTAGACTCAACCTGGGGACCACCACCCTGACTTAGACTCAACCTGGGGACCACCACCCTGACTTAGAATCAACCTGGGGACCACCACCCTGACTTAGAATCAACCTGGGGACCACCACCCTGACTTAGACTCAACCTGGGGACCACCACCCTGACTTAGACTCAACCTGGGACCACCACCCTGACTTAGACTCAACCTGGGGACCACCACCCTGACTTAGACTCAACCTGGGGACCACCACCCTGACTTAGACTCAACCTGGGGACCACCACCCTGACTTAGACTCAACCTGGGGACCACCACCCTGACTTAGAATCAACCTGGGGACCACCACCCTGACTATAGAATCAACCTGGGGACCACCACCCTGACTATAGAATCAACCAGGGACCACCACCCTGACTTAGAATCAACCTGGGGACCACCACCCTGACTTAGAATCAACCTGGGACCACCACCCTGACTGAGAATCAACCTGGGACCACCACCCTGACTTAGAATCAACCTGGGGACCACCACCCTGACTGAGAATCAACCAGGGACCACCACCCTGGCTGAGAATCAACCTGGGGACCACCACCCTGACTTAGAATCAACCTGGGGACCACCACCCTGACTTAGACTCAACCTGGGGACCACCACCCTGACTTAGACTCAACCTGGGGACCACCACCCTGACTTAGAATCAACCTGGGGACCACCACCCTGACTTAGAATCAACCTGGGGACCACCACCCTGACTTAGACTCAACCTGGGGACCACCACCCTGACTTAGACTCAACCTGGGACCACCACCCTGACTTAGACTCAACCTGGGGACCACCACCCTGACTTAGACTCAACCTGGGGACCACCACCCTGACTTAGACTCAACCTGGGGACCACCACCCTGACTTAGACTCAACCTGGGGACCACCACCCTGACTTAGAATCAACCTGGGGACCACCACCCTGACTTAGAATCAACCTGGGACCACCACCCTGACTGAGAATCAACCTGGGACCACCACCCTGACTTAGAATCAACCTGGGGACCACCACCCTGACTGAGAATCAACCAGGGACCACCACCCTGGCTGAGAATCAACCTGGGGACCACCACCCTGACTTAGAATCAACCTGGGGACCACCACCCTGACTTAGACTCAACCTGGGGACCACCACCCTGACTTAGACTCAACCTGGGGACCACCACCCTGACTTAGAATCAACCTGGGGACCACCACCCTGACTTAGAATCAACCTGGGGACCACCACCCTGACTTAGACTCAACCTGGGGACCACCACCCTGACTTAGACTCAACCTGGGACCACCACCCTGACTTAGACTCAACCTGGGGACCACCACCCTGACTTAGACTCAACCTGGGGACCACCACCCTGACTTAGACTCAACCTGGGGACCACCACCCTGACTTAGACTCAACCTGGGGACCACCACCCTGACTTAGAATCAACCTGGGGACCACCACCCTGACTATAGAATCAACCTGGGGACCACCACCCTGACTTAGACTCAACCTGGGGACCACCACCCTGACTTAGAATCAACCTGGGGACCACCACCCTGACTATAGAATCAACCTGGGGACCACCACCCTGACTATAGAATCAACCAGGGACCACCACCCTGACTTAGAATCAACCTGGGGACCACCACCCTGACTTAGAATCAACCTGGGACCACCACCCTGACTGAGAATCAACCTGGGACCACCACCCTGACTTAGAATCAACCTGGGGACCACCACCCTGACTGAGAATCAACCAGGGACCACCACCCTGGCTGAGAATCAACCTGGGGACCACCACCCTGACTTAGAATCAACCTGGGGACCACCACCCTGACTTAGACTCAACCTGGGGACCACCACCCTGACTTAGACTCAACCTGGGGACCACCACCCTGACTTAGAATCAACCTGGGGACCACCACCCTGACTTAGAATCAACCTGGGGACCACCACCCTGACTTAGACTCAACCTGGGGACCACCACCCTGACTTAGACTCAACCTGGGACCACCACCCTGACTTAGACTCAACCTGGGGACCACCACCCTGACTTAGACTCAACCTGGGGACCACCACCCTGACTTAGACTCAACCTGGGGACCACCACCCTGACTTAGACTCAACCTGGGGACCACCACCCTGACTTAGAATCAACCTGGGGACCACCACCCTGACTTAGAATCAACCTGGGACCACCACCCTGACTGAGAATCAACCTGGGACCACCACCCTGACTTAGAATCAACCTGGGGACCACCACCCTGACTGAGAATCAACCAGGGACCACCACCCTGGCTGAGAATCAACCTGGGGACCACCACCCTGACTTAGAATCAACCTGGGGACCACCACCCTGACTTAGACTCAACCTGGGGACCACCACCCTGACTTAGACTCAACCTGGGGACCACCACCCTGACTTAGAATCAACCTGGGGACCACCACCCTGACTTAGAATCAACCTGGGGACCACCACCCTGACTTAGACTCAACCTGGGGACCACCACCCTGACTTAGACTCAACCTGGGACCACCACCCTGACTTAGACTCAACCTGGGGACCACCACCCTGACTTAGACTCAACCTGGGGACCACCACCCTGACTTAGACTCAACCTGGGGACCACCACCCTGACTTAGACTCAACCTGGGGACCACCACCCTGACTTAGAATCAACCTGGGGACCACCACCCTGACTTAGACTCAACCTGGGGACCACCACCCTGACTTAGAATCAACCTGGGGACCACCACCCTGACTTAGACTCAACCTGGGGACCACCACCCTGACTTAGACTCAACCTGGGGACCACCACCCTGACTTAGACTCAACCTGGGGACCACCACCCTGACTTAGAATCAACCTGGGGACCACCACCCTGACTATAGAATCAACCTGGGGACCACCACCCTGACTTAGACTCAACCTGGGGACCACCACCCTGACTTAGAATCAACCTGGGGACCACCACCCTGACTATAGAATCAACCAGGGACCACCACCCTGACTTAGAATCAACCTGGGGACCACCACCCTGACTTAGAATCAACCTGGGACCACCACCCTGACTGAGAATCAACCTGGGACCACCACCCTGACTTAGAATCAACCTGGGGACCACCACCCTGACTGAGAATCAACCAGGGACCACCACCCTGACTTAGACTCAACCTGGGGACCACCACCCTGACTTAGACTCAACCTGGGACCACCACCCTGACTTAGACTCAACCTGGGGACCACCACCCTGACTTAGACTCAACCTGGGGACCACCACCCTGACTTAGACTCAACCTGGGGACCACCACCCTGACTTAGACTCAACCTGGGGACCACCACCCTGACTTAGAATCAACCTGGGGACCACCACCCTGACTATAGAATCAACCTGGGGACCACCACCCTGACTTAGACTCAACCTGGGGACCACCACCCTGACTTAGAATCAACCTGGGGACCACCACCCTGACTATAGAATCAACCTGGGGACCACCACCCTGACTATAGAATCAACCAGGGACCACCACCCTGACTTAGAATCAACCTGGGGACCACCACCCTGACTTAGAATCAACCTGGGACCACCACCCTGACTGAGAATCAACCTGGGACCACCACCCTGACTTAGAATCAACCTGGGGACCACCACCCTGACTGAGAATCAACCAGGGACCACCACCCTGGCTGAGAATCAACCTGGGGACCACCACCCTGACTTAGAATCAACCTGGGGACCACCACCCTGACTTAGACTCAACCTGGGGACCACCACCCTGACTTAGACTCAACCTGGGGACCACCACCCTGACTTAGAATCAACCTGGGGACCACCACCCTGACTTAGAATCAACCTGGGGACCACCACCCTGACTTAGACTCAACCTGGGGACCACCACCCTGACTTAGACTCAACCTGGGACCACCACCCTGACTTAGACTCAACCTGGGGACCACCACCCTGACTTAGACTCAACCTGGGGACCACCACCCTGACTTAGACTCAACCTGGGGACCACCACCCTGACTTAGACTCAACCTGGGGACCACCACCCTGACTTAGAATCAACCTGGGGACCACCACCCTGACTTAGAATCAACCTGGGACCACCACCCTGACTGAGAATCAACCTGGGACCACCACCCTGACTTAGAATCAACCTGGGGACCACCACCCTGACTGAGAATCAACCAGGGACCACCACCCTGGCTGAGAATCAACCTGGGGACCACCACCCTGACTTAGAATCAACCTGGGGACCACCACCCTGACTTAGACTCAACCTGGGGACCACCACCCTGACTTAGACTCAACCTGGGGACCACCACCCTGACTTAGAATCAACCTGGGGACCACCACCCTGACTTAGAATCAACCTGGGGACCACCACCCTGACTTAGACTCAACCTGGGGACCACCACCCTGACTTAGACTCAACCTGGGACCACCACCCTGACTTAGACTCAACCTGGGGACCACCACCCTGACTTAGACTCAACCTGGGGACCACCACCCTGACTTAGACTCAACCTGGGGACCACCACCCTGACTTAGACTCAACCTGGGGACCACCACCCTGACTTAGAATCAACCTGGGGACCACCACCCTGACTTAGACTCAACCTGGGGACCACCACCCTGACTTAGAATCAACCTGGGGACCACCACCCTGACTTAGACTCAACCTGGGGACCACCACCCTGACTTAGACTCAACCTGGGGACCACCACCCTGACTTAGACTCAACCTGGGGACCACCACCCTGACTTAGAATCAACCTGGGGACCACCACCCTGACTATAGAATCAACCTGGGGACCACCACCCTGACTTAGACTCAACCTGGGGACCACCACCCTGACTTAGAATCAACCTGGGGACCACCACCCTGACTATAGAATCAACCAGGGACCACCACCCTGACTTAGAATCAACCTGGGGACCACCACCCTGACTTAGAATCAACCTGGGACCACCACCCTGACTGAGAATCAACCTGGGACCACCACCCTGACTTAGAATCAACCTGGGGACCACCACCCTGACTGAGAATCAACCAGGGACCACCACCCTGGCTGAGAATCAACCTGGGGACCACCACCCTGACTTAGAATCAACCTGGGGACCACCACCCTGACTTAGACTCAACCTGGGGACCACCACCCTGACTTAGACTCAACCTGGGGACCACCACCCTGACTTAGAATCAACCTGGGGACCACCACCCTGACTTAGAATCAACCTGGGGACCACCACCCTGACTTAGAATCAACCTGGGGACCACCACCCTGACTTAGACTCAACCTGGGGACCACCACATTGACTTAGACTCAACCTGGGGACCACCACCCTGACTTAGAATCAACCTGGGGACCACCACCCTGACTTAGACTCAACCTGGGGACCACCACCCTGACTTAGAATCAACCTGGGGACCACCACCCTGACTGAGAATCAACCTGGGGACCACCACCCTGACTTAGAATCAACCTGGGGACCACCACCCTGACTTAGAATCAACCTGGGGACCACCACCCTGACTTAGACTCAACCTGGGGACCACCACCCTGACTTAGACTCAACCTGGGACCACCACCCTGACTTAGACTCAACCTGGGGACCACCACCCTGACTTAGACTCAACCTGGGGACCACCACCCTGACTTAGACTCAACCTGGGGACCACCACCCTGACTTAGACTCAACCTGGGGACCACCACCCTGACTTAGAATCAACCTGGGGACCACCACCCTGACTTAGAATCAACCTGGGACCACCACCCTGACTGAGAATCAACCTGGGACCACCACCCTGACTTAGAATCAACCTGGGGACCACCACCCTGACTGAGAATCAACCAGGGACCACCACCCTGGCTGAGAATCAACCTGGGGACCACCACCCTGACTTAGAATCAACCTGGGGACCACCACCCTGACTTAGACTCAACCTGGGGACCACCACCCTGACTTAGACTCAACCTGGGGACCACCACCCTGACTTAGAATCAACCTGGGGACCACCACCCTGACTTAGAATCAACCTGGGGACCACCACCCTGACTTAGACTCAACCTGGGGACCACCACCCTGACTTAGACTCAACCTGGGGACCACCACCCTGACTTAGACTCAACCTGGGGACCACCACCCTGACTTAGAATCAACCTGGGGACCACCACCCTGACTTAGAATCAACCTGGGACCACCACCCTGACTGAGAATCAACCTGGGACCACCACCCTGACTTAGAATCAACCTGGGGACCACCACCCTGACTGAGAATCAACCAGGGACCACCACCCTGGCTGAGAATCAACCTGGGGACCACCACCCTGACTTAGAATCAACCTGGGGACCACCACCCTGACTTAGACTCAACCTGGGGACCACCACCCTGACTTAGACTCAACCTGGGGACCACCACCCTGACTTAGAATCAACCTGGGGACCACCACCCTGACTTAGAATCAACCTGGGGACCACCACCCTGACTTAGACTCAACCTGGGGACCACCACCCTGACTTAGACTCAACCTGGGACCACCACCCTGACTTAGACTCAACCTGGGGACCACCACCCTGACTTAGACTCAACCTGGGGACCACCACCCTGACTTAGACTCAACCTGGGGACCACCACCCTGACTTAGACTCAACCTGGGGACCACCACCCTGACTTAGAATCAACCTGGGGACCACCACCCTGACTTAGACTCAACCTGGGGACCACCACCCTGACTTAGAATCAACCTGGGGACCACCACCCTGACTTAGACTCAACCTGGGGACCACCACCCTGACTTAGACTCAACCTGGGGACCACCACCCTGACTTAGACTCAACCTGGGGACCACCACCCTGACTTAGAATCAACCTGGGGACCACCACCCTGACTATAGAATCAACCTGGGGACCACCACCCTGACTTAGACTCAACCTGGGGACCACCACCCTGACTTAGAATCAACCTGGGGACCACCACCCTGACTATAGAATCAACCAGGGACCACCACCCTGACTTAGAATCAACCTGGGGACCACCACCCTGACTTAGACTCAACCTGGGGACCACCACCCTGACTTAGACTCAACCTGGGGACCACCACCCTGACTTAGACTCAACCTGGGGACCACCACCCTGACTTAGAATCAACCTGGGGACCACCACCCTGACTATAGAATCAACCTGGGGACCACCACCCTGACTTAGACTCAACCTGGGGACCACCACCCTGACTTAGAATCAACCTGGGGACCACCACCCTGACTATAGAATCAACCTGGGGACCACCACCCTGACTATAGAATCAACCAGGGACCACCACCCTGACTTAGAATCAACCTGGGGACCACCACCCTGACTTAGAATCAACCTGGGACCACCACCCTGACTGAGAATCAACCTGGGACCACCACCCTGACTTAGAATCAACCTGGGGACCACCACCCTGACTGAGAATCAACCAGGGACCACCACCCTGGCTGAGAATCAACCTGGGGACCACCACCCTGACTTAGAATCAACCTGGGGACCACCACCCTGACTTAGACTCAACCTGGGGACCACCACCCTGACTTAGACTCAACCTGGGGACCACCACCCTGACTTAGAATCAACCTGGGGACCACCACCCTGACTTAGAATCAACCTGGGGACCACCACCCTGACTTAGACTCAACCTGGGGACCACCACCCTGACTTAGACTCAACCTGGGACCACCACCCTGACTTAGACTCAACCTGGGGACCACCACCCTGACTTAGACTCAACCTGGGGACCACCACCCTGACTTAGACTCAACCTGGGGACCACCACCCTGACTTAGACTCAACCTGGGGACCACCACCCTGACTTAGAATCAACCTGGGGACCACCACCCTGACTTAGAATCAACCTGGGACCACCACCCTGACTGAGAATCAACCTGGGACCACCACCCTGACTTAGAATCAACCTGGGGACCACCACCCTGACTGAGAATCAACCAGGGACCACCACCCTGGCTGAGAATCAACCTGGGGACCACCACCCTGACTTAGAATCAACCTGGGGACCACCACCCTGACTTAGACTCAACCTGGGGACCACCACCCTGACTTAGAATCAACCTGGGGACCACCACCCTGACTTAGACTCAACCTGGGGACCACCACCCTGACTTAGACTCAACCTGGGACCACCACCCTGACTTAGACTCAACCTGGGGACCACCACCCTGACTTAGACTCAACCTGGGGACCACCACCCTGACTTAGACTCAACCTGGGGACCACCACCCTGACTTAGACTCAACCTGGGGACCACCACCCTGACTTAGAATCAACCTGGGGACCACCACCCTGACTTAGACTCAACCTGGGGACCACCACCCTGACTTAGAATCAACCTGGGGACCACCACCCTGACTTAGACTCAACCTGGGGACCACCACCCTGACTTAGACTCAACCTGGGGACCACCACCCTGACTTAGACTCAACCTGGGGACCACCACCCTGACTTAGAATCAACCTGGGGACCACCACCCTGACTATAGAATCAACCTGGGGACCACCACCCTGACTTAGACTCAACCTGGGGACCACCACCCTGACTTAGAATCAACCTGGGGACCACCACCCTGACTATAGAATCAACCAGGGACCACCACCCTGACTTAGAATCAACCTGGGGACCACCACCCTGACTTAGAATCAACCTGGGACCACCACCCTGACTGAGAATCAACCTGGGACCACCACCCTGACTTAGAATCAACCTGGGGACCACCACCCTGACTGAGAATCAACCAGGGACCACCACCCTGGCTGAGAATCAACCTGGGGACCACCACCCTGACTTAGAATCAACCTGGGGACCACCACCCTGACTTAGACTCAACCTGGGGACCACCACCCTGACTTAGACTCAACCTGGGGACCACCACCCTGACTTAGAATCAACCTGGGGACCACCACCCTGACTTAGAATCAACCTGGGGACCACCACCCTGACTTAGACTCAACCTGGGGACCACCACCCTGACTTAGAATCAACCTGGGGACCACCACCCTGACTTAGAATCAACCTGGGGACCACCACCCTGACTTAGAATCAACCTGGGGACCACCACCCTGACTTAGACTCAACCTGGGGACCACCACATTGACTTAGACTCAACCTGGGGACCACCACCCTGACTTAGAATCAACCTGGGGACCACCACCCTGACTTAGACTCAACCTGGGGACCACCACCCTGACTTAGAATCAACCTGGGGACCACCACCCTGACTGAGAATCAACCTGGGGACCACCACCCTGACTTAGAATCAACCTGGGGACCACCACCCTGACTTAGAATCAACCTGGGGACCACCACCCTGACTTAGACTCAACCTGGGGACCACCACCCTGACTTAGACTCAACCTGGGACCACCACCCTGACTTAGACTCAACCTGGGGACCACCACCCTGACTTAGACTCAACCTGGGGACCACCACCCTGACTTAGACTCAACCTGGGGACCACCACCCTGACTTAGACTCAACCTGGGGACCACCACCCTGACTTAGAATCAACCTGGGGACCACCACCCTGACTTAGAATCAACCTGGGACCACCACCCTGACTGAGAATCAACCTGGGACCACCACCCTGACTTAGAATCAACCTGGGGACCACCACCCTGACTGAGAATCAACCAGGGACCACCACCCTGGCTGAGAATCAACCTGGGGACCACCACCCTGACTTAGAATCAACCTGGGGACCACCACCCTGACTTAGACTCAACCTGGGGACCACCACCCTGACTTAGACTCAACCTGGGGACCACCACCCTGACTTAGAATCAACCTGGGGACCACCACCCTGACTTAGAATCAACCTGGGGACCACCACCCTGACTTAGACTCAACCTGGGGACCACCACCCTGACTTAGACTCAACCTGGGGACCACCACCCTGACTTAGACTCAACCTGGGGACCACCACCCTGACTTAGAATCAACCTGGGGACCACCACCCTGACTTAGAATCAACCTGGGACCACCACCCTGACTGAGAATCAACCTGGGACCACCACCCTGACTTAGAATCAACCTGGGGACCACCACCCTGACTGAGAATCAACCAGGGACCACCACCCTGGCTGAGAATCAACCTGGGGACCACCACCCTGACTTAGAATCAACCTGGGGACCACCACCCTGACTTAGACTCAACCTGGGGACCACCACCCTGACTTAGACTCAACCTGGGGACCACCACCCTGACTTAGAATCAACCTGGGGACCACCACCCTGACTTAGAATCAACCTGGGGACCACCACCCTGACTTAGACTCAACCTGGGGACCACCACCCTGACTTAGACTCAACCTGGGACCACCACCCTGACTTAGACTCAACCTGGGGACCACCACCCTGACTTAGACTCAACCTGGGGACCACCACCCTGACTTAGACTCAACCTGGGGACCACCACCCTGACTTAGACTCAACCTGGGGACCACCACCCTGACTTAGAATCAACCTGGGGACCACCACCCTGACTTAGACTCAACCTGGGGACCACCACCCTGACTTAGAATCAACCTGGGGACCACCACCCTGACTTAGACTCAACCTGGGGACCACCACCCTGACTTAGACTCAACCTGGGGACCACCACCCTGACTTAGACTCAACCTGGGGACCACCACCCTGACTTAGAATCAACCTGGGGACCACCACCCTGACTATAGAATCAACCTGGGGACCACCACCCTGACTTAGACTCAACCTGGGGACCACCACCCTGACTTAGAATCAACCTGGGGACCACCACCCTGACTATAGAATCAACCAGGGACCACCACCCTGACTTAGAATCAACCTGGGGACCACCACCCTGACTTAGAATCAACCTGGGACCACCACCCTGACTGAGAATCAACCTGGGACCACCACCCTGACTTAGAATCAACCTGGGGACCACCACCCTGACTGAGAATCAACCAGGGACCACCACCCTGGCTGAGAATCAACCTGGGGACCACCACCCTGACTTAGAATCAACCTGGGGACCACCACCCTGACTTAGACTCAACCTGGGGACCACCACCCTGACTTAGACTCAACCTGGGGACCACCACCCTGACTTAGAATCAACCTGGGGACCACCACCCTGACTTAGAATCAACCTGGGGACCACCACCCTGACTTAGACTCAACCTGGGGACCACCACCCTGACTTAGAATCAACCTGGGGACCACCACCCTGACTTAGAATCAACCTGGGGACCACCACCCTGACTTAGAATCAACCTGGGGACCACCACCCTGACTTAGACTCAACCTGGGGACCACCACATTGACTTAGACTCAACCTGGGGACCACCACCCTGACTTAGAATCAACCTGGGGACCACCACCCTGACTTAGACTCAACCTGGGGACCACCACCCTGACTTAGAATCAACCTGGGGACCACCACCCTGACTGAGAATCAACCTGGGGACCACCACCCTGACTTAGAATCAACCTGGGGACCACCACCCTGACTGAGAATCAACCTGGGGACCTCCACCCTGACTGAGAATCAACCTGGGGACCACCACCCTGACTTAGAATCAACCTGGGGACCACCACCCTGACTTAGAATCAACCTGGGGACCACCACCCTGACTTAGAATCAACCTGGAGACCACCACCCTGACTTAGAATCAACCTGGGGACCACCACCCTGACTGAGAATCAACCTGGGGACCACCACCCTGACTGAGAATCAACCTGGGGACCACCACCCTGACTTAGAATCAACCTGGGGACCACCACCCTGACTGAGAATCAACCTGGGGACCACCACCCTGACTTAGAATCAACTTGGGGACCACCACCCTGACTTAGAATCAACCTGGGGACCACCACTCTGACTTAGAATCTACCTGGGGACCTCCACCCTGACTTAGAATCAACCTGGGGACCACCACCCTGACTTAGACTCAACCTGGGGACCACCACCCTGACTTAGACTCAACCTGGGGACCACCACCCTGACTTAGAATCAACCTGGGGACCACCACCCTGACTTAGAATCAACCTGGGGACCACCACCCTGACTTAGACTCAACCTGGGGACCACCACCCTGACTTAGAATCAACCTGGGGACCACCACCCTGACTTAGAATCAACCTGGGGACCACCACCCTGACTTAGACTCAACCTGGGGACCACCACCCTGACTTAGAATCAACCTGGGGACCACCACCCTGACTTAGAATCAACCTGGGGACCACCACCCTGACTTAAAATCAACCTGGGGACCACCACCCTGACTTAGACTCAACCTGGGGACCACCACCCTGACTGAGAATCAACCTGGGGACCACCACCCTGACTGAGAATCAACCTGGGGACCACCACCCTGACTTAGACTCAACCAGGGACCACCACCCTGACTTAGAATCAACCTGGGGACCACCACCCTGACTGAGAATCAACCTGGGGACCCCCACCCTGACTTAGAATCAACCTGGGGACCACCACCCTGACTTAGAATCAACCTGGGGACCACCACCCTGACTTAGAATCAACCTGGGGACCACCACCCTGACTTAGACTCAACCTGGGGACCACCACCCTGACTTAGAATCAACCTGGGGACCACCACCCTGACTTAGAATCAACCTGGGGACCACCACCCTGACTGAGAATCAACCTGGGGACCACCACCCTGGGTGAGAATCAACCTGGGGACCACCACCCTGACTTAGAATCAACCTGGGGACCACCACCCTGACTTAGACTCAACCTGGGGACCACCACCCTGACTTAGACTCAACCTGGGACCACCACCCTGACTTAGACTCAACCTGGGGACCACCACCCTGACTTAGACTCAACCTGGGGACCACCACCCTGACTTAGACTCAACCTGGGGACCACCACCCTGACTTAGACTCAACCTGGGGACCACCACCCTGACTTAGAATCAACCTGGGGACCACCACCCTGACTTAGACTCAACCTGGGGACCACCACCCTGACTTAGAATCAACCTGGGGACCACCACCCTGACTTAGACTCAACCTGGGGACCACCACCCTGACTTAGACTCAACCTGGGGACCACCACCCTGACTTAGACTCAACCTGGGGACCACCACCCTGACTTAGAATCAACCTGGGGACCACCACCCTGACTATAGAATCAACCTGGGGACCACCACCCTGACTTAGACTCAACCTGGGGACCACCACCCTGACTTAGAATCAACCTGGGGACCACCACCCTGACTATAGAATCAACCTGGGGACCACCACCCTGACTATAGAATCAACCAGGGACCACCACCCTGACTTAGAATCAACCTGGGGACCACCACCCTGACTTAGAATCAACCTGGGACCACCACCCTGACTGAGAATCAACCTGGGACCACCACCCTGACTTAGAATCAACCTGGGGACCACCACCCTGACTGAGAATCAACCAGGGACCACCACCCTGGCTGAGAATCAACCTGGGGACCACCACCCTGACTTAGAATCAACCTGGGGACCACCACCCTGACTTAGACTCAACCTGGGGACCACCACCCTGACTTAGACTCAACCTGGGGACCACCACCCTGACTTAGAATCAACCTGGGGACCACCACCCTGACTTAGAATCAACCTGGGGACCACCACCCTGACTTAGACTCAACCTGGGGACCACCACCCTGACTTAGAATCAACCTGGGGACCACCACCCTGACTTAGAATCAACCTGGGGACCACCACCCTGACTTAGAATCAACCTGGGGACCACCACCCTGACTTAGACTCAACCTGGGGACCACCACATTGACTTAGACTCAACCTGGGGACCACCACCCTGACTTAGAATCAACCTGGGGACCACCACCCTGACTTAGACTCAACCTGGGGACCACCACCCTGACTTAGAATCAACCTGGGGACCACCACCCTGACTGAGAATCAACCTGGGGACCACCACCCTGACTTAGAATCAACCTGGGGACCACCACCCTGACTGAGAATCAACCTGGGGACCTCCACCCTGACTGAGAATCAACCTGGGGACCACCACCCTGACTTAGAATCAACCTGGGGACCACCACCCTGACTTAGAATCAACCTGGGGACCACCACCCTGACTTAGAATCAACCTGGAGACCACCACCCTGACTTAGAATCAACCTGGGGACCACCACCCTGACTGAGAATCAACCTGGGGACCACCACCCTGACTGAGAATCAACCTGGGGACCACCACCCTGACTTAGAATCAACCTGGGGACCACCACCCTGACTTAGAATCAACCTGGGGACCACCACCCTGACTTAGAATCAACCTGGAGACCACCACCCTGACTTAAAATCAACCTGGGGACCACCACCCTGACTTAGAATCAACCAGGGGACCACCACCCTGACTGAGAATCAACCTGGGGACCACCACCCTGACTTAGAATCAACCTGGGGACCACCACCCTGACTTAGAATCAACCTGGAGACCACCACCCTGACTTAAAATCAACCTGGGGACCACCACCCTGACTTAGAATCAACCTGGGGACCACCACCCTGACTGAGAATCAACCTGGGGACCACCACCCTGACTTAGAATCAACCTGGGGACCACTACCCTGACTTAGAATCAACCTGGGGACCACCACCCTGACTTAGAATCAACCTGGGGACCACCACCCTGACTAAGAATCAACCTGGGGACCACTACCCTGACTTAGAATCAACCTGGGACCACCACCCTGACTGAGAATCAACCTGGGACCTCCACCCTGACTTAGAATCAACCTGGGGACCACCACCCTGACTATAGAATCAACCTGGGGACCACCACCCTGACTTAGAATCAACCTGGGGACCACCACCCTGACTTAGAATCAACCTGGGGACCACCACCCTGACTTAGAATCAACCTGGGGACCACCACCCTGACTATAGAATCAACCTGGGGACCACCACCCTGACTTAGAATCAACCTGGGGACCACCACCCTGACTGAGAATCAACCTGGGGACCACCACCCTGACTTAGACTCAACCTGGGGACCACCACCCTGACTTAGAATCAACCTGGGGACCACCACCCTGACTTAGAATCAACCTGGGGACCACCACCCTGACTTAGAATCAACCTGGGGACCACCACCCTGACTTAGAATCAACCTGGGGACCACCACCCTGACTAAGAATCAACCTGGGGACCACTACCCTGACTTAGAATCAACCTGGGACCACCACCCTGACTGAGAATCAACCTGGGACCACCACCCTGACTTAGAATCAACCAGGGACCACCACCCTGACTTAGAATCAACCTGGGGACCACCACCCTGACTATAGAATCAACCTGGGGACCACCACCCTGACTTAGAATCAACCTGGGGACCACCACCCTGACTTAGAATCAACCTGGGGACCACCACCCTGACTTAGAATCAACCAGGGACCACCACCCTGACTATAGAATCAACCTGGGGACCACCACCCTGACTGAGAATCAACCAGGGACCACCACCCTGACTGAGAATCAACCAGGGACCACCACCCTGACTATAGAATCAACCTGGGGACCACCACCCTGACTTAGAATCAACCAGGGACCACCACCCTGACTTAGAATCAACCTGGGGACCACCACCCTGACTATAGAATCAACCTGGGGACCACCACCCTGACTTAGAATCAACCTGGGGACCACCACCCTGACTTAGAATCAACCAGGGACCACCACCCTGACTATAGAATCAACCTGGGGACCACCACCCTGACTGAGAATCAACCAGGGACCACCACCCTGACTTAGAATCAACCAGGGACCACCACCCTGACTTAGAATCAACCAGGGACCACCACCCTGGCTGAGAATCAACCTGGGGACCACCACCCTGACTGAGAATCAACCTGGGGACCACCACCCTGACTTAGAATCAACCTGGGGACCACCACCCTGGCTGAGAATCAACCAGGGACCACCACCCTGGCTGAGAATCAACCTGGGGACCACCACCCTGACTTAGAATCAACCTGGGGACCACCACCCTGGCTGAGAATCAACCAGGGACCACCACCCTGACTGAGAATCAACCTGGGGACCACCACCCTGACTTAGAATCAACCTGGGGACCACCACCCTGACTTAGAATCAACCTGGGGACCACCACCCTGACTTAGAATCAACCTGGGGACCACCACCCTGACTTAGAATCAACCTGGGGACCACCACCCTGACTTAGAATCAACCTGGGGACCATTATTGTGTTGGGTGGGGATATGGGATAAGATTAGTGCTTTTGTAAGTTAACACTTGCTATGCATCTCATGTGTATACATCCCACTGTTTCTCAACCGTTGACTACTACTGGTAAAATGTCCTAATAATAATGACTTAACCAGACAATCCGGTGCATTTCCCCCTTCTTGAGAATCTTAACTCCCTTTTTCTGTTGAATTTCTTGAACTCCAACTTAAATGACTACATGGATGGACTCATCACAGGTCACCAGGTCATTCAGTTCACGGTTTCTCAACTAGTGGAAAGAACATTTAAAACAAATCAACAAATCCTACATTACTAAATGCATGGTCAGGGACCACATGCAATACCTCCACGGACCACCAGTGGTCCACGGACCACCTGTTGAAAACCCCCATGTGCAGACACTTTCGCTTTTCTGTTTAGCTGTTTATTATCC
Organism: Protomyctophum parallelum; assembly: GCF_964188405.1. Classification (NCBI taxonomy): domain Eukaryota; kingdom Metazoa; phylum Chordata; class Actinopteri; order Myctophiformes; family Myctophidae; genus Protomyctophum; species Protomyctophum parallelum. The sequence goes on along the minus strand of NC_139697.1, from coordinate 104,447,255 downwards.
CATTCTGACCTGAGATCAGATTCTAAAAATGTCTTCTACATCCTTTTTTGACAGTTTTCTGAAAAAAGCTATGTTTCTATGTCAGTCGTTCTTCGATTTTTTCAAAAATATCAGACCTATAAGCATGAGCTTGTAGGTCTGCTATTTTTCAATAGCTAAAGAATAGCATAATGCTAACACCAAAAGGCGTTCCCTCCGCCTAGAATGGGTTGTTATGAGTATGGGTTTGAGTGACACAACAGCAATGAATTGGCATAATGGCAGAACATTGGTGAGGAAAAAGGAAACAAATCGTGATTTGCTACAGCTGTGTGCAAATCAATGTTGTCTCGCACGACACATAGAAAGAAAGTTCACCACAATGCAGCTGTTGTCATGAAAATGAATTAGTAGATAAATGACTGCATGTCACTAGCCCTGAAACGTGACTGCCATGATGATTATCATGACAGTCATGAAGTAACTGCACCCTGTTTTTTGCGCTCGATACATTTACAACTTTTACGTAGTAAAAGTAGTGTCCCACGGTTGTTAGTTAGTAGCAGCGCCAGCGATTAGAATTGCTGCGTCCCGCGTTGTTTAATAAAAAGCATTTTTATCCGAGCTCCCCGGCTACTTTTTTCAAACGGGGTTCGTTTGGGAAATCCACAGTTGCACACCGGGAGCGCACTCGCCTATTAATCTGTATTGGCAGGGCGGTCAGCGTGTCTATATCGAACACACCGAGTGCCACCCTCCTCCCGACCGATAGGGGCGCGTAGTTGAAAGCCAATGGCAAAATAACACCTCGGATAAAAATGCTTTTTATTAAACAACGCGGGATGCAGAAATTCTAATCGCTGGAGCTGCAACTAACTAACACCCGTGGGACAAATTGTGAGTACTTTATATTTCAATTCAGAATGTTTATATGTACGTAAAAGTTGTAAATGTAGCGAGCGCCAAAAACAGGGTGCAGTTAAACCATGACTCTGGTATGAATACGAGAGTCATGAACCATGGCTAGTATATCACATCATCAGATTAATGACTGTATGTCACATCATCAGATTAATGACTGTATGTCACATCATCAGATTAATGACTGTATGTCACATCATCAGATTAATGACTGTATGTCACATCATCAGATTAATGACTGTATGTCACATCATCAGATTAATGACTGTATGTCACATCATCAGATTAATGACTGTATGTCACATCATCAGATTAATGACTGTATGTCACATCATCAGATTAATGACTGTATGTCACATCATCAGATTAATGACTGTATGTCACATCATCAGATTAATGACTGTCACTGATCATAAAAGTAATTTGCCGGGTGTGTCGGTTGCTTTGCCATGTCAAAGACCTCTATGTGTCATTGGATACAAACTGTATGTTTACTTATAGTTATAACACTGTGTTAAAGTTAATGAGTTACTAAAACCACCGTATTCCTCATGGATATGACTGTAGTGTCGTAGTGTGTTAAAGTTAATGAGTTACTAAAACCACCGTATTCCTCATGAATATGACTGTAGTGTCGTAGTGTGTCAGATCTAATCCCCTCCAAACAACCAGTGTGTCATTCTGTGTCTGATGTTTTGTAGATCTGACAGACAGTAGGTAGTGTATAGTGTGTCATTCTGTGTCTGATGTTTTGTAGATCTGACAGACAGACAGTAGGTAGTGTATAGTGTGTCATTCTGTGTCTGATGTTTTGTAGATCTGACAGACAGACAGTAGGTAGTGTATAGTGTGTCATTCTGTGTCTGATGTTTTGTAGATCTGACAGACAGACAGTAGGTAGTGTATAGTGTGTCATTCTGTGTCTGATGTTTTGTAGATCTGACGGACAGCAGCAGTTTCCAGCGTGCACGCTTCTGGGTGAAAGAGCTCCAGAACTGTGAAGAGGTAATTGTCTGTCTGTCTGTCTGTCTGTCTGTCTGTCTGTCTGTCTGTCTGTCTGTCTGTCTGTCTGTCTGTCTGTCTGTCTGTCTGTCTGTCTGTCTGTCTGTCTGTCTGTCTGTCTGTCTGTCTGTCTGTCTGTCTGTCTGTCTGTCTGTCTGTCTGTCTGTCTGTCTGTCTGTCTGTCTGTCTGTCTGTCTGTCTGTCTGTCTGTCTGTCTGTCTGTCTGTCTGTCTGTCTGTCTGTCTGTCTGTCTGTCTGTCTGTCTGTCTGTCTGTCTGTCTGTCTGTCTGTCTGTCTGTCTGTCTGTCTGTCTGTCTGTCTGTCTGTCTGTCTGTCTGTCTGTCTGTCTGTCTGTCTGTCTGTCTGTCTGTCTGTCTGTCTGTCTGTCTGTCTGTCTGTCTGTCTGTCTGTCTGTCTGTCTGTCTGTCTGTCTGTCTGTCTGTCTGTCTGTCTGTCTGTCTGTCTGTCTGTCTGTCTGTCTGTCTGTCTGTCTGTCTGTCTGTCTGTCTGTCTGTCTGTCTGTCTGTCTGTCTGTCTGTCTGTCTGTCTGTCTGTCTGTCTGTCTGTCTGTCTGTCTGTCTGTCTGTCTGTCTGTCTGTCTGTCTGTCTGTCTGTCTGTCTGTCTGTCTGTCTGTCTGTCTGTCTGTCTGTCTGTCTGTCTGTCTGTCTGTCTGTCTGTCTGTCTGTCTGTCTGTCTGTCTGTCTGTCTGTCTGTCTGTCTGTCTGTCTGTCTGTCTGTCTGTCTGTCTGTCTGTCTGTCTGTCTGTCTGTCTGTCTGTCTGTCTGTCTGTCTGTCTGTCTGTCTGTCTGTCTGTCTGTCTGTCTGTCTGTCTGTCTGTCTGTCTGTCTGTCTGTCTGTCTGTCTGTCTGTCTGTCTGTCTGTCTGTCTGTCTGTCTGTCTGTCTGTCTGTCTGTCTGTCTGTCTGTCTGTCTGTCTGTCTGTCTGTCTGTCTGTCTGTCTGTCTGTCTGTCTGTCTGTCTGTCTGTCTGTCTGTCTGTCTGTCTGTCTGTCTGTCTGTCTGTCTGTCTGTCTGTCTGTCTGTCTGTCTGTCTGTCTGTCTGTCAGAGTATATATGAATAGAGAAGACACCCGAGTTCTCCTCCCGTCCACTTGCATTAAGTTGCTCAAAAGCGCATGAGGCGATTTCACTCCTCCTTCCTGGTAGGAACAGAGTGCATTCTGGGACGGATTGCAATGGTGAGTGGCCCCCAAACACATGAACGCGCTGCCGTTGAACGCGCACGAGTGTGCGTCCGTCGTGAACGTGTACAATGATAGTCAACGGACAGCGCGTTCATGTGTTTGGGGCCAGGCTGCAATACCTTCATTCGGCCACTATGTCCATTTCGCCTCAGGGTTTCCTCTGGGTGCCTTCTCTATAAATATATATACTCTAAGGTCTGTCTCCACTACCATTGAAATAATGTGTTTTTCAGTTGCTTCGTATCGATATATTCTGTGCATTCAATTCTTATTTTAAACTTGGTGTCAGTGAAAAAGGAACAAACACAACTTTTTATTTCAGGGAAACCGCAACGTTTGGGCCTTCATCAGGCTATCTTTATGAACACAAATGAGAAAGCATCCTTTTTGTAGGCTGTCTGACCTAATGGTAAAACCAAGCAATGACATCACTCACTTAAGGTGACAGGTGTCAAACTTGGTGTCAGTAAAAAGGAACATCACAGGTGCAGCACAGGGGGGGCAGTCAGACAGATATTTAACCAGGGGGGCAGTCAGACAGATATTTAACCAGGGGGGCAGTCAGACAGATATTTAACCAGGGGGGCAGTCAGACAGATATTTAACCAGGGGGGCAGTCAGACAGATATTTAACCAGGGGGGCAGTCAGACAGATATTTAACCAGGGGGGCAGTCAGACAGATATTTAACCAGGGGGGCAGTCAGACAGATATTTAACCAGGGGGGCAGTCAGACAGATATTTAACCAGGGGGGCAGTCAGGCAGATATTTAACCAGGGGGGCAGTCAGGCAGATATTTAACCAGGGGGGCAGTCAGACAGATATTTAACCAGGGGGGCAGTCAGACAGATATTTCGTGAAGCCACTAACTTCCTGAAAGTTCATATAATGGCCTGTTGTGGCGCTGTCATTGGGTCTCCATAGAGGTCCATGTATTTGGGCCCAACTTCACCTAGACTGTATTACCTTTTTTTTTTTTTTTTTATCCCACGATTTTGTAACCCAGTTTTCTTTTCGCCCAGTGCCAATTATCTAATGTAATCCTGGGCGCTACACTTCCACGGTGACCTCATGCCTCCTTCTATGCATGAGGAGTCTGCTTCTTTTCACCTGACAGAGGGGGATTTCCCCGGCCGGACTTAGCGCGTGGAAGGGACACGTTATTCCGACCAGTTCCTTTCCCCTCCATCAGGCTGGCCAGGGGGAGGTAGTTTTAGAGACCAGGATTACGGAATGTTTTTTGTGAGGGTACCTACCCTAGGGGACACGGGGAGAACATGCAAACTCCACACAGAAAGGCCCTTTCGCCTGGAAAATTATGGTCCCATTAATTAAAAGAATGACCATAAAGTCGCGTATGTTCTGAGGGGCGTGGCTACCGTTACAGTCTATGATCGGGAGCCACCCCCCGTTCGAGTCAAAATAGAAACCAACGTAGAAGAAGGGGGGGAAGTCCCGCCTCGTTGTCTGGGCCAGCCAATTGGCCAGCTGGGCCCAAACGGATCTAGAAAGATGGCGATTTACAATTCAAGGACTGACAGGCTTCATCTTGTTGTTTTTATATGTAACGCCGCGTGAAGCCCATTTTAACTCTGAAGGTTCAGTGGAGATCTTCAACTACTGGCCTGATTTTTCAATCAACTGCCAAAATTAGTATTAGTCTGTGTGATTGACAGGAGAGATAATCAGAGGAGCATCATCATCATCATAACTAGGACAAGGACAGAAGAATGGAAAGAGTCTCTCAGTGAAGGAGCAGCCCGTGAAGGAGTAGAGGAGAACTCTGGTCTCCACGTCATAAAAGGAGACCAGACCCTCCTCATAGTCCACAAACACTCCCACTTTCTGGAGCTTCTCTCTTACAGGGAGGATGACATCAGGGTCAGCAGCAGCGTAGTACTCATTTCCGTTCCACAACCCTATAGTCCAGTAACCATCGTTGGGTTTCAGTCTGATGTCTCCCTTCCTGTCGATGGACTCTCTGGCCACTCCTACATCCCACTCAGTCTTCCCTCCAACCTGAAGCTCATAGTAAAACCTTCCTGAGGAGAATCCTTGTTTTCCTAAGACACGGGCCCATTTAGAGAATCTCTTAGTGTTGTCAGGGAGATTCTTCCTCACGTTTCCACGACTCACTTGTTTTCCATCCTCAGACAGGATGAGGAGGGGATGTGCTGTATCAGGGTCCAGAGATACATCCACCTCATATTGCTGGATCCTCCTCAGCTCAGCATCACACAGCTGCTTCTTCATCTCTTGACCGAGTGTCTTCTCCAGCTGAGACACAGCTGTCCTCAATGTGTCCACATGTGAAGACTGATGGACTTTGACCTTTGTCCAGTCCTTGGTGGGTCTCCACTCTGTGTTGATGGATGTGAAGTTCTGAAGGAGGTGGTCTTCAGAGTGTGAGATCTGTGTCAGCTCAGAGATTCTCTTCTCTAACTGAGTGACTTCCTGTTTCAGATCTCCAATGAAGCCTTCAGCCTGTTTCTCTGTTGTTTTCTGCTTCTCTTCAACCACACCAATGAGCTCAGCCTGGCTTCTCTCAACACAGCTGATCAGATCGCTGTAGACCTGCAAACTGACGGCTATGACTGCATCTTCATCTTTCCTGCTGAGCTCTACTGAGCGTTTGACCTCCTGAATCTTCTCTTGTCTCTCCTGGATCATCTGCTGAACTTCAGCCTCGGTCTTTGCTTCATATCCTTCTTTCAACTTGTGGTACCTGAACTGTTGAACCATCTCAGAAACAAAAGTATTGACATATAGTTTTCGTCTGTTATTGAAGGTTTCTTGACACAGTGGACACTTGCACACATCACTAGTGTCCCAGTAACGTGTGATACAGGCTTTGCAGTAGTTGTGTCCACACGGAGTGCTGACCGGATCAGTGAACACCTCCATACAGATGGAACACAGGAAGTGCTCTTCCGACAGGAGACCGCTGGCGGACGCCATTTCTACAACTGCTGAGAATAAAAGTGTTCGGGCTTTACGGGATCCTTCTCTCAGTCGTTCTCACTTCGGACTAACGACCCCACATCGCGTCATCGGCTTTTAAGCTGAGCTTTGTCGAATCTTACGTCATCGCACGTGACGTCAGTCCTTCCCAAACGTGGAGTTCCACAGGGCTCTAAACCGGGGACCTCCACATGCTAACTCTCTGATCTGACATTGTGTGTCTTTTTGGCAGAGCGCCACCCAAACATGCATCTTGTCCACCCAATGAAAAGTTATGGGAGATATTTATTTTCTGCCTGTTTACTGTTGGTCAAAGAAGGAGAAGGTAGATCAGGTCATGGGTAACTAAACCGATATGATGATGGCATCGTTACTTGCGTGAGCGGAGCACGTACTGTTCGGCCAATCAGGGATTGTGTATTTTTGGTGACTTAACTATGGTAAAATGTGTTCTTCTGGATCGGACTAGTGAAGAAACACGGGGAAGGTTTCTAGATGAATGCTTTTTAATTTAATCTCGTAATCCCGTTGGACAATATAGCTATTCACAAGATGATCTCCTTCTGGCACAGATTGGGTGAAACATTGTGTGTCTCGTAGCGTTTTCGGTTAACTGTAGGGCCGGTCGACAGCAGGACAAGATGTTATAGTCTAGATCATTTAACATGTCTTTCAACGAGCTCTGGCACCCTCTAGTGGCAGCTGTTGCGGCGGTTTAAAGGCCGCCGCGAGGAGCTAAACATGAGAGTAAAGAGACGCTTGTATGACGCGCACGCAATGATTTCAGGTCCATTCCAGCTGTAAGTTTGACCGATAATTAAACAGTGTGTCTCTCTCTTAGCGTTCTGTAGGGCCAGTTGTCAGCAGGACAAGGTGTTATATTCTAGATGTATTCTAGATAATTAAACATTGTGTCTCTGGTAGTGTTGAGGTGTATTCTAGATAATTAAACAGTGTGTCTCTGGTAGCGTTGAGGTGTATTCTAGATAATTAAACAGTGCGTCTCTGGTAGCGTTGAGGTGTATTCTAGATAATTAAACAGTGTGTCTCTGGTAGCGTTGAGGTGTATTCTAGATAATTAAACAGTGTGTCTCTGGTAGCGTTGAGGTGTATTCTAGATAATTAAACAGTGTGTCTCTGGTAGCGTTGAGGTGTATTCTAGATAATTAAACAGTGTGTCTCTGGTAGCGTTGAGGTGTATTCTAGATAATTAAACAGTGTGTCTCTGGTAGCGTTGAGGTGTATTCTAGATAATTAAACATTGTGTTCCTGGTAGCGTTGAGTGTATTCAAGATAATTAAACAGTGTGTCTCTGGTAGCGTTGAGGTGTATTCTAGATAATTAAACATTGTGTTCCTGGTAGCGTTGTGGTGTATTCTAGATAATTAAACAGTGTGTCTCTGGTAGCGTTGAGGTGTATTCTAGATAATTAAACATTGTGTTCCTGGTAGCGTTGAGGTGTATTCTAGATAATTAAACATTGTGTCTCTGGTAGCGTTGAGGTGTATTCTAGATAATTAAACAGTGTGTCTCTGGTAGTGTTGAGGTGTATTCTAGATAATTAAACAGTGTGTCTCTGGTAGCGTTGAGGTGTATTCTAGATAATTAAACAGTGTGTCTCTGATAGCGTTGATGTGTATTCTAGATAATTAAACAGTGTGTCTCTGATAGCGTTGAGGTGTAATTCTACTATCTTCAACTACTGGCCTGCAAAATGAACACATTTCACAGCTTTATGTCAATACAATGCATGTGCAAGGAGCATTTAACAGTTGGATGATGTTGACAGTTGACTTTTCAATAATTTGATTGTTCAATCAATCAACTGATTTTTTTATCAACTGCCAAAATTAGTATTAGTCTATGTGATTGACAGGAGAGATAGAGATAGAGATATGCTTTATTAGTCTCCCGAGGAAGACATTAGTCTTAGACAAAGGGCCCGCATGCAAGCGTAGCCCTTATGTCCATGTCGGCGGTGGCTCAGGGGTAGAGTGCCTGGATGGTAACCGTAAGGTTGCCAGTTCGAACCCGGGCTCCCCCAGAGTTACTGTCGAAGTGTCCTTGAGCAAGACACTGAACCCCTAATTGCTCCCGATGTGCTAGTTGGTGCCTTGCATGGTTTCCGCTGCCATCGGTGTATGAATGTGTGTGTGAATGGGTGAATGTAATGCACCATCTCTGTAAAGCGCCTTGGATAAAGGCGCTATATAAATGCACCATTTACCATTTATGTCGCCACAGTGCAGCACCAAATACATCTTTCTTGCATCATAGAAAAAAAGAAAAAGAGGCAAGATAGGGGTGGGGGGGGGGGGGGGTGGAGACATCACATCACATTACAGTTGCATTGGGGGTGAGGGGTTGGATTTTTGGATGATCAGAGGAGCAGAGTTTCTACCACCATCATTAACACACGGACCGAAGACTGGAAAGAGTCTCTCAGTGAAGGAGCAGCCCGTGAAGGAGTAGAGGAGAACTCTGGTCTCCACGTCATAAAAGGAGACCAGACTCTCCTCATAGTCCACAAACACTCCCACTGTCTGGACCTTCTCTCTTACAGGGAGGCGGACACGAGGGTCAGCAGCAGCCTTGTACTCATTTCCGTTCCACAACCCTATAGTCCAGTAACCATCGTTGGGTTTCAGTGTGATGTCTCCCTTCCTGTCGATGGACTCTCTGGCCACTCCTACACCCCACCTAGTCTTCCCTCCAACCTGAACCTCGTAGTAAAACCTTCCTGAGGAGAATCCTTGTTTTCCTAAGACACGGGCAGCTTTAGAGAATCTCTTAGTGTTGTCAGGGAGATTCTTCCTTACGTTTCCACAACTCACTTGTTTTCCATCCTCAGACAGGATGAGGCCGGGATGTGCTGTATCAGGGTCCAGAGATACATCCACCTCATATTGCTGGATCCTCCTCAGCTCAGCGTCACACAGCTGCTTCTTCATCTCTTGACCGAGTGTCTTCTCCAGCTGAGACACAGCTGTCCTCAATGTGTCCACATGTGAAGACTGATGGACATTGACCTTTGTCCAGTCCTTGGTGGGTCTCCACTCTGTGTTGATGGATTTGGAGTTCTGGAGGAGGTGGAGGTGGTCCTCAGTGTGTGAGATCTGGTTCAGCTCAGAGATTCTCTTCTCTAACTGAGTGACTTCCTGTTTCAGATCTTCAATGAAGCCTTCAGCCTGTTTCTCTGCTGTTTTCTGCTTCTCTTCAACCACATCAATGAGCTCAGCCTGGCTTCTCTCAACACAGCTGATCAGATCGCTGTAGACCTGCACACTGACGGCTATGACTGCATCTGCATCTTTCCTGATGAGCTCTACTGAGCGTTTGACCTCCTGAATCTTCTCTTGTCTCTCCTGGATCATCTGCTGAACTTCAGCCTCAGTCTTTGCTTCATATCCTTCTTTCAACTTGTGGTTCCTGAACTGTTGAACCATCTCAGAAACAAAAGTATTGACAGATAGTTTTGGTCTGTTATTGAAGGTTTCTTGACACAGTGGACACCTGCACACATCACTAGTGTCCCAGTAACGTGTGATGCAGGCTTTGCAGTAGTTGTGTCCACATGGAGTGCTGACCGGATCAGTGAACACCTCCATACAGATGGAACACAGGAAGTGCTCTTCAGACAGAAGACGGCTGTCGGACGCCATTTCTACAACTGCTGAGAATAAAAGTGAAAGAGTTCGGGGTGTACGGGATCCCTTCTCTCAGTCGTTCTCGCTTCGGACTAACGACCCCACATCGCGTCATCGGCTTTTAAGCTGAGCTTCGTCGAATCTTACGTCATCGCACGTGACGTCAGTCCTTCCCAAACGTGGAGTTCCACAGGGCTCTAAACCGGGGACCTCCACATGCTAACTCTCTGATCTGACATTGTGTGTCTTTTTGGCAGAGCGCCACCCAAACATGCATCTTGTCCACCCAATCAAAGGTTATGGGAGATATTTATTTTCAGCCTGTTAAATGTTGGTCAAAGAAGGAGAAGGTAGATCAGGTCATGGGTAACTAAACCGATATGATGATGGCATCGTTACTTGCGCGAGCAGAGCACGTACTGTTCGGCCAATCAGGGATTGTGTATCTTTGGTGACTTAACTATGGTAAAATGTGTTCTTCTGGATCGGACTAGTGAAGAAACACGGGAAGGTTTCTAGATGAATGCTTTTTAATTTAATCTCGTAATCCCGTTGGACAATATAGCTATTCACAAGATGGTCTCCTTCTGGCACAGATTGGGTGAAACATTGTGTGTCTCGTAGCGTTTTGGGTTAACTGTAGGGCCGGTTGACAGCAGGACAAGATGTTATAGTCTAGATCATTTAACATGTTCTTTCAACCAGCTCTGGCACCCTCTAGTGGCAGCTGTTGCGGCGGTTTAAAGGCAGCCGCGAGGAGCTAAACATGAGAGTAAAGAGACGCTTGTATGACGCGCACGCAATGATTTCAGGTCCATTCCAGCTGTAAGTTTGACCGATAATTAAACAGTGTGTCTCTCTCTTAGCGTTCTGTAGGGCCAGTTGTCAGCAGGACAAGGTGTTATATTCTAGATGTATTCTAGATAATGAAACAGTGTGTCTCTGGTAGCATTGAGGTGTATTCTAGATAATTAAACAGTGTGTCTCTGGTAGCATTGAGGTGTATTCTAGATAATTAAACAGTGTGTCTCTGGTAGCGTTGAGGTGTATTCTAGATAATTAAACAGTGTGTCTCTGGTAGTGTTGAGGTGTATTCTAGATAATTAAACCGTGTGTCTCTGGTAGCGTTGAGGTGTATTCTAGATAATTAAACAGTGTGTCTCTGGTAGCATTGAGGTGTATTCTAGATAATTAAACAGTGTGTCTCTGGTAGCGTTGAGGTGTATTCTAGATAATTAAACAGTGTGTCTCTGGTAGTGTTGAGGTGTATTCTAGATAATTAAACCGTGTGTCTCTGGTAGCGTTGAGGTGTATTCTAGATAATTATACAGTGTGTCTCTGGTAGCGTTGAGGTGTATTCTAGATAATTAAACAGTGTGTCTCTGGTAGCGTTGAGGTGTATTCTAGATAATTAAACAGTGTGTCTCTGGTAGCGTTGAGGTGTAATTCTACTATCTTCAACTACTGGCCTGCAAAATGAACACATTTCACAGCTTTATGTCAATACAATACATGTGCAAGGAGCATTTAACAGTTGGATGATGTTGACAGTTGACTTTTCAATAATTTGATTGTTCAATCAATCGACTGATTTTTCAATCAACTGCCAAAATTAGTATTAGTCTATGTGATTGACAGGAGAGATAGAGATATGCTTTATTAGTCTCCCGAGGAAGACATTTGTCTTAGACAAAGGGCCCGCATGCAAGCGTAGCCCTTATGTCCATGTCGCCACAGTGCAGCGCCAAATACATCTTTCTTGCATCATAGAAAAAAAGAAAAAGAGGCAAGATAGGGGTGGGGTGGGGGGGGGGGGGAGCATAGAATGGGTGAGGGGTATTGACAGAGAGGGAGGGGGCGGGGGGGGGGGTGGTGGAGACATCACATCACATTACAGTTGCATTGGGGGTGAGGGGTTGGATTTTTGGATGATCAGAGGAGCAGAGTTTCTACCACCATCATTAACACATGGACCGAAGACTGGAAAGAGTCTCTCAGTGAAGGAGCAGCCCGTGAAGGAGTAGAGGAGAACTCTGGTCTCCACGTCATAAAAGGAGACCAGACCCTCCTCATAGTCCACAAACACTCCCACCTTCTGGACCTTCTCTCTTACAGGGAGGTCGACAGCAGTGTCAGCGGCAGCCTGGTACTCATCTCCATACCACAACCCTATAGTCCAGTAACCATCGTTGGGTTTCAGTGTGATGTCTCCCTTCCTGTTGATGGACTCTCTGGCCACTCCTACATCCCACTCAGTCTTCCCTCCAACCTGAACCTCATAGTAAAACCTTCCTGAGGAGAATCCTTGTTTTCCTAAGACACAGGGACATATAGAGAATCTCTCAGTGTTGTCAGGGAGATTCTTCCTTACGTTTCCACAACTCACTTGTTTTCCATCCTCAGACAGGATGAGGCCGGGATGTGCTGTATCAGGTTCCAGAGTTACATCCACCTCATATTGCTGGATCCTCCTCAGCTCATCATCACACAGCTGCTTCTTCATCTCTTGACCGAGTGTCTTCTCCAGCTGAGACACAGCTGTCCTCAATGTGTCCACATGTGAAGACTGATGGACTTTGACCTTTGTCCAGTCCTTGGAGGGTCTCCACTCTGTGTTGATGGATGTGAAGTTCTGAAGGAGGTGGAGGTGGTCTTCAGAGTGTGAGATCTGTTTCAGCTCAGATATTCTCTTCTCTAACTGAGTGACTTCCTGTTTCAGATCTTCAATGAAGCCTTCAGCCTGTTTCTCTGTTGTTTTCTGCTTCTCTTCAACCACACCAATGAGCTCAGCCTGGCTTCTCTCAACACAGCTGATCAGAGCGGTGAAGACCTGCACACCGACGGCTATGACTGCATCTGCATCTTTCCTGATGAGCTCTACTGAGCGTTTGACCTCCTGAATCTTCTCTCGTCTCTCCTGGATCATCTGCTGAACTTCATCCTCGATCTTTGCTTCATATCCTTCTTTCAACTTGTGGTACCTGAACTGTTGAACCATCTCAGAAACAAAAGTATTGACATATAGTTTTCGTCTGTTATTGAAGGTTTCTTGACACAGTGGACACCTGCACACATCACTAGTGTCCCAGTAACGTGTGATACAGGCTTTGCAGTAGTTGTGTCCACATGGAGTGCTGACCGGATCAGTGAACACCTCCATACAGATGGAACACAGGAAGTGCTCTTCCGACAGGAGACCGCTGGCGGACGCCATTTCTACAACTGCTGAGAATAAGTGAAAGAGTTCGGGGTGTACGGGATCCCTTCTCTCAGTCGTTCTCGCTTCGGACTAACGACCCCACATCGCGTCATCAGCTTTTAAGCTGAGCTTCGTCGAATCTTACGTCATCGCACGTGACGTCAGTCCTTCCCAAACGTGGAGTTCCACAGGGCTCTAAACCGGGGACCTCCACATGCTAACTCTCTGATCTGACATTGTGTGTCTTTTTGGCAGAGCGCCACCCAAACATGCATCTTGTCCACCCAATGAAAAGTTATGGGAGATATTTATTTTCTGCCTGTTTACTGTTGGTCAAAGAAGGAGAAGGTAGATCAGGTCATGGGTAACTAAACCGATATGATGATGGCATCGTTACTTGCGTGAGCGGAGCACGTACTGTTCGGCCAATCAGGGATTGTGTATTTTTGGTGACTTAACTATGGTAAAATGTGTTCTTCTGGATCGGACTAGTGAAGAAACACGGGGAAGGTTTCTAGATTAATGCTTTTTAATTTAATCTCGTAATCCCGTTGGACAATATAGCTATTCACAAGATGGTCTCCTTCTGGCACAGATTGGGTGAAACATTGTGTGTCTCGTAGCGTTTTCGGTTAACTGTAGGGCCGGTCGACAGCAGGACAAGATGTTATAGTCTAGATCATTTAACATGTCTTTCAACGAGCTCTGGCACCCTCTAGTGGCAGCTGTTGCGGCGGTTTAAAGGCCGCCGCGAGGAGCTAAACATGAGAGTAAAGAGACGCTTGTATGACGCGCACGCAATGATTTCAGGTCCATTCCAGCTGTAAGTTTGACCGATAATTAAACAGTGTGTCTCTCTCTTAGCGTTCTGTAGGGCCAGTTGTCAGCAGGACAAGGTGTTATATTCTAGATGTATTCTAGATAATTAAACATTGTGTCTCTGGTAGCGTTGAGGTGTATTCTAGATAATTAAACAGTGTGTCTCTGGTAGTGTTGAGGTGTATTCTAGATAATTAAACAGTGTGTCTCTGGTAGCGTTGAGGTGTATTCTAGATAATTAAACGGTGTGTCTCTGGTAGCGTTGAGGTGTATTCTAGATAATTAAACAGTGTGTCTCTGGTAGCGTTGAGGTGTATTCTAGATAATTAAACAGTGTGTCTCTGGTAGCGTTGAGGTGTATTCTAGATAATTAAACGGTGTGTCTCTGGTAGCGTTGAGGTGTATTCTAGATAATTAAACAGTGTGTCTCTGGTAGCGTTGAGGTGTATTCTAGATAATTAAACAGTGTGTCTCTGGTAGCGTTGAGGTGTATTCTAGATAATTAAACAGTGCGTCTCTGGTAGCGTTGAGGTGTGTTCTAGATAATTAAACAGTGTGTCTCTGGTAGCGTTGAGGTGTATTCTAGATAATTAAACGGTGTGTCTCTGGTAGCGTTGAGGTGTATTCTAGATAATTAAACAGTGCGTCTCTGGTAGCGTTGAGGTGTATTCTAGATAATTAAACAGTGTGTCTCTGGTAGCGTTGAGGTGTATTCTAGATAATTAAACGGTGTGTCTCTGATAGCGTTGAGGTGTATTCTAGATAATTAAACGGTGTGTCTCTGGTAGCGTTGAGGTGTATTCTAGATAATTAAACAGTGCGTCTCTGGTAGCGTTGAGGTGTATTCTAGATAATTAAACAGTGTGTCTCTGGTAGCGTTGAGGTGTGTTCTAGATAATTAAACATTGTGTCTCTGGTAGTGTTGAGGTGTATTCTAGATAATTAAACAGTGCGTCTCTGGTAGCGTTGAGGTGTATTCTAGATAATTAAACAGTGTGTCTCTGGTTGCGTTGAGGTGTATTCTAGATAATTAAACAGTGTGTCTCTACTCTAGTAGCGTTGAGGTGTATTCTAGATAATTAAACAGAGTGTCTCTGGTAGCGTTGAGGTGTATTCTAGATAATTAAACAGTGTGTCTCTGGTAGCGTTGAGGTGTATTCTAGATAATTAAACAGTGTGTCTCTGGTAGCGTTGAGGTGTATTCTAGATAATTAAACAGTGTCTCTGGTAGCGTTGAGGTGTATTCTAGATAATTAAACAGTGTGTCTCTGGTAGCGTTGAGGTGTATTCTAGATAATTAAACAGTGTGTCTCTGGTAGCGTTGAGGTGTATTCTAGATAATTAAACAGTGTGTCTCTGGTAGCGTTGAGGTGTGTTCTAGATAATTAAACACTGTGTCTCTGGTAGTGTTGAGGTGTATTCTAGATAATTAAACAGTGTGTCTCTGGTAGCGTTGAGGTGTATTCTAGATAATTAAACATTGTGTCTCTGGTAGTGTTGAGGTGTATTCTAGATAATTAAACAGTGTGTCTCTGGTAGCGTTGAGGTGTATTCTAGATAATTAAACAGTGTGTCTCTGGTAGCGTTGAGGTGTATTCTAGATAATTAAACATTGTGTCTCTGGTAGCGTTGAGGTGTATTCTAGATAATTAAACAGTGTGTCTCTGGTAGCGTTGAGGTGTATTCTAGATAATTAAACAGTGTGTCTCTGGTAGCGTTGAGGTGTATTCTAGATAATTAAACAGTGTGTCTCTGGTAGCGTTGAGGTGTGTTCTAGATAATTAAACACTGTGTCTCTGGTAGTGTTGAGGTGTATTCTAGAT
Organism: Protomyctophum parallelum; assembly: GCF_964188405.1. Lineage (NCBI taxonomy): Eukaryota > Metazoa > Chordata > Actinopteri > Myctophiformes > Myctophidae > Protomyctophum > Protomyctophum parallelum. Next base: position 104,431,700 of record NC_139697.1, on the reverse strand, counting down.
AATTAAACAGTGTGTCTCTGGTAGCGTTGAGGTGTATTCTAGATAATTAAACACTGTGTCTCTGGTAGCGTTGAGGTGTATTCTAGATAATTAAACAGTGTCTCTCTGGTAGCGTTGAGGTGTAATTCTACTATCTTCAACTACTGGCCTGCAAAATGAACACATTTCACAGCTTTATGTCAATACAATACATGTGCAAGGAGCATTTAACAGTTGGATGATGTTGACAGTTGACTTTTCAATAATTTGATTGTTCAATCAATCGACTGATTTTTCAATCAACTGCCAAAATTAGTATTAGTCTATGTGATTGACAGGAGAGATAGAGATATGCTTTATTCCCGAGGAAGACATTTGTCTTAGACAAAGGGCCCGCATGCAAGCGTAGCCCTTATGTCCATGTCGCCACAGTGCAGCGCCAAATACATCTTTCTTGCATCATAGAAAAAAAGAAAAAGAGGCAAGATAGGGGTGGGGTGGGGGGGGGGGGGAGCATAGAATGGGTGAGGGGTATTGACAGAGAGGGCGGGGGGGGGGGGGGGTGGAGACATCACATCACATTACAGTTGCATTGGGGGTGAGGGGTTGGATTTTTGGATGATCAGAGGAGCAGAGTTTCTACCACCATCATTAACACATGGACCGAAGACTGGAAAGAGTCTCTCAGTGAAGGAGCAGCCCGTGAAGGAGTAGAGGAGAACTCTGGTCTCCACGTCATAAAAAGAGACCAGACCCTCCTCATAGTCCACAAACACTCCCACCTTCTGGACCTTCTCTCTTACAGGGAGGTCGACAGCAGGGTCAGCTGCAGCCTGGTACTCATCTCCATACCACAACCCTATAGTCCAGTAACCATCGTTGGGTTTCAGTGTGATGTCTCCCTTCCTGTTGATGGACTCTCTGGCCACTCCTACATCCCACTCAGTCTTCCCTCCAACCTGAACCTCATAGTAAAACCTTCCTGAGGAGAATCCTTGTTTTCCTAAGACACAGGGACATATAGAGAATCTCTCAGTGTTGTCAGGGAGATTCTTCCTTACGTTTCCACAACTCACTTGTTTTCCATCCTCAGACAGGATGAGGCCGGGATGTGCTGTATCAGGTTCCAGAGTTACATCCACCTCATATTGCTGGATCCTCCTCAGCTCATCATCACACAGCTGCTTCTTCATCTCTTGACCGAGTGTCTTCTCCAGCTGAGACACAGCTGTCCTCAATGTGTCCACATGTGAAGACTGATGGACTTTGACCTTTGTCCAGTCCTTGGAGGTTCTCCACTCTGTGTTGATGGATGTGAAGTTCTGAAGGAGGTGGAGGTGGTCTTCAGAGTGTGAGATCTGTTTCAGCTCAGATATTCTCTTCTCTAACTGAGTGACTTCCTGTTTCAGATCTTCAATGAAGCCTTCAGCCTGTTTCTCTGTTGTTTTCTGCTTCTCTTCAACCACACCAATGAGCTCAGCCTGGCTTCTCTCAACACAGCTGATCAGAGCGGTGAAGACCTGCACACCGACGGCTATGACTGCATCTGCATCTTTCCTGATGAGCTCTACTGAGCGTTTGACCTCCTGAATCTTCTCTCGTCTCTCCTGGATCATCTGCTGAACTTCATCCTCGATCTTTGCTTCATATCCTTCTTTCAACTTGTGGTACCTGAACTGTTGAACCATCTCAGAAACAAAAGTATTGACATATAGTTTTCGTCTGTTATTGAAGGTTTCTTGACACAGTGGACACCTGCACACATCACTAGTGTCCCAGTAACGTGTGATACAGGCTTTGCAGTAGTTGTGTCCACATGGAGTGCTGACCGGATCAGTGAACACCTCCATACAGATGGAACACAGGAAGTGCTCTTCCGACAGGAGACCGCTGGCGGACGCCATTTCTACAACTGCTGAGAATAAGTGAAAGAGTTCGGGGTGTACGGGATCCCTTCTCTCAGTCGTTCTCGCTTCGGACTAACGACCCCACATCGCGTCATCAGCTTTTAAGCTGAGCTTCGTCGAATCTTACGTCATCGCACGTGACGTCAGTCCTTCCCAAACGTAGAGTTCCACAGGGCTCTAAACCGGGGACCTCCACATGCTAACTCTCTGATCTGACATTGTGTGTCTTTTTGGCAGAGCGCCACCCAAACATGCATCTTGTCCACCCAATGAAAAGTTATGGGAGATATTTATTTTCTGCCTGTTTACTGTTGGTCAAAGAAGGAGAAGGTAGATCAGGTCATGGGTAACTAAACCGATATGATGATGGCATCGTTACTTGCGTGAGCGGAGCACGTACTGTTCGGCCAATCAGGGATTGTGTATTTTTGGTGACTTAACTATGGTAAAATGTGTTCTTCTGGATCGGACTAGTGAAGAAACACGGGGAAGGTTTCTAGATGAATGCTTTTTAATTTAATCTCGTAATCCCGTTGGACAATATAGCTATTCACAAGATGATCTCCTTCTGGCACAGATTGGGTGAAACATTGTGTGTCTCGTAGCGTTTTCGGTTAACTGTAGGGCCGGTCGACAGCAGGACAAGATGTTATAGTCTAGATCATTTAACATGTCTTTCAACGAGCTCTGGCACCCTCTAGTGGCAGCTGTTGCGGCGGTTTAAAGGCTGCCGCGAGGAGCTAAACATGAGAGTAAAGAGACGCTTGTATGACGCGCACGCAATGATTTCAGGTCCATTCCAGCTGTAAGTTTGACCGATAATTAAACAGTGTGTCTCTCTCTTAGCGTTCTGTAGGGCCAGTTGTCAGCAGGACAAGGTGTTATATTCTAGATAATTAAACATTGTGTCTCTGGTAGCGTTGAGGTGTATTCTAGATAATTAAACAGTGTGTCTCTGGTAGCGTTGAGGTGTATTCTAGATAATTAAACAGTGTGTCTCTGGTAGCGTTGAGGTGTATTCTAGATAATTAAACAGTGTGTCTCTGGTAGCGTTGAGGTGTATTCTAGATAATTAAACATTGTGTCTCTGGTAGCGTTGAGGTGTATTCTAGATAATTAAACAGTGTGTCTCTGGTAGCGTTGAGGTGTATTCTAGATAATTAAACAGTGTGTCTCTGGTAGCGTTGAGGTGTATTCTAGATAATTAAACAGTGCGTCTCTGGTAGCGTTGAGGTGTGTTCTAGATAATTAAACAGTGTGTCTCTGGTAGCGTTGAGGTGTATTCTAGATAATTAAACGGTGTGTCTCTGGTAGCGTTGAGGTGTATTCTAGATAATTAAACAGTGCGTCTCTGGTAGCGTTGAGGTGTATTCTAGATAATTAAACAGTGCGTCTCTGGTAGCGTTGAGGTGTATTCTAGATAATTAAACAGTGTGTCTCTGGTAGCGTTGAGGTGTATTCTAGATAATTAAACAGTGCGTCTCTGGTAGCGTTGAGGTGTATTCTAGATAATTAAACATTGTGTCTCTGGTAGCGTTGAGGTGTATTCTAGATAATTAAACAGTGTGTCTCTGGTAGCGTTGAGGTGTATTCTAGATAATTAAACAGTGTGTCTCTGGTAGCGTTGAGGTGTATTCTAGATAATTAAACAGTGCGTCTCTGGTAGCGTTGAGGTGTATTCTAGATAATTAAACAGTGTGTCTCTGGTAGCGTTGAGGTGTATTCTAGATAATTAAACAGTGTGTCTCTGGTAGCGTTGAGGTGTATTCTAGATAATTAAACAGTGCGTCTCTGGTAGCGTTGAGGTGTATTCTAGATAATTAAACAGTGTGTCTCTGGTAGCGTTGAGGTGTGTTCTAGATAATTAAACACTGTGTCTCTGGTAGCGTTGAGGTGTATTCTAGATAATTACACGTTGTGTCTCTGGTAGCGTTGAGGTGTATTCTAGATAATTAAACAGTGTGTCTCTGGTAGCGTTGAGGTGTATTCTAGATAATTAAACAGTGTGTCTCTGGTAGCGTTGAGGTGTATTCTAGATAATTAAACAGTGTGTCTCTGGTAGCGTTGAGGTGTATTCTAGATAATTAAACACTGTGTCTCTGGTAGCGTTGAGGTGTATTCTAGATAGAAGAGCCTGCTGGTTGGTCAGTCAGGAACCAATCAGAGAAGGCTGACAAAGGGTGAATCGAGGTGATTGGTTGACATCAAAAGGTAAAGCTCAAAACCACAATGCAATTACTTTTGTGTTGTGCACAAACGTCATTATTACAAAGTTATATACAAAAAAATAAACTACCAATTCCATTTCCCCACCTCTATTTCCCATTCCCAGTGCGTATGCCTAATATCTAACTATTTTCAGCAATGGGATAATACAGTGGTTCCCAAAATGGGGTCCGGGGACCCCCAGGGGTCCTTGAGGGAGTTCCAGGGGGTCCCCAGCTAAATGGACCCTAATGGAACTAATGGACCCTTATGGGACAATGGCCCTCGTTTATCAACCGTGCGTACGCCAAAATATGGGTGTACGCCAAAATTACAGAAACTTTCGGCATTTACCATTTCCGCCAAAGCTTGAAATTGAACTTGACAAAGTTCAAAAGTCACGTCTGGTTGGGAGCTGTCGTACGCTTTGTCCTCACCTGTATTTCTGTCGTAGAACAGCGGAGCAGCATTGTTTGACCAGCTGAGAGGCTGCCAAAGGCATCGAAACATTATGTATTGACTCCTAAAATGTTAATATAAAACTGTATGTATATGGGCTACATATACATACATATATAAAAAGAAAAGAAAAATGTCATATGAAATTTGTAGGAGATTTCCAGCTTGATTTAAGCCATTTAAACCGTTTTTGCATGAGCGCATATATGCAAGGATTTGGGCTGTCTGTGCTGGAATATTTCCATGACGGGACGTTGGAAAGTAGCCTACGGTTACTGCACATATATTGACAGTTGACAGCCCAGCCACTGCAGCGACTGCGAGGCAATCTAAATAGACTGTCAAACGTGCATGGTCAGTTGGTCACGGACGGACCACAGTGATAGACAGACAGACAGACAGACAGACATAGGACAGGAGGAGCACCTGCAAAACAGCAGCGTGTGTGTGCCTATTTGTTATTTAATTCATGGTTCATAGGTTCAGGTTTTCGTTCACTAATATATCTTGTTGTATATTCAATTAAAAATACTTTAATAATTTAATATACAAGTTACAACTAACAACACACAGTGACAGTTGCTTGCAAATTGCGATATGCGTGCGTGCGTGCGTGCGGAAGCGAAGCGAGAGGAGAAACAGACAGGGTAGGCCTACAGCTTTATTTAATTCATGCAGGTTTATTTATTTAAGATACAACAAGTTGCATGTGCGTGCGTATGTGTGTGTACTATATGTGTGTGTATGAGAGGTGGGTGAGGCGGTCAGCAAGGCAAGGAAGGCTTGACAGCTGGTCGTACTGCAGTTGTTCATGTCGCAAAAACGAGGGCGAGGCTTGATTCCATAGGGCGTGCCAGATAGATTTCAGCCGTCACATTTATTAACGTCGGAACGAAATTAAGGAAGGATCAGCTGTCTGCGATCACTTTATAAATGCCGTGGCGACGTGGGTGTACTACGAAACCATGCACTCGAATTTGGGGCAGATTTTACACTGAATTGATAAATGAGGGCCTATAACTCTGAGCGTGTACAAATGGAAGCAAATTGACCCTTATGGTTCCATTTTGTACACAGTTAAATTAACATCGATTAGATAGAAATGCCATTAAATGGTAACCTGACGCTGCCAGATCCAAGAAGCTTGCTACACAAATTTGTTTCACAGCTTATTGGGATCTGGGATCTCGGAAGCAAATTCGATGACGGGGCTGTTCCTTTTTTTCAAGATACTTGGTAGATGATTGGATGGGACCGTCTGTCTATCACCGTGTGGGCGTGCAAACACAACCAATCATATTGACGTGTCTATATAGCTTCACATCCGGTTTCGCACATATCCCGCCCTTAGCTCACGCTGATTGGTTCGGTACGGAGCGGATCGGTGTCAGCTCAACTCCCTGAGAGATCCCAGATGGAAGCTGTGTTGGGGAACATGGTTACCCAATACCGCCCCCATCTGGCAGCGTCAGGTTAATTAAATGGGGGTCCGTAGACTAAATATTAGAGCTGGGACTCGATTAAAAAAATTAATCTAATTAATCAGAGGCTTTGCGATTAATTAATCTAGATTAATCGCATTTTAATCAATATTCAACCCGAGAACAGCGAGAAACCTTTTTTTTTAATGTTTTTTGGTATCCCAGTGAATCAACGAATAGTGACTACAGGATACCACTCATTTTCAACATTTTACTGTCATTAATATACCTGTTGTGGAAATAATAATAAAAAGTCACCCCATTCTGTGTTGCCTAGAACTGGAGGTCTGAAAATAATTTAGTAACAGTAACAAGTACATCTCAGTGACATCACAAAGCTGTAATTACTTCATATTGTTACTGTTTTTTGTCAGACCTCCAGTTCTAGGCAACACAAAATGGGGTGACTTTTTATTATTTCCAGTTTTCAGTACTATAGAAAAGCGCCCAGTGAGAAACGTTCCGCGGTGAAAAAAAAGGTGCGAATAATTGTTTGACTGCTGAAAACGATTTACCAGACTTTTAATCAACCCCCCTTCACTGCCGAGATTGTTGTATTACCTTTAGAGCATACGCTGAATTATTTGGGCTTTTAATCCGCGAAAATCGAGCGAAAAAAGCTTCCCCCGTTTGTTATAAACGGCCGCACCACCCGCCATCTTGGTACACCCGGAAGACGCAGCACAGGACCCTCCTCCATGAGGCGTTTCGTTTGCATTCGTTTGCATTGGCCTCAATTTCCCAGAAGCCCTAACAGCCCACAGTATGTGACGATTTCCGGTTTCATCGTCACAACAAATGCACCTACTCTCTTTCTCCGCGGCGAAGAAGGATTTTCTATTTTTGTTTTACATTACGGCGGATTAAACACATAAAACAAAAGTTGCGTATGTCCGATATGGCAGCGACATTAACCTGGAGTAATCCATTCCCAGCACGGAAACTGTTAATCGCGATTAATATTTCTGTAGTTAATTAATCTAAATTAATCGCAATTAGTCCCGGCCCTACTAAATATGCATGTCAAACTGGGGGTCCTTGAAATGAAACTGCTTGAGAGCCGTAAAGATCTTCTCTCATGGGGGTCCCTGGCACATGTTTTCAAATATATACTAATTAGCCAAATATATACTAATTAAACGGGGTCCGCGTGATAATTAGTGTCAATTTGGGGGTCCTTGACATGAAAAGGTTTGGGGACCACTGAGATAACAAACATATTATTCTTTTGAGTGGGTCGATCTTGTTTAGCTGGTCATTCTGAAAGTAGCTCTTTCTTTTCTTTATTGGTTTATTGGGTCGGGACGGTGTACTGTACTGTACTGTACTTTGATGAACATTACATAAAAAATGCAGTGTAGGCCCAGGCGGTGGCGTAACCGTCTGGGCACCCGACTGGTAATCCAGTCGCAGTGTGCCGCGAGTTAGACTCCAGAGCCTGACACGGCCGATACTGCATGTCTTCCCCCCCCCCATCTCTCTCCCGTTTCCTGTCAGCCTACTGTCTGTCCCTTAAAAAAAAAAAAAAAACTAATAAAAGGCGTAAGCCGCAAAAAAATATCTTAAAAAATGCAGTGTAAATATAGATAGATTTAGCAAGACTTGCTAATGTCCATCTGCAGTCCCCAGACATCAAACATCAAAACAATACAAACAGGACTGACAGTACGTTTGAAATGCTATAATTCTGTGTGTGTGTGTGTGTTTGTGTGTGTGTGTGTGTGTGTGTGTGTGTGTGTGTGTGTGTGTGTGTGTGTGTGTGTGTGTGTGTGTGTGTGTGTGTGTGTGTGTGCGTGTGCGTGTGCGTGTGTGTAGCATTGTCAGATCTATCTGTGTGGAACCAAAGTGGACCTGGTGGACGCAGATCGCAGCATCAGGCAGATCGACAGACACGACGCCCAGGACTTTGCTGACGGTCGGTTCTGGAAAAAAACCCAATAATGTCTTAAACGGGGTTGATTTTGGAGGGAGGGCGAGGTGAATTTCCCATCACCCATGGGTGGGCCCGGTTGGCCCCGGGCCCACCCATATATTATTTTATGTGTAGACGTAGACGTGACACATGCTTGTCGTTAACAGAGATCGGAGCGCAGCTGTTTGAGACTTCCAGCAAGACCGGAAACAACGTAGGTAAGTCCACCCTCACCTCTGGGATGATCTCATTGGTCCACCCTCCTTCTGGGAGGAGCTCATTGGTTCGACCACCGGACCAGTGCTGTTCAGTCATTGGTTGGTTAGACCAGACTGCGAATGAGAGGTCAACGCATCGACAAACTATTTTATATTGACAACACGCCAACTTAACTTGCTTACTTTGTTGGAAAGGTATAACTTGTACAATTTACAATGTAGGCTTTTATCAGACGCTCTTAATCCAGAGCGATTTACAGTAAGCAAGACCAAAACAATTTACAATGTAGGCTTTTATCAGACGCTCTTAATCCAGAGCGATTTACAGTAAGCAAGACCAAAACATGGTAATACATAAAAGGCTGAGAACGTAACAGTGGAATATCTATATAATTAAACTATGCGTACACACTTTATAGTGCTTTGTCTACGTAACTATATTTACATAAGTTGAGGCTAGGGCGTTTCTCATTCCGTGTGTGTGTGTGTGTGTGTGTGTGTGTGTGTGTGTGTGTGTGTGTGTGTGTGTGTGTGTGTGTGTGTGCGTGTGCGTGTGCGTGTGCGTGTGCGTGTGCGTCAGATGAATTGTTTCATAGGGTAGCAGACGACTACAACAGCTCCAGCTTCCAGTACATGTCAGGTCAGTGGAATAATTATAATATATATACAATATAAATATATATAATATATATATAATATAAATATACTATAATATAAATGCTTCCGTCATACAGTCTGGAGCAACGGAAGCTCTGATCATGAGTAAAATATAAATGCTTCCGTCGTACAGTCTGGAGCAACGGAAGCTCTGATCACGAGTAAAATATAAATGCTTCCGTCATACAGTCTGGAACAACGGAGGACGGCGGAGCGGTATGATGTAATGTATGATGTAATGTATGATGTCATGTTTCGTTTCAGAGGACAGCGGAGCGGTATGATGTCATGTATGATGTAATGTATGATGTCATGTTTCAGAGGACAGCGGAGCGGTATGATGTCATGTATGATGTAATGTATGGTGTCATGTTTCAGAGGACAGCGGAGCGGTATGATGTCATGTATGATGTAATGTATGATGTCATGTTTCAGAGGACAGCGGAGCGGTATGATGTCACGTATGATGTAATGTATGATGTCATGTTTCAGAGGACAGCGGAGCGGTATGATGTCATGTATGATGTAATGTATGATGTCATGTTTCAGAGGACAGCGGAGCGGTATGATGTCACGTATGATGTAATGTATGATGTCATGTTTCAGAGGACAGCGGAGCGGTATGATGTCATGTATGATGTAATGTATGGTGTCATGTTTCAGAGGACAGCGGAGCGGTATGATGTCATGTATGATGTAATGTATGGTGTCATGTTTCAGAGGACAGCGGAGCGGTATGATGTCATGTATGATGTAATGTATGGTGTCATGTTTCAGAGGACAGCGGAGCGGTATGATGTCATGTATGATGTAATGTATGGTGTCATGTTTCAGAGGACAGCGGAGCGGTATGATGTCATGTATGATGTAATGTATGATGTCATGTTTCAGAGGACAGCGGAGCGGTATGATGTCATGTATGATGTAATGTATGGTGTCATGTTTCAGAGGACAGCGGAGCGGTATGATGTCATGTATGATGTAATGTATGGTGTCATGTTTCAGAGGACAGCGGAGCGGTGGATCTCGGACAGAAGAAAGACTCTTACTTCTACTCCTGTTGCCACGGCAACTGAACCTGGGACGCAACAGGAAGTGATGTCACGCTGGCTGTTAGATGGACGGATCTGGACAGACAGAGGTCAAAGTTCACACAGTGAGACTTTTTTTTTTTTTTTTAGTTTTCACAATAAGAGTTTCCGTTGTGGAATGTTGACGGAGTGAGTGGTTGCCTTTAACCGGGGCCATACGGTCGGCCATGTTGGAAAAGTGATCACAGGAGGAGGCGGGGTTTGTATCCCACAGGAGGCGGGGTTTGTATCCCAGGAGGCGGGGTTTGTATCCCAGGAGGCGGGGTTTGTACCCCAGGAGGCGGGGTTTGTATCCCAGGAGGCGGGGTTTGTGACATTTTATGTTCGGAAATGATGCACCTTTTTTTTTCTCTTTTGCATAGCCAATGGTTTTCACCCCACTTTTTTTTCAAATGTGTGTTCGTTATACAAATGTATTCATTCCTCCCACTGCTGTTGTGACCTCACTGGGGTCACCTGTCAGTGAGGAGCCACTACCGGGAGGACATACTGTTGTATCTATACTGACTCAGCGAGGAGCCCCCACCGAGAGGACATACTGTTGTATCTATACTGACTCAGTGAGGAGCCCCCACCGGGAGGAAATATACTGTTGTTTCCGCCTCCATGGTGCTCTTCCCGCTCTACACTCCTTGCTGACAGGCTCCGCCCCCCCCAAAGGCTGTAGGAATACGTACAACGAACAGCCTCTCCACCTGAACACCACCAGTAGTGTCGGATCAGATTCTAAAAATCTTTTGAAAATGACAGTTTTCTGAAAAAGCTATGTTTCTATGTCAGTCGTTCTTCGACTTTTCAAAAAATAGCAGACCTATGAGCTTGTAGATCTGCTATTTTTCAATAGCTAAAGCATAGCATAATGCTAACACCAAAAGGGGTTCCCGCCTAAAACACCCCCGCCGCACCGCTCCAACACACGCCTAAGAATGATTAGTGTCTTTAAAATCACTTTAATATCTTTAATATGTCTTAAATATCACTCCAACATGGCCGTATGTGGCCTTTAGCTTCTTTAATATCACTCCAACATGGTCTTCTTACACCAGATCTAATCTGCATGTACGTATTGTTCCTTTATTGAAGGAAGCGTAAGTGATATTTTTTGATCAAAATCAGAACACAAAGGTGTGAATATTTATATATAGAAATGGAGCCTGCAGGGATCTGTGTTAGAGGCTCTTAGACGGTGCTTTGTGGTGATAACAGGGATCTGTTAGAGGCTCTTAAGGCCTATTCATAGTCTGGATTTTCGGTGGTAAGGTGACCACCGCTCCGGTGGTGAGCTGACCACCGGAGCTGAAATAACGTTGAGCGGTGGTGAGTAAAAACAGAGAGAAGGGATGGAGCGGTGGCGATGGTTTGATCTTCACCGCGGCTCAGTGACGTCGTGTTGTAGTTCGGTGGTCACCTAACCACCGAAAATCCAGACTATGTATGAGCCTTTAGACGGGTGCTTTTTGGTGATAACAGGGATCTGTGTTAGAGGCTCTTATAGATCGGTGCTTTTTGGTGATAACAGGGATCTGTTAGAGACTCTTAGATAGGTGCTTTGTGGTGATAACAGGGATCTGTTAGAGGCTCTTAACCCATTCTGACCTGAGATCAGATTCATACGAGGTTTCCACTGGACACACACTGCTCTGATTAAATGGGTGCTTTTTGGTGATAACAGGTAAAACCCATATAGACAAAAGGTATCCTTCCTCCAAGTTGTACTGCTTGTCAAAAATGTGAATTGCAGACTTGAAAAGAAAAGAATCCAAGTCTTTGGTGAAAAATTAAATGGTTTATTTGATGATGAGCAAGGCAAATAAATAACAGGACAGTACGCGTTTCGACCAAAAGGTCTCCGTCAGGGTCTATCTGCCAGCTGTATCGTGTGAATATATATATATATATATATATATATATATATATATTACAGGTATTTAATACTTATTTAACCAAGGAATATCACTTACCCTACCCTTTTATAATGCCGTGTATTTTCTTTTACCGTTTGTACGAGATGCTTATTTGAGAAGGGAAGGACATCTCTGTCACTCTCTCTAATCTGGCATTAAGGCCTGCGACACTTGAGAGCTATACTTAAAAGAGAATTCCGTACTAAAAGGCTTTCTTACCTTTCTTTGTAGTCGTTACGTCCCCACCAAAGAGGTCCAGGTGTTATTTTGTGCAAAAGCTCCTTATTGGCTATTTCCCCTACCATAAGCCCTCCATGAATTGCATTGAATTGAATGGGGCTATGGGGTGTTGTGCTAATTCGCTTATTTCCATCGCTCAAAATTATAATTTCTTTGTATATATCCTCTCTTCATAATGTAAATAATATCCCAAGCGGCTCACTTTACTACTTCTTTCGATGGAAATAAGCGAACTAGCATAACACCCCATAGCCCCATTCAATTCCCATTCAATGCAATTCATTTAGGGCTTATGGTAGGGGAAATAGCCAATAAGGAGTTTTTGCACAAGAAAACACCTGGACCTCTTTGGTGGGGACGTAACAACTACAAAGAAAGGTAAGAAAGATAAGAAAGCATTCTAGCATGGAATTCTCCTTTAAATGACCAGCTCTATACCCACCAAAAGAATGATGATCCATATTGCTGAAAGTAGTTTAAATATGTACACGTTTACATGTGAGACAAAAAACACACTTTGGAATGGAAAATAGAGGAGGAGATGAAATGGAATTTATGTTTATTGTTTTGTTTTGAGTGGTGCAACCACTCCCAAGGAACAGCAATGTCCCTACAGTATGTGACTGTGTTTAGAGTACCAGTAGGGGCTAAAGTGGCGCTGTTGTGCCAGAAACAGAGAGAGAGAGAGATAGTGCTGCACTGTGGCCTGCTAATTACAGAGAGAGAGAGATAGTGCTGCACTGTGGCCTGCTAATTACAGAGAGAGAGAGATAGTGCTGCACTGTGGCCTGCTAATTACAGAGAGAGAGAGATAGTGCTGCACTGTGGCCTGCTAATTACAGAGAGAGAGAGATAGTGCTGCACTGTGGCCTGCTAATTACAGAGAGAGAGAGATAGTGCTGCACTGTGGCCTGCTAATTACAGAGAGAGAGAGATAGTGCTGCACTGTGGCCTGCTAATTACAGAGAGAGAGAGAGATAGTGCTGCACTGTGGCCTGCTAATTACAGAGAGAGAGAGGGGGGAGGGGGTGGGGGGGGAGAGTTGCACCACTCAGTTCACACGGGTGTGATTTTATTTGAATATATATATATCTTGTAATGCTACCGAGTAACTGGACATTTGTGCGCAACATTCTTGCAGGCAAAGTATTGCATTGATGTCGCTGGTGGGAGTCCTCTGCCTGGTCTTACCAGGGACCCCCCCCCCCCCCATCTGAAAATATGTAGTTCCAGGGACCCCCCCCCCTCCTCCCATCTGAAAATATGTAGTTCCAGGGACCCCCCCCATCTGAAAATATTTAGTTCCAGGGACCCCCCCCCTCCTCCCATCTGAAAATATGTAGTTCCAGGGACCCCCCCCCCTCCTCCCATCTGAAAATATGTAGTTCCAGGGACCCCCCCCCCCCCTCCTCCCATCTGAAAATATGTAGTTCCAGGGACCCCCCCCCCATCCTCCCATCTGAAAATATGTAGTTCCAGGGACCCCCCCCTCCTCCCATCTGAAAATATGTAGTTCCAGGGACCCCCCCCTCCTCCCATCTGAAAATATGTAGTTCCAGGGACCCCCCCCCCCCATCTGAAAATATGTAGTTCCAGGGACCCCCCCCCTCCTCCCATCTGAAAATATGTAGTTCCAGGGACCCCCCCCCTCCTCCCATCTGAAAATATGTAGTTCCAGGGACCCCCCCCCATCTGAAAATATGTAGTTCCAGGGACCCCCCCCCTCCTCCCATCTGAAAATATGTAGTTCCAGGGACCCCCCCCCCATCTGAAAATATGTAGTTCCAGGGACCCCCCTCCTCCTCCCATCTGAAAATATGTAGTTCCAGGGACCCCCCCCCCCCTCCTCCCATCTGAAAATATGTAGTTCCAGGGACCCCCCCCCCCCCCCTCCTCCCATCTGAAAATATGTAGTTCCAGGGACCCCCCCCCCCCTCCTCCCATCTGAAAATATGTAGTTCCAGGGACCCCCCCCCCCCTCCTCCCATCTGAAAATATGTAGTTCCAGGGACCCCCCCCCCCCTCCTCCCATCTGAAAATATGTAGTTCCAGGGACCCCCCCCCCCCTCCTCCCATCTGAAAATATGTAGTTCCAGGGACCCCCCCTCCTCCCATCTGAAAATATGTAGTTCCAGGGACCCCCCCCCTCCTCCCATCTGAAAATATGTAGTTCCAGGGACCCCCCCCCCCCTCCTCCCATCTGAAAATATGTAGTTCCAGGGACCCCTCCTCCCATCTGAAAATATGTAGTTCCAGGGACCCCCCCCCCCATCTGAAAATATGTAGTTCCAGGGACCCCCCCCCTCCTCCCATCTGAAAATATGTAGTTCCAGGGACCCCCCCCCCTCCTCCCATCTGAAAATATGTAGTTCCAGGGACCCCCCCCCATCTGAAAATATGTAGTTCCAGGGACCCCCCCCCCCTCCTCCCATCTGAAAATATGTAGTTCCAGGGACCCCCCCCCCCTCCTCCCATCTGAAAATATGTAGTTCCAGGGACCCCCCCCATCTGAAAATATGTAGTTCCAGGGACCCCCCCCCCATCTGAAAATATGTAGTTCCAGGGACCCCCCCCCCCTCCTCCCATCTGAAAATATGTAGTTCCAGGGACCCCCCCCCCCTCCTCCCATCTGAAAATATGTAGTTCCAGGGACCCCCCCCCCCCTCCCATCTGAAAATATGTAGTTCCAGGGACCCCCCCCCCCTCCTCCCATCTGAAAATATGTAGTTCCAGGGACCCCCCCCCCCCCCCTCCTCCCATCTGAAAATATGTAGTTCCAGGGACCCCCCCCCTCCTCCCATCTGAAAATATGTAGTTGCAGGGACCCCCCCCCCCTCCTCCCATCTGAAAATATGTAGTTCCAGGGACCCCCCCCTCCTCCCATCTGAAAATATGTAGTTCCAGGGACCCCCCCCCCCTCCTCCCATCTGAAAATATGTAGTTCCAGGGACCCCCCCCCCCCTCCTCCCATCTGAAAATATGTAGTTCCAGGGACCCCCCCCCCTCCTCCCATCTGAAAATATGTAGTTCCAGGGACCCCCCCCCCCTCCTCCCATCTGAAAATATGTAGTTCCAGGGACCCCCCCCCTCCTCCCATCTGAAAATATGTAGTTCCAGGGACCCCCCCCCTCCTCCCATCTGAAAATATGTAGTTCCAGGGACCCCCCCCCCCCCCTCCCATCTGAAAATATGTAGTTCCAGGGACCCCCCCCCCCTCCTCCCATCTGAAAATATGTAGTTCCAGGGACCCCCCCCCCCTCCCATCTGAAAATATGTAGTTCCAGGGACCCCCCCCCCTCCTCCCATCTGAAAATATGTAGTTCCAGGGACCCCCCCCCCCTCCTCCCATCTGAAAATATGTAGTTCCAGGGACCCCCCCCCCCATCTGAAAATATGTAGTTCCAGGGACCCCCCCCCCTCCTCCCATCTGAAAATATGTAGTTCCAGGGACCCCCCCCCCCCATCTGAAAATATGTAGTTCCAGGGACCCCCCCCCCCTCCTCCCATCTGAAAATATGTAGTTCCAGGGACCCCCCCCCCCTCCCATCTGAAAATATGTAGTTCCAGGGACCCCCCCCCCTCCTCCCATCTGAAAATATGTAGTTCCAGGGACCCCCCCCCCCTCCTCCCATCTGAAAATATGTAGTTCCAGGGACCCCCCCCCCCCCCCTCCTCCCATCTGAAAATATGTAGTTCCAGGGACCCCCCCCCTCCTCCCATCTGAAAATATGTAGTTGCAGGGACCCCCCCCCCTCCTCCCATCTGAAAATATGTAGTTCCAGGGACCCCCCCCTCCTCCCATCTGAAAATATGTAGTTCCAGGGACCCCCCCCCCTCCTCCCATCTGAAAATATGTAGTTCCAGGGACCCCCCCCCCCCCCCCTCCTCCCATCTGAAAATATGTAGTTCCAGGGACCCCCCCCCCCTCCTCCCATCTGAAAATATGTAGTTCCAGGGACCCCCCCCCCCTCCTCCCATCTGAAAATATGTAGTTCCAGGGACCCCCCCCCTCCTCCCATCTGAAAATATGTAGTTCCAGGGACCCCCCCCCTCCTCCCATCTGAAAATATGTAGTTCCAGGGACCCCCCCCCCCTCCTCCCATCTGAAAATATGTAGTTCCAGGGACCCCCCCCCCCTCCTCCCATCTGAAAATATGTAGTTCCAGGGACCCCCCCCCCCCTCCTCCCATCTGAAAATATGTAGTTCCAGGGACCCCCCCCCCCTCCTCCCATCTGAAAATATGTAGTTCCAGGGACCCCCCCCCCCTCCTCCCATCTGAAAATATGTAGTTCCAGGGACCCCCCCCCCCTCCTCCCATCTGAAAATATGTAGTTCCAGGGACCCCCCCCCCCTCCTCCCATCTGAAAATATGTAGTTCCAGGGACCCCCCCCCTCCTCCCATCTGAAAATATGCACCACTACCAATATGATCCCGTGATCCCAGATCACGGGATCTATTAAATGTGACAAAACTGACATATTGAGCCTATACACACAGTATAAGCCTTCCCCCAGTAGGCTACCTTCACATTCAGTAGATCCTGTGATCTTCTGTGGCCAGATGTAATTTCCTGGCGTTTATTAGGACTATAGTAAACCATAAAAAAATAAATCACCATAAAATTGTGTTAAAAAAATGCTTATTTAGCCCCATGCTCGAATGCCCCCGCCCCCCTGTCAAAAACAGCTAAAATCCCTAAAATGAAAGAAAGCAGCAAATGAAAATAGATTAACACTCATATTTTACTTTCTCTAATAACCTAAAACATGAACCTTGGTTGAAAGTTGTCCTTTAAGATTGCCCTTTTCTTTCTTTCTTTCTTTCTTTCTTTCTTTCTTTCTTTCTTTCTTTCTTTCTTTCTTTCTTTCTTTCTTTCTTTCTTTTCTTTTCTTTTCTTTTCTTTTCTTTTCTTTTCTTTTCTTTTCTTTTCTTTTCTTTTCTTTTCTTTTCTTTTCTTTTCTTTGTGTTATGTTCTTGAAGTGGTGAAGCTTAATTTTGCTCTGATATCCCCCCCCCCCCCCCCCCCCCCAGAAAACAAAACAAACCAAATCCAATGATTGTCTTTTTTTTAACATCTCTGCCTTCATACAATAAATCACCCCACGCTCATGTGGCTGTCAGTGTTAACACATTCTGACCTGAGATCAGATTCATGTGGCTGTCTGTGGCATCAGCCAGCAGCACAGCCAGTGTTAATCAGACCAGTGTGTGTGTCCAGTGGAAACCTCGTATGAATCTGATCTCAGGTCAGAATGGTTAAGGGCCTTTGGGTGGGCGCGGTCCCTTGACATTGGGCTGGGAGGGGATAGGCCCGGTTCTACAACAACAATGCTTTATAGGATAATCGGTACAACTTTCACGGTTTTTTTCCCCCCTCCAAAGAAATGTAAAGGAAAACAGAAGATGTACAAGGCTTAATTAAGCCTAGGCGATGACGTCACTGTAACTCTGGGGAAATGAACATAGAGGATTTTGCGACAGAGATTTGAGTCCCATGATTGATTTTGTTTTTTATCAAAGTGGGGAAATGTAAAATAAAATGTAAAGGTTGAGAATGGCTGGCATAATTATATATTATATTAGTTTACGTGTAAATAAATATGAATGAATGTATATGGGCTCATGTTTACATGTGTGAACTTTAACCCATTTTGACCTGATCGATTCTTCTAAATCATGACCGTTTCCTGAAAACAATTTCATGCCAAAGACAAGAACATGTTGTTCCATTCTGACCTGAGATCAGATTCTAAAAATGTCTATTACATCCTGACAGTTTTCATTATTAACCTATTCTGACCTGAGATCAGATTCTAAAAATGTCTATTACATCCTGACAGTTTTCATTATTAACCCCATTCTGACCTGAGATCAGGTTCTAAAAATGTCTATTACATCCTGACAGTTTTCATTATTAACCCCATTCTGACCTGAGATCAGATTCTAAAAATGTCTATTACATCCTGACAGTTTTCATTATTAACCCCATTCTGACCTGAGATCAGATTCTAAAAATGTCTATTACATCCTGACAGTTTTCATTATTAACCCCATTCTGACCTGAGATCAGATTCTAAAAATGTCTATTACATCCTGACAGTTTTCATTATTAACCCCATTCTGACCTGAGATCAGATTCTAAAAATGTCTTTTACATCCTGACAGTTTTCATTATTAACCCCATTCTGACCTGAGATCAGATTCTAAAAATGTCTATTACATCCTGACAGTTTTCATTATTAACCTATTCTGACCTGAGATCAGATTCTAAAAATGTCTATTACATCCTGACAGTTTTCATTATTAACCCCATTCTGACCTGAGATCAGATTCTAAAAATGTCTTTTACATCCTGACAGTTTTCATTATTAACCCCATTCTGACCTGAGATCAGATTCTAAAAATGTCAATTACATCCTGACAGTTTTCATTATTAACCCCATTCTGACCTGAGATCAGATTCTAAAAATGTCAATTACATCCTGACAGTTTTCATTATTAACCCCATTCTGACCTGAGATCAGATTCAAAAAATGTCTATTACATCCTGACAGTTTTCATTATTAAACCCATTCTGACCTGAGATCAGATTCTAAAATGTCTATTACATCCTGACAGTTTTCATTATTAACCCCATTCTGACCTGAGATCAGATTCAAAAAATGTCTATTACATCCTGACAGTTTTCATTATTAACCCCATTCTGACCTGAGATCAGATTAAAAAAATGTCTATTACATCCTGACAGTTTTCATTATTAACCCCATTCTGACCTGAGATCAGATTCTAAAAGTGTCTTCGATTTTTCAAAAATAGCAGACCTACAAGCTCATATCGCGCCACTCGGTGGCGCGCTATGAGTTTGTAGATCTGCTATTTTTCAATAGCTAAAGCATGACATGATGCTGACACCAAAAGGGGTTCCCGATCAAAATGGGTTAAAAACAATCGCTCTGAAATAATATATATTCAAAGATTTGCACTATACATTTCTCAAAAATAGCAGACCTACAAGTACCTCGTAGCGCGGCACCGAGTGCCGCGCTACGAGGTTGTAGATCTGTTATTTTTCAATGCTCTAAAGTATGACATAATGATTAAAACACCAAAATGGGTCAATCTGAATGTACGGGGTCATGTTTTACACGTGTGACTTTAATCTGGAAATGACGTGGATTTAGTTTCTGTTTCTCCTGAGGAACTGCTGAGATAAAAAAAAAACTTTATTTGTATTATTTTGTGGTGATGCTCGAGGATGTTGTAAAATATGAAGACGAAGCACATGATGATAAAAAAAGGTGTGTTGATAATAAAGTTACATTAATAAATAAACAATTTTTGTCGACCTATGACGAAAAATGTTCGACTATACTTATTTTTTTTCACTGACGCAAACTGAATGGAAATGGTATGATGAGAAAAACTAAAGACTAAATGTATTGCCAATTTCGTCAACAAATAAAAACTAGACTAAAATCTTAGGAAGGGTCCTGTATAGAGCACCGAAGTCCTGACGTCACTCGCTCATCCCCTCCGTTCCCCTGAAGTCCTGACGTCACTCGCTCATCCCCTCCGTTCCCCTGAAGTCCTGACGTCACTCACTCATCCCCTCTGTTCCCCTGAAGTCCTGATGTCACTCGCTCATCCCCTCCATTCCCCTGAAGTCCTGACGTCACTCGCTCATCCCCTCTGTTCCCCTGAAGTCCTGACGTCACTCGCTCATCCCCTCTGTTCCCCTGAAGTCCTGACGTCACTCGCTCATCCCCTCCGTTCCCCTGAAGTCCTGACGTCACTCGCTCATCCCCTCCGTTCCCCTGAAGTCCTGACGTCACTCGCTCATCCCCTCCGTTCCCCTGAAGTCCTGACGTCACTCGCTCATCCCCTCCATTCCCCTGAAGTCCTGACGTCACTCGCTCATCCCCTCCATTCCCCTGAAGTCCTGACGTCACTCACTCATCCCCTCTGTTCCCCTGAAGTCCTGATGTCACTCGCTCATCCCCTCCATTCCCCTGAAGTCCTGATGTCACTCGCTCATCCCCTCCATTCCCCTGAAGTCCTGACATCACTCGCTCATCCCCTCCGTTCCCCTGAAGTCCTGACGTCACTCGCTCATCCCCTCCGTTCCCCTGAAGTCCTGACGTCACTTGCTCATCCCCTCCATTCCCCTGAAGTCCTGATGTCACTCGCTCATCCCCTCTGTTCCCCTGGTTCACGGAAGTAACTTCTTCTATGGAGAATAACATGGGGTGATCTTAATATCGTTGTGGTCCAAAAATAAACAAGCTGTCTCTGCAATTTAACAGAATTTATTTAATATTTACATGTCTTCTGTGGTTCTGAAAAATTACACCTATATAGCTACATGTTTAAGCATTTATTTCATATTTACATGTCTTCTGTGGTCTCTAACATTACACCTATAGCTACATGTTTAAGCATTTATTTCATATTTACATGTCTTCTGTGGTCTCTAACATTACACCTAGCTACATGTTTAAGCATTTATTTCATATTTACATGTCTTCTGTGGTCTCTAACATTACACCTATAGCTACATGTTTAAGCATTTATTTCATATTTACATGTCTTCTGTGGTCTCTAACATTACACCTAGCTACATGTTTAAGCATTTATTTCATATTTACATGTCTTCTGTGGTCTCTAACATTACACCTAGCTACATGTTTAAGCATTTATTTCATATGTACATGTCTTCTGTGGACTCTAACATTACACCTAGCTACATGTTTAAGCATTTATTTCATATTTACATGTCTTCTGTGGTCTCTAACATTACACGTAGCTACATGTTTAAGCATTTATTTCATATTTACATGTCTTCTGTGGTCTCTAACATTACAGCTAGCTACATGTTTAAGCATTTATTTCATATTTACATGTCTTCTGTGGTCTCTAACATTACACCTAGCTACATGTTTAAGCATTTATTTCATATTTACATGTCTTCTGTGGTCTCTAACATTACACCTATAGCTACATGTTTAAGCACTTATTTCATATCTTCTGTGGTCTCTAACATTACACCTATAGCTACATGTTTAAGCATTTATTTCATATTTACATATCTTCTGTGGTCTCTAACATTACACCTACAGTATAGCTACATGTTTAAGCATTTATTTCATATTTACATATCTTCTGTGGTCTCTAACATTACACCTAGCTACATGTTTAAGCATTTATTTCATGGTTTATGTTTATGTTTATTTATTTGATATGGACAACAATCACATTGCTCATTGCACAATTGTACAACTTGTAGATGCATCGTTTACAGTGTGTTAGCACGAGTGCTAGTTTTCACCACTTGTCCATAGGAGACTTTTCTGAAAATACAAAGTTAAAAGAACACCCAATCTAAAAATAAGAAGTACATTCAATAAAAAGTACATTCAAGTGAAATTTACAGCAAGGTTACAGTACATTACATAACCTCCAGTACAAAAGTAAACATAATCATTCTCGTAACCAGTCAGGAGCTATACATGTGAGCACAGTTGATCTGATTTCAACCATATAGTTTGAGACCTCTATAGAACACATTACCATCCGTCTCTAGTTTTAAGACCTCTATATAGAACACATTACCATCCGTCTGTAGTTTTAAGACCTCTATAAAGAACACATTACCATCCGTCTGTAGTTTTAAGACCTCTATATAGAACACATTACCATCCGTCTGTAGTTTTAAGACCTCTATATAGAACACATTACCATCCGTCTCTAGTTTTAAGACCTCTATATAGAACACATTACCATCCGTCTGTAGTTTTAAGACCTCTATAAAGAACACATTACCATCCGTCTGTAGTTTTAAGACCTCTATATAGAACACATTACCATCCGTCTGTAGTTTTAAGACCTCTATATAGAACACATTACCATCCGTCTCTAGTTTTAAGACCTCTATATAGAACACATTACCATCCGTCTGTAGTTTTAAGACCTCTATATAGAACACATTACCATCCGTCTCTAGTTTTAAGACCTCTATATAGAACACATTACCATCCGTCTGTAGTTTTAAGACCTCTATAAAGAACACATTACCATCCGTCTGTAGTTTTAAGACCTCTATATAGAACACATTACCATCCGTCTCTAGTTTTAAGACCTCTATATAGAACACATTACCATCCGTCTGTAGTTTTAAGACCTCTATAAAGAACACATTACCATCCGTCTGTAGTTTTAAGACCTCTATATAGAACACATTACCATCCGTCTCTAGTTTTAAGACCTCTATATAGAACACATTACCATCCGTCTGTAGTTTTAAGACCTCTATATAGAACACATTACCATCCGTCTGTAGTTTTAAGACCTCTATAAAGAACACATTACCATCCGTCTGTAGTTTTAAGACCTCTATAAAGAACACATTACCATCCGTCTGTAGTTTTAAGACCTCTATAAAGAACACATTACCATCCGTCTGTAGTTTTAAGACCTCTATAAAGAACACATTACCATCCGTCTGTAGTTTTAAGACCTCTATATAGAACACATTACCATCCGTCTGTAGTTTTAAGACCTCTATAAAGAACACATTACCATCCGTCTGTAGTTTTAAGACCTCTATATAGAACACATTACCATCCGTCTGTAGTTTTAAGACCTCTATAAAGAACACATTACCATCCGTCTGTAGTTTTAAGACCTCTATAAAGAACACATTACCATCCGTCTCTAGTTTTAAGACCTCTATATAGAACACATTACCATCCGTCTCTAGTTTTAAGACCTCTATATAGAACACATTACCATCCGTCTGTAGTTTTAAGACCTCTATATAGAACACATTACCATCCGTCTGTAGTTTTAAGACCTCTATAGAACACATTACCATCCGTCTGTAGTTTTAAGACCTCTATATAGAACACATTACCATCCGTCTCTAGTTTTAAGACCTCTATATAGAACACATTACCATCCGTCTCTAGTTTTAAGACCTCTATATAGAACACATTACCATCCGTCTCTAGTTTTAAGACCGTAGGCAAGGAGTTCCATAAGTTAGCTCCCTTTACTGAAAAGACAGACTGTAGCTCCGCGAAGTATAGCTAGATGTAGCCAAAACACCCCGATGGGATCGACAACTGCGGGAAGTAACTTCACCACTTTTCAACCTCTCTTCATATAATAGGTCCTCACTAATAATTATGATAAAATGGCAGGATTTTTTTCTACTCAGTCTGTGTCTCATAGGAGGGCTGTGGGCAGTTTAGAAACCGTCTTCCAGTGACATCATCATTAGGCAGATTATTTTTTAAACAAGATTTTTTTACAAGTATATTTAGATTTTCATTATCGTGAGAACGAGGGCTTCCATTTTCGCATGGCACCTTTTCAGGACTAGAAAGCCTGCAGTTTTTATTAGCTTGTATTCCCCATCGATGATGTCACTGGAAGACGGTTTCTGAACTGCCCACAGCCCTCCTATGAGACACAGACCGAGTAGGAAAAGAATTGCGCCATTTTATCATGATTATTAGTGAGGACCTATTATACATGAAGATAGGTTGAAAAGTGGTGAAGTGGTCCTTTAAGCATGTTGTAGTATTTAGATGGTTCTGTTATGACTTCTCCTCTGCATGTTGTAGTATTTAGATGGTTCTGTTATGACTTCTCCTCTGCATGCTGTAGTGTTTAGATGGTTCTGTTATGACTTCTCCTCTGCATGCTGTAGTATTTAGATGGTTCTGTTATGACTTCTCCTCTGCATGCTGTAGTGTTTAGATGGTTCTGTTATGACTGCATGCTGTAGTGTTTAGATGGTTCTGTTATGACTTCTCCTCTACATGTTGTAGTGTTTAGATGGTTCTGTTATGATTTCTCCTCTGCATGCTGTAGTATTTAGATGGTTCTGTTATGACTGCATGCTGTAGTGTTTAGATGGTTCTGTTATGACTTCTCCTCTGCATGCTGTAGTGTTTAGATGGTTCTGTTATGACTGCATGCTGTAGTGTTTAGATGGTTCTGTTATGACTTCTCCTCTGCATGCTGTAGTATTTAGATGGTTCTGTTATGACTTCTCCTCTGCATGCTGTAGTGTTTAGATGGTTCTGTTATGACTTCTCCTCTACATGTTGTAGTGTTTAGATGGTTCTGTTATGATTTCTCCTCTGCATGCTGTAGTATTTAGATGGTTCTGTTATGACTGCATGCTGTAGTGTTTAGATGGTTCTGTTATGACTTCTCCTCTGCATGTTGTTGTATTTAGATGGTTCTGTTATGACTGCATGCTGTAGTGTTTAGATGGTTCTGTTATGACTTCTCCTCTGCATGTTGTAGTGTTTAGATGGTTCTGTTATGACTTCTCCTCTGCATGTTGTAGTATTTAGATGGTTCTGTTATGACTTCTCCTCTGCATGTTGTAGTGTTTAGATGGTTCTGTTATGACTTCTCCTCTGCATGTTGTAGTATTTAGATGGTTCTGTTATGACTTCTCCTCTGCATGCTGTAGTGTTTAGATGGTTCTGTTATGACTTCTCCTCTGCATGTTGTAGTATTTAGATGGTTCTATTATGACTTCTCCTCTGCATGCTGTAGTGTTTAGATGGTTCTGTTATGACTTCTCCTCTGCATGTTGTAGTGTTTAGATGGTTCTGTTATGACTTCTCCTCTGCATGTTGTAGTATTTAGATGGTTCTGTTATGACTTCTCCTCTGCATGCTGTAGTGTTTAGATGGTTCTGTTATGACTTCTCCTCTGCATGTTGTAGTATTTAGATGGTTCTGTTATGACTTCTCCTCTGCATGCTGTAGTGTTTAGATGGTTCTGTTATGACTTCTCCTCTGCATGCTGTAGTGTTTAGATGGTTCTGTTATGACTTCTCCTCTGCATGTTGTAGTGTTTAGATGGTTCTGTTATGACTTCTCCTCTGCATGTTGTAGTGTTTAGATAGTTCTGTTATGACTTCTCCTCTGCATGCTGTAGTGTTTAGATGGTTCTGTTATGACTTCTCCTCTGCATGTTGTAGTGTTTAGATGGTTCTGTTATGACTTCTCCTCTGCATGCTGTAGTGTTTAGATGGTTCTGTTATGACTTCTCCTCTGCATGCTGTAGTGTTTAGATGGTTCTGTTATGACTTCTCCTCTGCATGTTGTAGTGTTTAGATGGTTCTGTTATGACTTCTCCTCTGCATGTTGTAGTGTTTAGATGGTTCTGTTATGACTTCTCCTCTGCATGCTGTAGTGTTTAGATGGTTCTGTTATGACTTCTCCTCTGCATGCTGTAGTGTTTAGATGGTTCTGTTATGACTTCTCCTCTGCATGTTGTAGTGTTTAGATAGTTCTGTTATGACTTCTCCTCTGCATGCTGTAGTGTTTAGATGGTTCTGTTATGACTTCTCCTCTGCATGCTGTAGTGTTTAGATGGTTCTGTTATGACTTCTCCTCTGCATGCTGTAGTGTTTAGATGGTTCTGTTATGACTTCTCCTCTGCATGTTGTAGTGTTTAGATGGTTCTGTTATGACTTCTCCTCTGCATGTTGTAGTGTTTAGATGGTTCTGTTATGACTTCTCCTCTGCATGCTGTAGTGTTTAGATGGTTCTGTTATGACTTCTCCTCTGCATGCTGTAGTGTTTAGATGGTTCTGTTATGACTTCCCCTCTGCATGTTGTAGTGTTTAGATGGTTCTGTTATGACTTCTCCTCTGCATGCTGTAGTGTTTAGATGGTTCTGTTATGACTTCTCCTCTGCATGCTGTAGTGTTTAGATGGTTCTGTTATGACTGCATGCTGTAGTGTTTAGATGGTTCTGTTATGACTTCTCCTCTGCATGTTGTAGTGTTTAGATGGTTCTGTTATGACTTCTCCTCTGCATGCTGTAGTATTTAGATGGTTCTGTTATGACTTCTCCTCTGTATGTTGTAGTATTTAGATGGTTCTGTTATGACTTCTCCTCTGCATGTTGTAGTATTTAGATGGTTCTGTTATGACTTCTCCTCTGCATGT
Source organism: Protomyctophum parallelum (assembly GCF_964188405.1). NCBI lineage: Eukaryota > Metazoa > Chordata > Actinopteri > Myctophiformes > Myctophidae > Protomyctophum > Protomyctophum parallelum. The sequence goes on along the minus strand of NC_139697.1, from coordinate 104,405,666 downwards.
TGTAGTATTTAGATGGTTCTGTTATGACTTCTCCTCTGCATGCTGTAGTATTTAGATGGTTCTGTTATGACTTCTCCTCTGTATGTTGTAGTATTTAGAGGGTTCTGTTATGACTTCTCCTCTGCATGTTGTAGTATTTAGATGGTTCTGTTATGACTTCTCCTCTGCATGTTGTAGTATTTAGAGGGTTCTGTTATGACTTCTCCTCTGCATGCTGTAGTATTTAGATGGTTCTGTTATGACTTCTCCTCTGCATGCTGTAGTGTTTAGATGGTTCTGTTATGACTTCTCCTCTGCATGTTGTAGTGTTTAGATGGTTCTGTTATGACTTCTCCTCTGCATGCTGTAGTGTTTAGATGGTTCTGTTATGACTTCTCCTCTGCATGCTGTAGTGTTTAGATGGTTCTGTTATGACTTCTCCTCTGCATGCTGTAGTGTTTAGATGGTTCTGTTATGACTTCTCCTCTGCATGTTGTAGTGTTTAGATGGTTCTGTTATGACTTCTCCTCTGCATGTTGTAGTGTTTAGATGGTTCTTTTATGACTTCTCTTCTGCATGCTGTAGTGGGAGATTTGCGCTACTCGTGCGTGTGCCGTCCTCCTCCTCCCGTCCCTTCCAGAGACAGGGGAGAGGACAGACGTCCTGTCCCTTCCAGAGACAGGGGAGAGGACAGACGTCCTGTCCCTTCCAGAGACAGAGGAGAGGACAGACACAGCCGTTGAAGACGTGCAGCACGGTGCAGAGCGGCAGGCCGTACGGCGAGGAGACGGCGCGGCCCGCGGTGGCCTGGAGCAGCGACAGCAGCAGAATCGGAGCCCAGCAGACGAAGTGGCCGACGGTCACGGGCCATAAAACGGCCGACTCTCTCTCCTCCGTAGTCTCGCCGCCGTCGTTCCGTCCCGTTCTGCGGCGGCGGCGCGTCGCCAAGCAGCTCGCCGCGATGCCGACGACGGGGAACGCCAGTCCGAAAAGGACGCGGGAAGCCGCCACCGCTCTGGCCCTCTCCACCGCCGCCCGGGACGGGCTGGGCATCCTGACGTAGTCGTAGCTCTCGGCGCAGAACACGGTCCCGTTCCTCGCCGGGTCCTCCCGCAGCTCCATGGACAGCAGGGAGGGCGCGGCCAGGACGGCGCCCAGGAAGCAGCCCAGGAGGACGGGGAGGCTGCCGGGCGGGAGGCCGCTGTTGTTCCCCCCGGGGAGGCATTTCCTCCAGGGGACGCAGCGACAGCGCGCCGCGTGCCAGAAGGTCAGGACGAGCGCGGCCGAGAACATGTCCAGGAAGGTGACGTAGGAGGCCAGCTTGCAGGCGGCGGCGCCGTGCTCCCAGGAGAAGCGGCGGAGCGCGCTGAGCAGCGACAGCGGCAGGAGGAGGCCGCGGGCCAGGTGGGTGACGGCCAGGCCCAGGACCTGGGCCCGGCCGGCGGGCGGCGGTTCCTCCGGTCGGCGCCGCCGTCCGAAAAGGGCCGCGGCGATGACGGCCAGGTTGAGCGGCAGGCCAAGCAGCGCCACGGAGTACGCCGCCACGTACAGGAGTCTGAGCGACGCCGTGGTCGGGTCGTCGTCGGGTCCGACGGGTCGGTCGTCCTCGTTCCACTGGACGTCAGGAGGAACGCTGTAGTCGTAGTCTGGAGGAGGCGTGGCCATGTCCGCCATGTTGTCCCCGACCTGGACAAAGGAAGAACATTATGTGACCAGATTTGACTGAGAGAATGCCATCGCGCACATTCCAGCTTTTCACCAGAGGAGAAAAACATTTTTTTTCAAAATAAGTTAATAGCACAGGCAGACTCTTCACATACTAGAGCATGTCTGAAATAAATGTCAGAGCTGAAATCCACATGTAAATATGAAATAAATGCTTAAACATGTAGCTAGGTGTAATGTTAGAGACCACAGAAGACATGTAAATATGAAATAAATGCTTAAACATGTAGCTATAGGTGTAATGTTAGAGTCCACAGAAGACATGTAAATATGAAATAAATGCTTAAACATGTAGCTATAGGTGTAATGTTAGAGACCACAGAAGACATGTAAATATGAAATAAATGCTTAAACATGTAGCTATAGGTGTAATGTTAGAGACCACAGAAGACATGTAAATATGAAATAAATGCTTAAACATGTAGCTATAGGTGTAATGTTAGAGACCACAGAAGACATGTAAATATGAAATAAATGCTTAAACATGTACTGTAGCTAGGTGTAATGTTAGAGACCACAGAAGACATGTAAATATGAAATAAATGCTTAAACATGTAGCTATAGGTGTAATGTTAGAGTCCACAGAAGACATGTAAATATGAAATAAATGCTTAAACATGTAGCTATAGGTGTAATGTTAGAGACCACAGAAGACATGTAAATATGAAATAAATGCTTAAACATGTAGCTATAGGTGTAATGTTAGAGACCACAGAAGACATGTAAATATGAAATAAATGCTTAAACATGTACTGTAGCTAGGTGTAATGTTAGAGACCACAGAAGACATGTAAATATGAAATAAATGCTTAAACATGTAGCTAGGTGTAATGTTAGAGACCACAGAAGACATGTAAATATGAAATAAATGCTTAAACATGTAGCTAGGTGTAATGTTAGAGACCACAGAAGACATGTAAATATGAAATAAATGCTTAAACATGTAGCTAGGTGTAATGTTAGAGACCACAGAAGACATGTAAATATGAAATAAATGCTTAAACATGTAGCTATAGGTGTAATGTTAGAGACCACAGAAGACATGTAAATATGAAATAAATGCTTAAACATGTAGCTAGGTGTAATGTTAGAGTCCACAGAAGACATGTAAATATGAAATAAATGCTTAAACATGTAGCTATAGGTGTAATGTTAGAGACCATAGAAGACATGTAAATATGAAATAAATGCTTAAACATGTAGCTAGGTGTAATGTTAGAGACCACAGAAGACATGTAAATATGAAATAAATGCTTAAACATGTAGCTATAGGTGCAATGTTAGAGACCACAGAAGACATGTTAATATGAAAGAAATGCTTAAACATGTAGCTAGGTGTAATGTTAGGGACCACAGAAGACATGTAAATATGAAATAAATGCTTAAACATGTAGCTATAGGTGTAATGTTAGAGTCCACAGAAGACATGTAAATATGAAATAAATGCTTAAACATGTAGCTAGGTGTAATGTTAGAGACCACAGAAGACATGTAAATATGAAATAAATGCTTAAACATGTAGCTATAGGTGTAATGTTAGAGACCACAGAAGACATGTAAATATGAAATAAATGCTTAAACATGTAGCTATAGGTGTAATGTTAGAGACCATAGAAGACATGTAAATATGAAATAAATGCTTAAACATGTAGCTAGGTGTAATGTTAGAGTCCACAGAAGACATGTAAATATGAAATAAATGCTTAAACATGTAGCTATAGGTGTAATGTTAGAGACCATAGAAGACATGTAAATATGAAATAAATGCTTAAACATGTAGCTAGGTGTAATGTTAGAGACCACAGAAGACATGTAAATATGAAATAAATGTAACATGTAGCTATAGGTGTAATGTTAGAGACCACAGAAGTGAACCTTTCAAGCCTGTTTTCTCAACTCGCTGTTTCTCTGCCAGACATTACTCTATAAGCCATATCTCCAAAACTGGAGGGTCAAACTGAACAACCAATATGTCAATTTGAAGCTATGATTCCCTGCTTTCACATGACATGAAAAATCCAATGGCAGTCCCTCAGTCAAATTTGGTCACACATATGTTTTATATGGGTGCTACAAAATGTATATAGGCCTCGACTAAAGCAGAGCCACAATTCACTTTTTATTCTGGTCAAACCGCGATGACAGGAATATAGCTTGGAAACGCATTCCGTTTCATATTTGTGTAATAGAACCTAAAACAAAATAAAAGTCTTGAAAATGCCTATAGTGGAGGCCGGTATCTATATCTTAGTTGTTTTTAGATTAATCGCCATCGGTTCGATTAATCAATCAAGACCGTTTAATTAATCTGTCCTTACAGATAAACAAGCCCAAAGTAATTAACAGCTTGAACAGATCTACAAGCTCACAATATTAAATATAAAGGTATTAAAGTTAAATCTGACTTGCCTATAAGCATGCAGATGTGCAGACACCCTGTTATTATGTATTTTTCAGAATGGACAAAATTATTATAATTTTTCAATACAGAATGAGATCATATCGATTAATCGGTAATATCAGTTATCGGCCATAACAGCAATTAATTATATCGGATATTTATATCGGCCAAAATGTCTCATCGGCACATTCCTATACTTTAACCTATTCTGACCTGAGATCAGATTCTAAAAATGTCTTCTATGTCAGTCGCTCTTCGGTTTTTCAAAAATAGCAGACCTACAAGCTCGTAGCGCGCCACTCGGTGGCGCGCTATGAGCTTGTAGATCTGCTATTTTTCAATATCTAAAGCATAACATGATGCTATAACACCAAAATGGGTTCCCGTTCAGAATGGGTTAAAATTCATCACAATTAGGGAGACGGAGGTCGATAACCGATACCCGAAAAAATCCCGAAATAACAAGCTTATTGAGAACCCGTTATTATTATTATTATTATTTTTTTTTTTAAGATATTTTTTTGCGGCTTACGCCTTTTATTGATTTTTTGAAGGGACAGACAGTAGGCTGACAGGAAACGGGAGAGAGAGATGGGGGGGATGACATGCAGTAAAGGCCGTGTCGGGTCCGGGAGTCGAACCCGCGGCACACTGCGACTGGATTACCAGTCCGGTGCCCAGACCGTTACGCCACGGCCTGGGCCAGAACCCGTTATTATCAATACGATTTGGGCTTATCAAGCCTGTTATCGAGCATAAAGAAGTGTAATCATCCACGCTGCCACAAACATGTCTAAAGTGTATTGATACCTGAAACAAATGGGTATAGAGGCCTCGTTATAGGACCCTCAGCCTATAGCACTTTACCCTTTCTTATATTTATATGTCCACTGTATTGTTTTTATACTGTGCTGAATAAATAAATACTAAAATACTAAATACTATGTCCTCAGATTGGATGTCAGTTTAACACTGCTTTTCGGCGTGTTTCCTCCTCCGCGTCATCAGTGCCCATACCCGAGGGCGGGGTTGGCGAAAGGGCCTTTCTGTGTGGAGTTTGCATGTTCTCCCCGTGTCCCCTATAGGGTAGGTACCCTCACATGTTCTCCCCGTGTCCCCTATAGGGTAGGTACCCTCACATGTTCTCCCCGTGTCCCCTATAGGGTAGGTACCCTCACATGTTCTCCCCGTGTCCCCTATAGGGTAGGTACCCTCACATGTTCTCCCCGTGTCCCCTATAGGGTAGGTACCCTCACATGTTCTCCCCGTGTCCCCTAGGGTAGGTACCCTCACATGTTCTCCCCGTGTCCCCTATAGGGTAGGTACCCTCACATGTTCTCCCCGTGTCCCCTATAGGGTAGGTACCCTCACATGTTCTCCCCGTGTCCCCTAGGGTAGGTACCCTCACATGTTCTCCCCGTGTCCCCTATAGGGTAGGTACCCTCACATGTTCTCCCCGTGTCCCCTATAGGGTAGGTACCCTCACATGTTCTCCCCGTGTCCCCTATAGGGTAGGTACCCTCACATGTTCTCCCCATGTCCCCTATAGGGTAGGTACCCTCACATGTTCTCCCCATGTCCCCTAGGGTAGGTACCCTCACATGTTCTCCCCGTGTCCCCTATAGGGTAGGTACCCTCACATGTTCTCCCCGTGTCCCCTATAGGGTAGGTACCCTCACATGTTCTCCCCGTGTCCCCTATAGGGTAGGTACCCTCACATGTTCTCCCCGTGTCCCCTATAGGGTAGGTACCCTCACATGTTCTCCCCGTGTCCCCTATAGGGTAGGTACCCTCACATGTTCTCCCCGTGTCCCCTATAGGGTAGGTACCCTCACATGTTCTCCCCGTGTCCCCTAGGGTAGGTACCCTCACATGTTCTCCCCGTGTCCCCTATAGGGTAGGTACCCTCACATGTTCTCCCCGTGTCCCCTAGGGTAGGTACCCTCACATGTTCTCCCCGTGTCCCCTATAGGGTAGGTACCCTCACATGTTCTCCCCGTGTCCCCTATAGGGTAGGTACCCTCACATGTTCTCCCCGTGTCCCCTATAGGGTAGGTACCCTCACATGTTCTCCCCGTGTCCCCTATAGGGTAGGTACCCTCACATGTTCTCCCCGTGTCCCCTATAGGGTAGGTACCCTCACATGTTCTCCCCGTGTCCCCTAGGGTAGGTACCCTCACATGTTCTCCCCGTGTCCCCTATAGGGTAGGTACCCTCACATGTTCTCCCCGTGTCCCCTAGGGTAGGTACCCTCACATGTTCTCCCCGTGTCCCCTATAGGGTAGGTACCCTCACATGTTCTCCCCGTGTCCCCTAGGGTAGGTACCCTCACATGTTCTCCCCGTGTCCCCTATAGGGTAGGTACCCTCACATGTTCTCCCCGTGTCCCCTATAGGGTAGGTACCCTCACATGTTCTCCCCGTGTCCCCTATAGGGTAGGTACCCTCACATGTTCTCCCCGTGTCCCCTATAGGGTAGGTACCCTCACATGTTCTCCCCGTGTCCCCTATAGGGTAGGTACCCTCACATGTTCTCCCCGTGTCCCCTAGGGTAGGTACCCTCACATGTTCTCCCCATGTCCCCTATAGGGTAGGTACCCTCACATGTTCTCCCCATGTCCCCTATAGGGTAGGTACCCTCACATGTTCTCCCCGTGTCCCCTATAGGGTAGGTACCCTCACATGTTCTCCCCATGTCCCCTATAGGGTAGGTACCCTCACATGTTCTCCCCGTGTCCCCTATAGGGTAGGTACCCTCACATGTTCTCCCCATGTCCCCTATAGGGTAGGTACCCTCACATGTTCTCCCCGTGTCCCCTATAGGGTAGGTACCCTCACATGTTCTCCCCATGTCCCCTATAGGGTAGGTACCCTCACATGTTCTCCCCGTGTCCCCTAGGGTAGGTACCCTCACATGTTCTCCCCATGTCCCCTATAGGGTAGGTACCCTCACATGTTCTCCCCATGTCCCCTATAGGGTAGGTACCCTCACATGTTCTCCCCGTGTCCCCTATAGGGTAGGTACCCTCACATGTTCTCCCCGTGTCCCCTATAGGGTAGGTACCCTCACATGTTCTCCCCGTGTCCCCTATAGGGTAGGTACCCTCACATGTTCTCCCCGTGTCCCCTAGGGTAGGTACCCTCACATGTTCTCCCCGTGTCCCCTATAGGGTAGGTACCCTCACATGTTCTCCCCGTGTCCCCTATAGGGTAGGTACCCTCACATGTTCTCCCCGTGTCCCCTAGGGTAGGTACCCTCACATGTTCTCCCCGTGTCCCCTATAGGGTAGGTACCCTCACATGTTCTCCCCGTGTCCCCTATAGGGTAGGTACCCTCACATGTTCTCCCCGTGTCCCCTAGGGTAGGTACCCTCACATGTTCTCCCCGTGTCCCCTATAGGGTAGGTACCCTCACATGTTCTCCCCGTGTCCCCTATAGGGTAGGTACCCTCACATGTTCTCCCTGTGTCCCCTAGGGTAGGTACCCTCACATGTTCTCCCCGTGTCCCCTATAGGGTAGGTACCCTCACATGTTCTCCCTGTGTCCCCTAGGGTAGGTACCCTCACATGTTCTCCCCGTGTCCCCTATAGGGTAGGTACCCTCACATGTTCTCCCCGTGTCCCCTATAGGGTAGGTACCCTCACATGTTCTCCCCGTGTCCCCTAGGGTAGGTACCCTCACATGTTCTCCCCGTGTCCCCTATAGGGTAGGTACCCTCACATGTTCTCCCCGTGTCCCCTATAGGGTAGGTACCCTCACATGTTCTCCCCGTGTCCCCTATAGGGTAGGTACCCTCACATGTTCTCCCCGTGTCCCCTATAGGGTAGGTACCCTCACATGTTCTCCCCGTGTCCCCTATAGGGTAGGTACCCTCACATGTTCTCCCCGTGTCCCCTATAGGGTAGGTACCCTCACATGTTCTCCCCATGTCCCCTATAGGGTAGGTACCCTCACATGTTCTCCCCGTGTCCCCTATAGGGTAGGTACCCTCACATGTTCTCCCCGTGTCCCCTATAGGGTAGGTACCCTCACATGTTCTCCCCGTGTCCCCTATAGGGTAGGTACCCTCACATGTTCTCCCCGTGTCCCCTATAGGGTAGGTACCCTCACATGTTCTCCCCGTGTCCCCTATAGGGTAGGTACCCTCACATGTTCTCCCCGTGTCCCCTATAGGGTAGGTACCCTCACATGTTCTCCCCGGTCGTGCTGTCTCACACCCCGGCCCGGCCCAATGTTGTTCCGCCAGTGGCACTGAGCTATATAAACATTTTAAACTTTGAGCTTGTTTGGATATGAATCATTTTATCATTGTTTTATTGCGCGTCATTACAGCTTGTTTTATCTCCCAGGTTTAGCCTGCCGGCATGAGTAATTTATTGGTCATTATTATCAGCCACAACATGGACCATGTTTAGTCTATAGCCATTTGTAACCTTGGGTTCTACTGGAACTCTTCCTTGTGGAACTCCACATTCCATGATGTTTGGGTCAGATAAAAGCCTTTGTCCCCGCCCCGTCAGATAGGATCTGAACCACGCTGCCCTGTCTGCCCCCCCAGGGCCTCAAGCTTTCTCAGTAAACCTACAAGCAGTGGTGGAAAGTAACTAAGTACTTTTACTTAAGTACTGAACTTAAGTACAATTTTGAGGTATTTGTGCTTTACTTGAGTATTTCCAATTTCCAGTACTTTTACTTCTACTCCACTACATCTCAGAGCCAACATTTGTACTTTTACTCCACTACAATTATTTGAAAACTTTAGTTACTTTAGTTACTTTGGCGATTTTAATTTTGATTAGAAAACATAAATTAACCACTTCAACCCAATACATTTTGGCCATTTGAAAATAGCCGATCTACAAGCTCACAATGCGTCGCAACGCGATGCATTGTGAGCTTGTAGATCGGCTATTTTCAATAGACTTTGTACACATTTTGAACTTGTGAAGTGGGACATTCTGCAATATGAGTACTTTCACTTTTAGTACTTTAAGTACATTTTGATGCCGATACTTTTGCACTTTTACTCAAGTACATTTTCAATTCCGTACTTTTACTTGTAAAGGAGTAGTTCTAAATTGCAGTATTGGTACTTTTACTTAAGTAAAACAATTGAGTACCTTTTCCACCACTGACCTACAGTGGTTCACTGTGTCGCACGCTCGCCGTAAGTCCAGCAGTGCCTTTCCACAACTTTTCCACTGTCAACGTCTTTCCTAGTTTGTAGTAAACTGCACGAAACAGACTGTAGTTAGTACAAACAGGCTACAGCAGAGTGCATGCTGGTCTTTGTAGTTCTAAGCTTATGCTGCTATACCTCTGCACGAAACAGACTGTAGTTAGTACAAACAGGCTACAGCAGGGTGCATGCTGGTCTTTGTAGTTCTAAGCTTATTCTGCTATACGTACCTCTGCACGAAACAGACTGTAGTTAGTACAAACAGGCTACAGCAGAGTGCATGCTGGTCTTTGTAGTTCTAAGCTTATGCTGCTATAGCCTATACCTCTGCACGAAACAGACTGTAGTTAGTACAAACAGGCTACAGCAGGGTGCATGCTGGACTTTGTGGTTCTCGTTAAAACTAAAACAAGACAGCAGAGTTGTAGGCACACTTTCACTGTTTTCACCACAACACGTACACAACTCTGCTGTACATTACAACTCTGCTGTACATTACAACTCTGCTGTACATTACAACTCTGCTGTACATTACAACTCTGCTGTATGTACATTACACACTGCTGTATGTACATTACACACTAAGTAAGGATTACCACATAACTCTGCTGTATGTACATTTACACTCAGAAATGAATCCTTAGTAAGGATTACCACATTATCAGTGGTGGAATACAACTTGGAGGTATTTGTAATTTACTTGAGTAAGTCACATTTGCAGTACTGCTACTTCTACTCCACTACATTTCAGAGGCATACTATTGTACTTCTACTCCACTACATTTCAGAGGCATACTATTGTACTTCTACTCCACTACATTTCAGAGGCATACTATTGTACTTCTACTCCACTACATTCATTTGAAAACTTTAGTTACGTTGTAGGTTATGCGGTGTGACGCATTGTGAGCTTGTAGATCTGCTATTTTCAAAAGATATTTAAACATTTGGAAACGTGAAATGGGCACATTCTGCACAATGACTACTTTCTACTTTTGATACCAGTACTTTTGTACTTTTACTCATAAAGTACATTTTGTAGTCCGGAGTTGTTGTTTTTTTTACAGTTGTAACAGAACTTAACCGTAGTACCGTAGGATTAAATTAATCTTAACACGCATGAATGATTTATCAATAAGCATTAGCCACACACACACATTATACAAATACATTAATGATTTCTCAATAAGCATTAGCCACACACACATTATACAAATACATTAGCAGTTGTTCTTACCTGTTTTCCAGCAGAATAAGTGACTGTTTGCTGTGTGTTTGCTGTAGGAATGCAGCTCCTGTGCAGACAGAGTGAATGCAGTAAGCTGAGACCAGAGAGAGCACCTTGGCGTCTAAACAGGTCCAAACTTGCGATGCTTTCGGCAGAACAGAGCAGACCAGAACCAGTGGTTCTCAACCGGTGGTCCGGGGACCACCAGTGGACATCGAGGAGGTTCCAGGTGGTCCCCAGGTAAATGATGGTGAGTTGGTATATAAGCAACTGGATAGATCTTTAACTCTTGAGAGTGTAAAATAAGGTTATCTCCTATAGATCTACCCACAGCAGCATTCAGTGTGCAAATAGAGAGACCGGGACAAAGGAATGTTTGTGCCTGTTTTTTTGTGGCACAATAAGAGGCTCGCAGGCGAAGGCCGGATGGGAGAAGGATGTACTCTCTGAGTAGAGGCTGAGCAGCATCAGGTCTATGGATGGGAGAAGGATGTACTCTATGTGTAGAGGCTGAGCAGAGGAGAAGGATGTTCTCTCTGTGTAGAGGCTGAGCAGAGGAGAAGGATGTACTCTATGTGTAGAGGCTGAGCAGCAGCAGGTCTATGGATGGGAGAAGGATGTTCTCTCTGTGTAGAGGCTGAGCAGCAGCAGGTCTATGGATGGGAGAAGGATGTTCTCTCTGTGTAGAGGCTGAGCAGCATCAGGTCTATGGATGGGAGAAGGATGTTCTCTCTGTGTAGAGGCTGAGCAGCATCAGGTCTATGGATGGGAGAAGGATGTCCTCTCTGTGTAGAGGCTGAGCAGCATCAGGTCTATGGATGGGAGAAGGATGTCCTCTCTGTGTAGAGGCTGAGCAGAGGAGAAGGATGTCCTCTCTGTGTAGAGGCTGAGCAGCATCAGGTCTATGGATGGGATAAGGATGTTCTCTCTGTGTAGAGGCTGAGCAGCATCAGGTCTATGGATGGGAGAAGGATGTTCTCTCTGTGTAGAGGCTGAGCAGCATCAGGTCTATGGATGGGAGAAGGATGTTCTCTCTGTGTAGAGGCTGAGCAGCATCAGGTCTATGGATGGGAGAAGGATGTTCTCTCTGTGTAGAGGCTGAGCAGCATAAGGTCTGGATGGGAGAAGGATGTACTCTCTGTGTAGAGGCTGAGCAGCATCAGGTCTATGGATGGGAGAAGGATGTACTCTCTGTGTAGAGGCTGAGCAGCATCAGGTCTATGGATGGGAGAAGGATGTACTCTCTGTGTAGAGGCTGAGCAGCATCAGGTCTATGGATGGGAGAAGGATGTTCTCTCTGTGTAGAGGCTGAGCAGCATCAGGTCTATGGATGGGAGAAGGATGTTCTCTCTGTGTAGAGGCTGAGCAGCATCAGGTCTATGGATGGGAGAAGGATGTTCTCTCTGTGTAGAGGCTGAGCAGCATCAGGTCTATGGATGGGAGAAGGATGTTCTCTCTGTGTAGAGGCTGAGCAGCATCAGGTCTATGGATGGGAGAAGGATGTCCTCTCTGTGTAGAGGCTGAGCAGAGGAGAAGGATGTTCTCTCTGTGTAGAGGCTGAGCAGCATCAGGTCTATGGATGGGAGAAGGATGTTCTCTCTGTGTAGAGGCTGAGCAGCATAAGGTCTGGATGGGAGAAGGATGTACTCTCTGTGTAGAGGCTGAGCAGCATCAGGTCTATGGATGGGAGAAGGATGTACTCTCTGTGTAGAGGCTGAGCAGCATCAGGTCTATGGATGGGAGAAGGATGTACTCTCCGTGTAGAGGCTGAGCAGCATCAGGTCTATGGATGGGAGAAGGATGTACTCTCTGTGTAGAGGCTGAGCAGCATCAGGTCTATGGATGGGAGAAGGATGTTCTCTCTGTGTAGAGGCTGAGCAGCATCAGGTCTATGGATGGGAGAAGGATGTTCTCTCTGTGTAGAGGCTGAGCAGCATCAGGTCTATGGATGGGAGAAGGATGTTCTCTCTGTGTAGAGGCTGAGCAGCATCAGGTCTATGGATGGGAGAAGGATGTTCTCTCTGTGTAGAGGCTGAGCAGCATCAGGTCTATGGATGGGAGAAGGATGTTCTCTCTGTGTAGAGGCTGAGCAGCATCAGGTCTATGGATGGGAGAAGGATGTCCTCTCTGTGTAGAGGCTGAGCAGAGGAGAAGGATGTCCTCTCTGTGTAGAGGCTGAGCAGAGGAGAAGGATGTCCTCTCTGTGTAGAGGCTGAGCAGAGGAGAAGGATGTTCTCTCTGTGTAGAGGCTGAGCAGCATCAGGTCTATGGATGGGAGAAGGATGTTCTCTCTGTGTAGAGGCTGAGCAGAGGAGAAGGATGTTCTCTCTGTGTAGAGGCTGAGCAGCATCAGGTCTATGGATGGGAGAAGGATGTCCTCTCTGTGTAGAGGCTGAGCAGAGGAGAAGGATGTTCTCTCTGTGTAGAGGCTGAGCAGCATCAGATCGGATACACAGGGCTTTGTTAAGCACCCGTTTATTAAAGGTTAATTCCATGCTAGAAGGCTTTCTTACCTCTATTTGTATAGTTGTTGCGTCCCCACCAAAGGGGTCCAGGTGTTATTTTGTGTGCAAAAGTGCATTATTGGCTATTTTCCCTAATATAAGCCCTCAATGTTTGTCGAAATAAGTAGTAAAGTGTGTAATAAGTAGTAAAGTGTGTAATAAGTAGTAAAGTGTGTAATAAGTAGTAAAGTGTGTAATAAGTAGTAAAGTGTGTAATAAGTAGTAAAGTGTGTAATAAGTAGTAAAGTGTGTAATAAGTAGTAAAGTGTGAAATAAGTAGTAAAGTGTGTAATAAGTAGTAAAGTGTGTAATAAGTAGTAAAGTGTGTAATAAGTAGTAAAGTGTGTAATAAGTAGTAAAGTGTGAAATAAGTAGTAAAGTGTGTAATAAGTAGTAAAGTGTGCCGCTTGGGACACTATTTACATTATGAAGAGAGGATATGTACAAAAAAACACCCCATAGCCCCATTCAATTCAATTCAATGGATTCAATGCAATTCATTGAGGGCTTATGTAGGGGAAATAGCCAATAATGCGCTTTGCACAGTCCATAAGCCCTCATTGAATTGCATTGAATTGAATGGGGCTATGGGGTGTTGTGCTGATTCGCTTATTTCCACCGCTCACAAATTAAACAATCAAGTTTTATATACTTTGTACTGGATTGAGGGGTAGTGAGTTTATATGCATTTTTATAGGCTAAATGTCATCAAATGGTGGTTCCGTGGCTCAAATGGGTCTGAGAGGCTAAATGTCATCAAATGGTGGTTCCGTGGCTCAGATGGGTCTGAGAGGCTAAATGTCATCAGATGGTGGTTCCGTGGCTCAAATGGGTCTGAGAGGCTAAATGTCATCAAATGGTGGTTCCGTGGCTCAAATGGGTCTGAGAGGCTAAATGTCATCAAATGGTGGTTCCGTGGCTCAAATGGGTCTGAGAGGCTAAATGTCATCAAACGGTGGTTCCGTGGCTCAAATGGGTCTGAGAGGCTAAATGTCATCAAATGGTGGTTCCGTGGCTCAGATGGGTCTGAGAGGCTAAATGTCATCAAATGGTGGTTCCGTGGCTCAAATGGGTCTGAGAGGCTAAATGTCATCAAATGGTGGTTCCGTGGCTCAGATGGGTCTGAGAGGCTAAATGTCATCAAACGGTGGTTCCGTGGCTCAAATGGGTCTGAGAGGCTAAATGTCATCAAACGGTGGTTCCGTGGCTCAGATGGGTCTGAGAGGCTAAATGTCATCAAATGGTGGTTCCGTGGCTCAGATGGGTCTGAGAGGCTAAATGTCATCAAATGGTGGTTCCGTGGCTCAAATGGGTCTGAGAGGCTAAATGTCATCAAATGGTGGTTCCGTGGCTCAGATGGGTCTGAGAGGCTAAATGTCATCAAATGGTGGTTCCGTGGCTCAAATGGGTCTGAGAGGCTAAATGTCATCAAATGGTGGTTCCGTGGCTCAAATGGGTCTGAGAGGCTAAATGTCATCAAATGGTGGTTCCGTGGCTCAGATGGGTCTGAGAGGCTAAATGTCATCAAATGGTGGTTCCGTGGCTCAAATGGGTCTGAGAGGCTCAAGGTTTATTAAACTATGGTGACTGTTAGATAATGATGTCTTCTCTGTTTACAAACTAATGCCCAGTGGTCAATGCCCCATATCCTCCTGAACTTTGGTCCAGGGTCATTCACATTGTCTCCTTATTCTCCCATATCATCATTTTACCCTTAGTCTACTGCCTGTTTATTTGGTTTCCCCCGGTCGAGTTAACAATGAGTCGGTCTACTGCATGTACTTGACCTTGGCCTAGTGAGAGAAGAGATAGCTGCTCACTGGGAGTCAGGGAGTGCTTTTCTCTGCCCAAAGTTCACAGTGCAGGGAAAGTTATCTACAGGTCGCCATAGCAACGGCAGCCTCTGTGCTTTTCCGGTCTATGGCCTTCAACGACTGAACCGAGGAAGATGGACTCTACGTCGCTAAACGCCATCCTCTTCATCAATGTGTTGGACCAATGAGAGACCGCCAACCCTGGTCTTGTCACCTGACATTGGGGATAGGAATCATCTCCAACCAATGAACTTTATATCAACAAACCTGATGTGATCTGCAGTATTTAGCCTGGAACAATACTGTTGTAATTCCCTGATAACACGTGTGCACGTGTGCCTGTGCGTGCGTGCTTGCGTGCTCGCTTGTGTGCCTGTGCAAGTGCCTGTGTGTGTGTGCGTGCAGCACATCTCATCTACATTGGAGAACGTGACGTTTTCTGTTATGACTCCTACATCAGTGACCAACCACGGGATCGTCAGGGCAAGGTCACACTTTTTTTGTTTGGTTAAGTGTTCATAAGTTATTCTATTGCTTCAGGCTCTGATTTGCATTCATCTCAGAAGAATCGAACCAACAGGACAACAGCTTTGAATCAGTGAGCCAACAGGACAACAGCTTTGAATCAGTGAGCCAACAGGACAACAGCTTTGAATCAGTGAGCCAACAGGACAACAGCTTTGAATCAGTGAGCCAACAGGACAACAGCTTTGAATCAGTGAGCCAACAGGACAACAGCTTTGAATCAGTGAGCCAACAGGACAACATCTTTGAATCAGTGAGCCAACAGGACAACAGCTTTGAATCAGTGAGCCAACAGGACAACAACTTTGAATCAGTGAGCCAACAGGACAACATCTTTGAATCAGTGAGCCAACAGGACAACAGCTTTGAATCAGTGAGCCAACAGGACAACAGCTTTGAATCAGTGAGCCAACAGGACAACAGCTTTGAATCAGTGAGCCAACAGGACAACAACTTTGAAGCGGTGAGTCCATTTCCTGTCCACTTTAATGTTATTTTATATAATGTTATGATTCAGCAAGCCATAGTTGATTGCAGTTTGCCATACAGAACCACCACTACCCTCGTCTCAAAGGGCTCCTACGGACGGCTGTAATTCCAAACTGGCCCCCGTAAAGTCTGAATCCCCCCCTTTTCCCCCTCACTGTATACGTTTCTTTCCCCTTTTTAAAGGTTCATGTTTTAGGTTGTTATTAGAGAAAGTAAAAGATGAGTGGTATTTTTTTTTTCATTTGCTGCTTTCTTTCATTTTAGGGATTTTAGCTGTTTTTGACAGGGGGGCGGGGGCATTCGAGCATGGGGCTAAATATGTATTTCTTTACAACATTTTATAGCGATTTATTTTTTTATTATTTACTATAGTCCTAATAAACCCCAGGAAATTTCATCTGGCCACAAAAGATCACGAGTTCTACTGAATGTGTCAAACTGACATATTGAGCCTATGACACACAGTGTGGCTTCCCCCCAGTAGGCCTCCTTCACATTCAGTAGATCCTGTGATCTTTTGTGGCCAGATGTAATTTCCTGGGGTTTATTAGGACTATAGTAAATAAAATAAAATAAAATCGCCATAATATTTTGTAAAAGAAATACATATTTAGCCCCATGCTCGAATGCCCCCGCCCCCCTATCAAAAACAGCTAAAATCCCGAAAAAAAACAACACTCATATTTTACTTTCTCTAATAACAACCTAAAACATGAACCTTTTGAAAAAAACTAAAGCTGTCCTTTAAAGGGAAGGGTCTCTAAATGTTTTGATGAATTGAACAAGGTGGACCCTCTTGTAAACAAGTGTAATGCCTAATTGGGTCGTCCACTCACAGTTAAGTCTTTGTATCGAGTTGTGCTTGAAATGTATCCTGTAATCCTAAATGTATTCTGTAATCCTATATATTCTGTAATCCTAAATGTATTCTGTAATCCTAAATGTATCCTGTAATCCTGCAAACGTCATCAATACTTAAGTACATCAATACTGTACTTAAGTACAATTTTGAGGTATTTGTACTTTACTTGAGTATCTCCAATTTCCAGTACTTTTACTTCTCCACACTACATCTCAGAGGCATTTTTTTTTACTCAACTACAATTGTTTGATTGCTTTTTTATTGCTTTTTTAAGTTACTGTAGTTACTTTGGAGATTTAAACTTTGATTAGAAAACATGCATTATCCACTTCAACGCTATTCATTTTGGCAATTTGGAAATAGCCGATCTACAAGCTCAATGCTCGTAGCTTGTAGATCGGCTATTTTCAATAGATGTTGTACACCTTTTGAACTTGTGGGACATTCTGCAATATAAGTACTTTAAGTACATTTTGATGCTGATACTTTTGTACTTTTTACTCAAGTACATTTTCAATTCCGTACTTTTACTTGTAGTTTCTAAATTGCAGTATTGGTACTTTTACTCAAACTTTTTTCCACCTCTGTCCTGCTGTTCACGCCTCCTGTCAGCAGATGGCGCTGTGTCTCCTGATCTGTGTGGCCTCCATGTTGGCTCCAGCTGTCCCGGCTCACGACCTGGAAGTGCCCTCTGATCCGGATGGTATGTACACAGGCTTTCATTTAAGGGGATAGTGCAGAATCTTTTAACTTAAGCTGTATGAAATACTTTGGTGAAATATTAAGTAGTTCCGGTCATTTTGTGGTGGGGGAGAAGGGGGGAGGGGGCACTGGGGGTCACTCATTAATTAATCCACAAAACTATAGTGTCATTTGTATTGTTGACCAATTTCTAAAATATTTTGACCCCTCTATCACACAGAACTATGTTTTTTTTGTGTCCATATCACTACGCCCAAAAGATAGTTCCATGTGATAGAGGGGTCAAAGTTGAACGAAAGCTGTGCAAATATTTTAGAAATTGGTCAACAATACAAATGGCGTTAGTTTTGTGTCTTAATTTACTTAATGCGTAGCCCTGATCCACTGGAGGATCATGGCAATAATCCAATCACTCAAATCTCTTTACTTGCTCTCCTCCACATCTGTGGAGTGCTCAGATCTCTTGTGTTTTTGAGTGGCGCAACCACTCCTACAACCAGCAATGTCCGTGTACCTACCTGTTTGTGTCAGTGTTCAGAGAGAGAGAGAGAGAGAGAGAGAGAGAGAGAGAGAGAGAGGTTGCACCACTCGGTTCACACAGGTGTGATTTTTCTTTAAGAATACAGTCCTGTTCCTACAGAAGCTTTATAAGCACTTTCAAGACATTTATAATCTCCTGTGATCACCTGCTTTGTTTTTGTTTTTCTCTAGTGTTAGTTTGTTAATGAAATTGCCAGTATAATAGTTTTACTATTAAGTTTTTATTGACTTAAAAAAAAAAGAAATCATCACAGTCATAGTAACACTGAAGTTAACCCATTCTGGGCGGGAAACCCTTTTGGTGTTTTAAGCACTATGTTATTCTTTAGCCATTGAAAAATAGCAGATCTACAAGCTCGCAGAGCTTGCTATTTTTTAAACATCGTGAAAATGTGGCGCAAATCTTTATATATATTATTTCAGAGAGAACGTTTTTAACTCAAATCTTTGCTTCCTCAGGTCGAACAACTCACTAACCATTATTATGTTTTGGTAACAGGACAGTAACAACTCACTAACCATTATTATGTTTTGGTAACAGGACAGTAACAACTCACTAACCATTATTATGTTTTGGTAACAGAGGACGGTAACAACTCACTAACCATTATTATGTTTTGGTAACAGAGGACAGTAACAACTCACTAACCATTATTATGTTTTGGTAACAGGACAGTAACAACTCACTAACCATTATTATGTTTTGGTAACAGAGGACAGTAACAACTCACTAACCATTATTATGTTTTGGTAACAGGACAGTAACAACTCACTAACCATTATTATGTTTTGGTAACAGAGGACGGTAACAACTCACTAACCATTATTATGTTTTGGTAACAGGACAGTAACAACTCATTAACCATTATTATGTTTTGGTAACAGAGGACAGTAACAACTCACTAACCATTATTATGTTTTGGTAACAGAGGACAGTAACAACTCATTAACCATTATTATGTTTTGGTAACAGGACAGTAACAACTCATTAACCATTATTATGTTTTGGTAACAGAGGACAGTAACAACTCACTAACCATTATTATGTTTTGGTAACAGAGGACAGTAACAACTCACTAACCATTATTATGTTTTGGTAACAGGACAGTAACAACTCATTAACCATTATTATGTTTTGGTAACAGGACAGTAACAACTCATTAACCATTATTATGTTTTGGTAACAGAGGACGGTAACAACTCATTAACCATTATTATGTTTTGGTAACAGAGGACAGTAACAACTCATTAACCATTATTATGTTTTGGTAACAGGACAGTAACAACTCACTAACCATTATTATGTTTTGGTAACAGAGGACGGTAACAACTCATTAACCATTATTATGTTTTACTTTGGTAACAGAGGACAGTAACAACTCACTAACCATTATTATGTTTTGGTAACAGGACAGTAACAACTCACTAACCATTATTATGTTTTGGTAACAGAGGACGGTAACAACTCACTAACCATTATTATGTTTTGGTAACAGGACAGTAACAACTCACTAACCATTATTATGTTTTGGTAACAGGACAGTAACAACTCATTAACCATTATTATGTTTTGGTAACAGGACAGTAACAACTCACTAACCATTATTATGTTTTGGTAACAGAGGACAGTAACAACTCACTAACCATTATTATGTTTTGGTAACAGGACAGTAACAACTCATTAACCATTATTATGTTTTGGTAACAGAGGACGGTAACAACTCACTAACCATTATTATGTTTTGGTAACAGAGGACGGTAACAACTCACTAACCATTATTATGTTTTGGTAACAGGACAGTAACAACTCACTAACCATTATTATGTTTTGGTAACAGAGGACAGTAACAACTCACTAACCATTATTATGTTTTGGTAACAGAGGACGGTAACAACTCACTAACCATTATTATGTTTTGGTAACAGAGGACAATAACAACTCATTAACCATTATTATGTTTTGGTAACAGAGGACAGTAACAACTCATTAACCATTATTATGTTTTGGTAACAGGACAGTAACAACTCACTAACCATTATTATGTTTTGGTAACAGGACAGTAACAACTCATTAACCATTATTATGTTTTGGTAACAGGACAGTAACAACTCATTAACCATTATTATGTTTTGGTAACAGGACAGTAACAACTCATTAACCATTATTATGTTTTGGTAACAGGACAGTAACAACTCATTAACCATTATTATGTTTTGGTAACAGGACAGTAACAACTCATTAACCATTATTATGTTTTGGTAACAGGACAGTAACAACTCATTAACCATTATTATGTTTTGGTAACAGAGGACAGTAACAACTCACTAACCATTATTATGTTTTGGTAACAGAGGACAGTAACAACTCATTAACCATTATTATGTTTTGGTAACAGGACAGTAACAACTCACTAACCATTATTATGTTTTGGTAACAGGACAGTAACAACTCATTAACCATTATTATGTTTTGGTAACAGGACAGTAACAACTCATTAACCATTATTATGTTTTGGTAACAGAGGACAGTAACAACTCACTAACCATTATTATGTTTTGGTAACAGAGGACGGTAACAACTCACTAACCATTATTATGTTTTGGTAACAGGACAGTAACAACTCACTAACCATTATTATGTTTTGGTAACAGAGGACAGTAACAACTCACTAACCATTATTATGTTTTGGTAACAGAGGACGGTAACAACTCACTAACCATTATTATGTTTTGGTAACAGAGGACAATAACAACTCATTAACCATTATTATGTTTTGGTAACAGAGGACAGTAACAACTCATTAACCATTATTATGTTTTGGTAACAGGACAGTAACAACTCACTAACCATTATTATGTTTTGGTAACAGGACAGTAACAACTCATTAACCATTATTATGTTTTGGTAACAGGACAGTAACAACTCATTAACCATTATTATGTTTTGGTAACAGGACAGTAACAACTCATTAACCATTATTATGTTTTGGTAACAGGACAGTAACAACTCACTAACCATTATTATGTTTTGGTAACAGAGGACGGTAACAACTCACTAACCATTATTATGTTTTGGTAACAGAGGACAATAACAACTCATTAACCATTATTATGTTTTGGTAACAGAGGACAGTAACAACTCATTAACCATTATTATGTTTTGGTAACAGGACAGTAACAACTCACTAACCATTATTATGTTTTGGTAACAGGACAGTAACAACTCATTAACCATTATTATGTTTTGGTAACAGGACAGTAACAACTCATTAACCATTATTATGTTTTGGTAACAGGACAGTAACAACTCATTAACCATTATTATGTTTTGGTAACAGGACAGTAACAACTCATTAACCATTATTATGTTTTGGTAACAGGACAGTAACAACTCATTAACCATTATTATGTTTTGGTAACAGGACAGTAACAACTCATTAACCATTATTATGTTTTGGTAACAGGACAGTAACAACTCATTAACCATTATTATGTTTTGGTAACAGGACAGTAACAACTCATTAACCATTATTATGTTTTGGTAACAGGACAGTAACAACTCACTAACCATTATTATGTTTTGGTAACAGAGGACAGTAACAACTCACTAACCATTATTATGTTTTGGTAACAGGACAGTAACAACTCACTAACCATTATTATGTTTTGGTAACAGGACAGTAACAACTCACTAACCATTATTATGTTTTGGTAACAGGACAGTAACAACTCATTAACCATTATTATGTTTTGGTAACAGGACAGTAACAACTCATTAACCATTATTATGTTTTGGTAACAGGACAGTAACAACTCACTAACCATTATTATGTTTTGGTAACAGAGGACAGTAACAACTCACTAACCATTATTATGTTTTGGTAACAGGACAGTAACAACTCACTAACCATTATTATGTTTTGGTAACAGAGGACGGTAACAACTCACTAACCATTACTATGTTTTGGTAACAGGACAGTAACAACTCACTAACCATTATTATGTTTTGGTAACAGAGGACGGTAACAACTCACTAACCATTATTATGTTTTGGTAACAGGACAGTAACAACTCATTAACCATTATTATGTTTTGGTAACAGAGGACAGTAACAACTCACTAACCATTATTATGTTTTGGTAACAGAGGACGGTAACAACTCACTAACCATTATTATGTTTTGGTAACAGGACAGTAACAACTCATTAACCATTATTATGTTTTGGTAACAGAGGACAGTAACAACTCACTAACCATTATTATGTTTTGGTAACAGAGGACGGTAACAACTCACTAACCATTATTATGTTTTGGTAACAGGACAGTAACAACTCACTAACCATTATTATGTTTTGGTAACAGAGGACGGTAACAACTCACTAACCATTATTATGTTTTGGTAACAGAGGACAGTAACAACTCATTAACCATTATTATGTTTTGGTAACAGGACAGTAACAACTCACTAACCATTATTATGTTTTGGTAACAGAGGACAATAACAACTCATTAACCATTATTATGTTTTGGTAACAGGACAGTAACAACTCATTAACCATTATTATGTTTTGGTAACGGGACAGTAACAACTCACTAACCATTATTATGTTTTGGTAACAGAGGACAATAACAACTCATTAACCATTATTATGTTTTGGTAACAGGACAGTAACAACTCATTAACCATTATTATGTTTTACTTTGGTAACAGGACAGTAACAACTCATTAACCATTATTATGTTTTGGTAACAGGACAGTAACAACTCACTAACCATTATTATGTTTTGGTAACAGAGGACAGTAACAACTCACTAACCATTATTATGTTTTGGTAACAGAGGACAGTAACAACTCATTAACCATTATTATGTTTTGGTAACAGGACGGTAACAACTCATTAACCATTATTATGTTTTGGTAACAGGACAGTAACAACTCACTAACCATTATTATGTTTTGGTAACAGAGGACGGTAACAACTCACTAACCATTATTATGTTTTGGTAACAGATTCTACTTGGGAGGAATGGTGGATCTGGTGGGAAGGGCTGGTAGACCACATCAACCTCAATACGGTCAATAATGCTACTGTTCAGTTTTTACACCGCTTATTTTGTTTTCTTTTATTTACGTTCGCTGTGACTACTTTGCTTTATGTTTGAGCACCCTTTAAGTTATGCATCTGGATTCAATAAACACCCTTAAAAGCATTGTTTTGGACCCAGCGAGATCCTTTTGTTTACGGAGCGCGTCTGACAACCTGGCCCATCCCACCGCCTCTCGCCGACTCATTTATACATTCATCTCCTGTAGTCGCTCTACGTTGTCATATTTTTTTTATATTTGTCTCATTTCCTCAGTTCCTCAGTTCCTTTTAAACTCTACCAACGGTACAAGGGAATTAAAGCATCCAGCTAAGGCCTATAACACCACAAACACAACTAACTGACATCAGTAGCACACAGTGAACTGACACAGCAACACAACACAACGCAACGCAACGCAACACAACACAACACAACACAACACAACGCAACGCAACGCAACTAACTGACTTCAGTAATTATTATTATTATTGTTGGATTCTGTTCAGCCTTTATAACTCCAACTCTTCTTTCTGTTCTCAGGAGCATATCAACAAACTTAAGGTGAGTCAATAATGCTGCTGTTCAGTTGTTACGAATGACTATTAATATTATTATTATTATTATTATTATTGTTATTGTTATTGTTATTGTTATTGTTATTATTATTATTATTATTATTATTATTATTATTATTGTTGGATTCTGTTCAGCCTTTATAACTCCAACTCTTCTTTCTGTTCTCAGGAGGTGATCATCAAACTTAAGGTGTAATAATGCTGCTGTTCAGTTGTTACGAATGACTATTATTATTATTATTATTATTATTATTATTATTATTATTATTTTTATTAGCATATGCATTCCTTGCACTCCATAGGCCTAGACCATCTGGACACATGACATCATTAACTTGCGACAGGAACAGGTCCTATTGAGTGAAATTTGCTTTATTTATTATTTTATCTTTAGGAATAGGCTACCCCATTGAGATACAGTATCTCGTTTTCGAGAGGGTCCTAACTGTACAATCAGTATTTTAGTTTTAGTTGTAGAGAGCAAGTATAATGTTTTAAGGCATATTTGTCTTATTAGCTGCAGGGTTCCTTTTAAACTCTACCAACGGTACAAGGGAATTAAAGCATCCTGCTAAGGCCTATTTATAACACCACAAACACAACTAACTGACATCAGTAGCACACAGTGAACTGACACAGCAACACAACACAACGCAACACAACGCAACGCAACGCAACGCAACACAACTAACTGACTTCAGTAATTATTATTATTATTATTATTATTGTGGGATTCTGTTCAGCCTTTATAACTCCAACTCTTCTTTCTGTTCTCAGGGGCGGATGGAAGAACTTGACGTGAGTCAATAATGCTGCTGTTCAGTTTTTATGAATGACTATTGTTATTATTATTATTATTATTATTGCTGGATTATGTTGAGCCTTTATAACTACTGCTCTTCATTCTGTTCTCAGCAAAGCACCTTCAACAAAGTGGTGAGTCAATATTGCTGCTGTTCAGTTGTTACGAATGACTATTATTATTATTATTATTATTGCTGTATTATGTTGAGCCTTTATAACTCCAACTCTTCATTCTGTTCTCAGAACGTTATGGACACCAATATCAAAGCTAATATGGTGAGTCAATAATGCTGCTGTTCAGTTTTTATGAATGACTTCAAAAACCACGCGACACGACACGACTGACTGAAGCCCACCACACACCGGCTGCGTCCGACGTGCGCTGGCGCGTGGTCACGCCTCGCCTGCCGCGCCGATGCACCGCTGTTCTATTTTCCAGGCGTTGCCGCGCGGCCTCCACCCGGCTATCCGTGGGCGTGGCAATGGAATATAGTCAACAAAACTCCCCAGCCGCGTGGCAGCGCGCCGCGTCCTGTTGGTGTTGCCGTGCGGCTATGGCGCGCGGCAATACTGTGCCGCGGCGGTACGTGCGGCGGTCGCAGACGGTGTGTGTCGGGCTTCACTGACTGACTGACTGACTGACTGACTGACTGACTGACTGACTGACTGACTGACTGACTGACTGACTGACTGACTGACTGACTTCAGTACCACACAGTGAACTGACACAGCAACACAACACAACACAACTAACTGACTTCAGTAATTATTATTATTATTATATTGTTGGATTCTGTTCAGCCTTTATAACTCCAACTCTTCTTTCTGTTCTCAGGAGCATATCGACAAACTTAAGGTGAGTCAATAATGCTGCTGTTCAGTTGTTACGAATGACTATTATTATTATTGTTGTTATTATTATTATTATTATTATTATTGTTGGATCTGTTCAGCCTTTATAACTCCAACTCTTCTTTCTGTTCTCAGGAGGTGATCATCAAACTTAAGGTGAGTCAATAATGCTGCTGTTCAGTTGTTACGAATGACTATTATTATTATTATTATTATTATTATTATTATTAGCATATGCATTCCATGCACTCCATAGGCCTAGACTATCTGTACATATGACATCATTAACTTGCGACAGGAACAGGTCCTATTGAGTGAAATTTGCTTCATTTATTATTTTATCTTTAGGAATAGGCTACCCCATTGAGATACAGTATCTCGTTTTCCAGAGGGTCCTAACTGTACAATCAGTATTTTAGTTTTAGTTGTAGAGAGCAGGTATAATGTTTTAAGGCATATTTGTCTCATTAGCTGCAGGGTTCCTTTTAAACTCTATCAACGGTACAAGGGAATTAAAGCATCCAGCTAAGGCCTATAACACCCCAAACACAACTAACTGACATCAGTAGCACACAGTGAACTGACACAGCAACACAACACAACGCAACGCAACGCAACGCAACGCAACACAACTAACTGACTTCAGTAATTATTATTATTATTATTATTGTGGGATTCTGTTCAGCCTTTATAACTCCAACTCTTCTTTCTGTTCTCAGGGGCGGATGGAAGAACTTGACGTGAGTCAATAATGCTGCTGTTCAGTTTTTATGAATGACTATTATTATTATTATTATTATTATTATTATTGCTGGATTATGTTGAGCCTTTATAACTACTGCTCTTCATTCTGTTCTCAGCAAAGCACCTTCAACAAAGTGGTGAGTCAATAATGCTGCTGTTCAGTTGTTACGAATGACTATTATTATTATTATTATTGCTGTATTATGTTGAGCCTTTATAACTCCAACTCTTCATTCTGTTCTCAGAACGTTATGGACACCAATATCAAAGCTAATATGGTGAGTCAATAATGCTGCTGTTCAGTTTTTATGAATGACTTCAAAAACCACGCGACACGACACGACTAGCCTGACCCAAACAGAGACATTTCTCGTCTAGAGGGGCGGGTCGCGCCTCAGAAATGCGCGCACCCTGATTGGATCTCATCGATCTGTCCGTCACCCCCGGCCCCTCCTCTCCCCCCTAGTGCAGCGCTACGTCACATCATTTAGAGCGACACCCACCCGGAAGGGTTGACTCCCACTTTTAGACTGGTTCAGCCCACGGCCTTTTCCAGGCTTTCATCTTTCGCGCAGACGAAATGAAAGCCTGGGTATCGAGGCTACGACACGACTGACTGAAGCCCACCACACACCGGCTGCGTCCCCCGCGCGTCGCCGCGCGGCGGACACAGCCGCCTCCATTATTTTCAATGAACCTATCGCACACCGGCTGCGTCCGACGTGCGCTGGCGCGCGGTCACGCCTGGCCTGCCGCGCCGATGCACCGCTGTTCTATTTTCCAGGCGTTGCCGCGCGGCCTCCACCCGGCTATCCGTGGGCGTGGCAATGGAATATAGTCAACAAAACTCCCCAGCCGCGTGGCAGCGCGCCGCGTCCTGTTGGTGTTGCCGTGCGGCTATGGCGCGCGGCAATACTGTGCCGCGGCGGTACGTGCGGCGGTCGCAGACGGTGTGTGTCGGGCTTCACTGACTGACTGACTGACTGACTGACTGACTGACTGACTGACTGACTGACTGACTGACTGACTTCAGTACCACACAGTGAACTGACACAGCAACACAACACAACACAACACAACTAACTGACTTCAGTATATTATTATTATATTGTTGGATTCTGTTCAGCCTTTATAACTCCAACTCTTCTTTCTGTTCTCAGGAGCATATCGACAAACTTAAGGTGAGTCAATAATGCTGCTGTTCAGTTGTTACGAATGACTATTATTATTATTGTTATTGTTATTATTATTATTATTATTGTTGGATCTGTTCAGCCTTTATAACTCCAACTCTTCTTTCTGTTCTCAGGAGGTGATCATCACACTTAAGGTGAGTCAATAATGCTGCTGTTCAGTTGTTACGAATGACTATTATTATTATTATTATTATTATTATTATTATTATTATTTTTATTAGCATATGCATTCCTTGCACTCCATAGGCCTAGACCATCTGGACATATGACATCATTAACTTGCGACAGGAACAGGTCCTATTGAGTGAAATTTGCTTCATTTATTATTTTATCTTTAGGAATAGGCTACCCCATTGAGATACAGTATCTCGTTTTCGAGAGGGTCCTAACTGTACAATCAGTATTTTAGTTTTAGTTGTCGAGAGCAGGTATAATGTTTTAAGGCATATTTGTCTTATTAGCTGCAGGGTTCCTTTTAAACTCTACCAACGGTACAAGGGAATTAAAGCATCCAGCTAACGCCTATAACACCCCAAACACAACTAACTGACATCAGTAGCACACAGTGAACTGACACAGCAACACAACACAACGCAACACAACACAACACAACACAACACAACACAACACAACGCAACGCAATGCAACGCAACGCAACACAACACAACTAACTGACTTCAGTAATTATTATTATTATTATTGTGGGATTCTGTTCAGCCTTTATAACTCCAACTCTTCTTTCTGTTCTCAGGGGCGGATCGAAGAACTTGACGTGAGTCAAT
Organism: Protomyctophum parallelum; assembly: GCF_964188405.1. NCBI lineage: Eukaryota > Metazoa > Chordata > Actinopteri > Myctophiformes > Myctophidae > Protomyctophum > Protomyctophum parallelum. The sequence goes on along the minus strand of NC_139697.1, from coordinate 104,377,677 downwards.
AATGCTGCTGTTCAGTTTTTATGAATGACTATTATTATTATTATTATTATTATTATTGCTGGATTATGTTGAGCCTTTATAACTACTGCTCTTCATTCTGTTCTCAGCAAAGCACCTTCAACAAAGTGGTGAGTCTATAATGCTGCTGTTCAGTTGTTACGAATGACTATTATTATTATTATTATTGCTGTATTATGTTGAGCCTTTATAACTCCAACTCTTCATTCTGTTCTCAGAACGTTATGGACACCAATATCAAAGCTAATATGGTGAGTCAATAATGCTGCTGTTCAGTTTTTATGAATGACTTCAAAAACCACGCGACACGACACGACTAGCCTGACCCAAACAGAGACATTTCTCGTCTAGAGGGGCGGGTCGCGCCTCAGAAATGCGCGCACCCTGATTGGATCTCATCGATCTGTCCGTCACCCCCGGCCCCTCCTCTCCCCCCTAGTGCAGCGCTACGTCACATCATTTAGAGCGACGCCCACCCGGAAGGGTTGACTCCCACTTTTAGACTGGTTCAGCCCACGGCTTTTTCCAGGCTTTCATCTTTCGCGCAGACGAAATGAAAGCCTGGGTATCGAGGCTACGACACGACTGACTGAAGCCCACCACACACCGGCTGCGTCCCCCGCACGTCGCCGCGCGGCGGACACAGCCGCCTCCATTATTTTCAATGAACCTATCGCACACCGGCTGCGTCCGACGCTCGCTGGTGCGCGGTCACGCCTGGCCTGCCGCGCCGATGCACCGCTGTTCCATTTTCCAGGCGTTGCCGCGCGGCCTCCACCCGGCTATCCGTGGGCGTGGCAATGGAATATAGTCAACAAAACTCCCCAGCCGCGTGGCAGCGCGCCGCGTCCTGTTGGTGTTGCCGTGCGGCTATGGCGCGCGGCAATACTGTGCCGCGGCGGTACGTGCGGCGGTCGCAGACGGTGTGTGTCGGGCTTCACTGACTGACTGACTGACTGACTGACTGACTGACTGACTGACTGACTGACTTCAGTACCACACAGTGAACTGACACAGCAACACAACACAACACAACTAACTGACTTCAGTATATTATTATTATTATTGTTGGATTCTGTTCAGCCTTTATAACTCCAACTCTTCTTTCTGTTCTCAGGAGCATATCGACAAACTTAAGGTGAGTCAATAATGCTGCTGTTCAGTTGTTACGAATGACTATTATTATTATTATTGTTATTGTTATTATTATTATTATTATTATTATTATTATTGTTGGATCTGTTCAGCCTTTATAACTCCAACTCTTCTTTCTGTTCTCAGGAGGTGATCATCAAACTTAAGGTGAGTCAATAATGCTGCTGGGGCCTATTTCACGAAACTTGGATTAGAGATTAAGCCGGGCTTTAACACATATCCTGGCTTAATATATCCTGGATCAGTGCTTAACCGGTTTCATGAAAGCTGGTTGATCTTGCCAGATTAACTTAACCAGTTAACCTGGATATGTTGAGGCTTGATTCGGTTACATGAAAGTGATGCTACATAAGTTACCATGGAAACTAATGCTTTGGACTTAGCCTGCTCCGGACCAGGCTAACAGCCAGGTTTAACCTAATCCTGATGTCTTTACTGTTCATTAAGCAGTCAAACTGATCACAAACCAATGATGTTTTCCAGATTTATTAAATTATTATGGGTTTATGTAGCCTTATTTGTATCGGTCTGCATTAAAGGACTAATTTAAGCACTATATATAATCAAATAACCAAAATATATAGGCTGCACAACATCATGACAGCTTGTGAGCTTGTAGATCAGCTGCTTTTGGTGAATGTTCCCCATGAATAGGTTTGCTGTCGTGCAAGTGCACGGTTAAGAAGAATTATATTATTATTATTTTTTTTTGTAAAAGTGAAAACCACTAAATATTACCATTACTCATTGTTATTACCATTGTAACGTTTCACCCACTACTAGTCCTACATACTTACACCTAGAAACCCCATTCAAACCAATGTAGGTTCATCCTACGGTGGACATGTGTGCCTGAAAAGGAATCTTTGAAATGTTTCATAGTTTTAGAAATATAGTGCTTTCAAATTTGAGACATTTTATAGGCAGATAGTGGCACTTAAAAAAATCACTTTCACCTAGAAACTCCATTCACACTTTGTAAAATTCAGCTTACTGTGGAGACACATGCTGGAACCTTTTACTTTGAAATGTTTTGTAGTTTCTGAGTTATTTAACTTAAACGCCCAATGCTTTCTCAATGGCAATAGCACAAACTTTGGCATGCTACATGAACCCATGACCCGGCCCTGTCTGGACAACAACCCCCTTCCCCAAAGGTAGCTCCCTCAGAGGAGGGAGTTATGGCCAAATATCACAATGCGACAATATCATTATGCTTACAATATTAAGAATTCTGTTTAAGTTAATAGTAGTGGTAAAATGTAAACTATATTTTTGGGGTAGTTAATCATTCAGTCTATCTATTGAGAGTATGTTCTCTCTTTAATTGCAGCAGCAGTATTTATTTTAGAAGCTTAAGTCCTTGTATCAGTAAGTCTTGAATAGATTAGTAAAGATAATGAGATATACAGAAGGGGGCTGTAATGCAACTATTAAGGATGCAAACTGCCTTAATACCCCATGAAGAAGAAGGATCAGTAAATCTGTGATCCACATAAGGGGTCTAGAGACAAAAAGCCAGACTGTCTATTAAGCCAGGCTTGCTGATCCCGGCTCGCCAAATCCACCAATTCTGAGCCTCGCTTGGCTTTAGTGGAACGGAATAAACCAGGCTGTAAAGATCAGGATTTAAAAAGCCTGGCTTTGGCCTAAATCCTGGATTAGTTAATCCAAGTTTCGTGAAATAGGCCCCTGTTCAGTTGTTACGAATGACTATTATTATTATTATTATTATTATTATTATTATTATTATTATTATTATTATTATTATTATTATTATTATTATTATTATTATTATTATTATTATTATTTTTATTAGCATATGCATTCCTTGCACTCCATAGGCCTGGACCATCTGGACACATGACATCATTAACTTGCGACAGGAACAGGTCCTATTGAGTGAAATTTGCTTCATTTATTATTTTATCTTTAGGAATAGGCTACCCCATTGAGATACAGTATCTCGTTTTTGAGAGGGTCCTAACTGTACAATCAGTATTTTAGTTTTAGTTGTAGAGAGCAGGTATAATGTTTTAAGGCATATTTGTCTTATTAGCTGCAGGGTTCCTTTTAAACTCTACCAACGGTACAAGGGAATTAAAGCATCCAGCTAAGGCCTATAACACCACAAACACAACTAACTGACATCAGTAGCACACAGTGAACTGACACAGCAACACAACACAACGCAACACAACACAACACAACACAACACAACACAACGCAACGCAACGCAACGCAACGCAACGCAACTAACTGACTTCAGTAATTATTATTATTATTATTATTATTATTGTGGGATTCTGTTCAGCCTTTATAACTCCAACTCTTCTTTCTGTTCTCAGGGGCGGATCGAAGAACTTGACGTGAGTCAATAATGCATGCTGTTCAGTTTTTATGAATGACTATTATTATTATTATTATTGCTGGATTATGTTGAGCCTTTATAACTACTGCTCTTCATTCTGTTCTCAGCAAAGCACCTTCAACAAAGTGGTGAGTCAATAATGCTGCTGTTCAGTTGTTACGAATGACTATTATTATTATTATTATTGCTGTATTATGTTGAGCCTTTATAACTCCAACTCTTCATTCTGTTCTCAGAACGTTATGGACACCAATATCAAAGCTAATATGGTGAGTCAATAATGCTGCTGTTCAGTTTTTATGAATGACTTCAAAAACCACGCGACACGACACGACTAGCCTGACCCAAACAGAGACATTTCTCGTCTAGAGGGGCGGGTCGCGCCTCAGAAATGCGCGCACCCTGATTGGATCTCATCGATCTGTCCGTCACCCCCGGCCCCTGCTCTCCCCCCTAGTGCAGCGCTACGTCACATCATTTAGAGCGACGCCCACCCGGAAGGGTTGACTCCCACTTTTAGACTGGTTCAGCCCACGGCTTTTTCCAGGCTTTCATCTTTCGCGCAGACGAAATGAAAGCCTGGGTATCGAGGCTACGACACGACTGACTGAAGCCCACCACACACCGGCTGCGTCCCCCGCACGTCGCCGCGCGGCGGACACAGCCGCCTCCATTATTTTCAATGAACCTATCGCACACCGGCTGCGTCCGACGCGCGCTGGCGCGCGGTCACGCCTCGCCTGCCGCGCCGATGCACCGCTGTTCTATTTTCCAGGCGTTGCCGCGCGGCCTCCACCCGGCTATCCGTGGGCGTGGCAATGGAATATAGTCAACAAAACTCCCCAGCCGCGTGGCAGCGCGCCGCGTCCTGTTGGTGTTGCCGTGCGGCTATGGCGCGCGGCAATACTGTGCCGCGGCGGTACGTGCGGCGGTCGCAGACGGTGTGTGTCGGGCTTCACTGACTGACTGACTGACTGACTGACTGACTGACTGACTGACTGACTGACTTCAGTACCACACAGTGAACTGACACAGCAACACAACACAACACAACTAACTGACTTCAGTATATTATTATTATATTGTTGGATTCTGTTCAGCCTTTATAACTCCAACTCTTCTTTCTGTTCTCAGGAGCATATCGACAAACTTAAGGTGAGTCAATAATGCTGCTGTTCAGTTGTTACGAATGACTATTATTATTATTATTATTATTGTTATTGTTATTGTTATTATTATTATTATTATTATTATTGTTGGATCTGTTCAGCCTTCATAACTCCAACTCTTCATTCTGTTCTTAGGAGCATATCAACACCAATGACGAAGCTAATGCGGTGAGTCAATAATGCTGCTGTCCAGTTGTTACGAATGACTATCAACTAACTACTTCAAGAACCGTGTATAGTCATGTAAATATTATACTACTAATAATACTTATTATTATTAATAATATTATTATTATTTTTATTAGCATATGCATTCCATGCACTCCATAGGCCTAGACCATCTGGACTTATGACATCATTAACTTGCGACAGGAACAGGTCCTATTGAGTGAAATTTGCTTTATTTATTATTTTATCTTTAGGAATAGGCTACCCCATTGAGATACAGTATCTCGTTTTCCAGAGGGTCCTAACTGTACAATCAGTATTTTAGTTGTAGTTGTGTATAAGGCCTATAACTCCACAAACACAACTAACTGACTTCAGTCATTATTATTATTATTATTGCTGGATTCTGTTCAGCCTTTATAACTCCAACTCTTCTTTCTGTTCTCAGGGGCAGATCGACAGCCTTAAGGTGAGTCAATAATGCTGCTGTTCAGTTTAATGAATGACTTCAAAAACCATGTACAGTCATGTAAATTATTTTAGGGTAATGGGGCACGGTGGCACAGTTGGTAGTGCTGTTATTTGGCTCTGCCTTTCCTCAACAAAATGACATGACATGAACAAAAAAACATGTTTATATTACTCCTAAACATTTTGCCAAACATCACACACACTCCTATCCTCCTGGTGGAGACATTAATTCTGTGAGTCAACAATGTTCTGCTGTTCAGCTTTTACGAATTTCTAAAAACTAGTACTTCAAATACCATGAACACATGTACGGTAAACATGTTTTAGTACTTCAAATACCATGAACACATGTACGGTAAACATGTTTTAGTACTTCAAATACCATGAACACATGTACGGTAAACATGTTTTAGTACTTCAAATATCATGAACACATGTACGGTAAACATGTTTTAGTACTTCTAATATTATTATTATTATTTCTATTAGCATATGCATTCCTTGCACTCCATAGGCCTAGACCATCTGGACATAATTATGACATCATTAACTTGCGACAGGAACAGGTCCTATTGAGTGAAATTTGCTTTATTTATTATTTATCTTTAGGAATAGGCTACCCCATTGAGATACAGTATCTCGTTTTTGAGAGGGTCCTAACTGTACAATCAGTATTTTAGTTTTAGTTGTAGTTGTGTATAAGGCCTATAACAACACAAACACAACTAACTGACTTCAGTAATTATTATTATTATTGTTGGATTCTGTTCAGCCTTTATAACTCCAACTCTTCTTTCTGTTCTCAGGGGCAGATCGACAGCCTTAAGGTGAGTCAATAATGCTGCTGTTCAGTTTAATGAATGACTTCAAAAACCATGTACAGTCATGTAAATTATTTTAGGGTAATGGGGCACGGTGGCACAGTTGGTAGTGCTGTCGCCTCACAGCTAGAAGGTCCTGGGTTCGATTCCCACTCGGGACACTGTGGGTGCTGGCGGCGTGCTTCCTCCTCCACGTCATCAGTGCCCTTACCCGAAGGCGGGGTTGGCGAAAGGGCCTTTCTGTGTGGAGTTTGCATGTTCTCCCCGTGTCCCCTAGGGTAGGTACCCTCACATGTTCTCCCCGTGTCCCCTAGGGTAGGTACCCTCACATGATCTCCCCGTGTCCCCTAGGGTAGGTACCCTCACATGTTCTCCCCGTGTCCCCTAGGGTAGGTACCTTCACATGTTCTCCCCGTGTCCCCTAGGGTAGGTACCCTCACATGTTCTCCCCGTGTCCTCTAGGGTAGGTACCCTCACATGATCTCCCCGTGTCCCCTAGGGTAGGTAACCTCACATGATCTCCCCGTGTCCCCTAGGGTAGTTACCCTCACAAAAAACATGCAGTAATCCTGGTCTCTATACTGCCTCCCCCTGGCCAGCCGGGGCGCCTGATGGAGGGGAAAGGAACTGGTTGGAATAACGTGTTCCTTCCACGCGCTACGTCCAACCAGGGAAACTCCCCCCTGTCAGGTGTAGGAGCAACTTGGACACTCAGGCATGAAGGAAGCATGAGTTCAAGTCCGTTGCTCTCACCTTGTCCCTCATATATGGGGACTAGGTTGGCGGAGGGTGTGTAGAGCCCAGGATCACATTATTAGATGATTGACCCAGGGGTGAAAATGGTTTACAAAATCGTGGGATTTTTTTTTTTTAAAGAATATATAATAATAATAAGGGTAATAAAAATAATACTAATTGTTATTATTATTATTTTTGCTGGATTCTGTTGAGCCTTTATAACTCCTACTCTTGATTCTGTTCTCAGGCGAAGATCCAGACCAACTAATATTATTATTATTATTTCTATTAGCATATGCATTCCTTGCACTCCATAGGCCTAGACCATCTGGACATAATTATGACATCATTAACTTGCGACAGGAACAGGTCCTATTGAGTGAAATTTGCTTTATTTATTATTTATCTTTAGGAATAGGCTACCCCATTGAGATACAGTATCTCGTTTTTGAGAGGGTCCTAACTGTACAATCAGTATTTTAGTTTTAGTTGTAGTTGTGTATAAGGCCTATAACAACACAAACACAACTAACTGACTTCAGTAATTATTATTATTATTGTTGGATTCTGTTCAGCCTTTATAACTCCAACTCTTCTTTCTGTTCTCAGGGGCAGATCGACAGCCTTAAGGTGAGTCAATAATGCTGCTGTTCAGTTTAATGAATGACTTCAAAAACCATGTACAGTCATGTAAATTATTTTAGGGTAATGGGGCACGGTGGCACAGTTGGTAGTGCTGTCGCCTCACAGCTAGAAGGTCCTGGGTTCGATTCCCGCTCGGGACACTGTGGGTGCTGGCGGCGTGCTTCCTCCTCCACGTCATCAGTGCCCTTACCCGAAGGCGGGGTTGGCGAAAGGGCCTTTCTGTGTGGAGTTTGCATGTTCTCCCCGTGTCCCCTAGGGTAGGTACCCTCACATGTTCTCCCCGTGTCCCCTAGGGTAGGTACCCTCACATGATCTCCCCGTGTCCCCTAGGGTAGGTACCCTCACATGTTCTCCCCGTGTCCCCTAGGGTAGGTACCTTCACATGTTCTCCCCGTGTCCCCTAGGGTAGGTACCCTCACATGTTCTCCCCGTGTCCTCTAGGGTAGGTACCCTCACATGATCTCCCCGTGTCCCCTAGGGTAGGTAACCTCACATGATCTCCCCGTGTCCCCTAGGGTAGTTACCCTCACAAAAAACATGCAGTAATCCTGGTCTCTATACTGCCTCCCCCTGGCCAGCCGGGGCGCCTGATGGAGGGGAAAGGAACTGGTTGGAATAACGTGTTCCTTCCACGCGCTACGTCCAACCAGGGAAACTCCCCCCTGTCAGGTGTAGGAGCAACTTGGACACTCAGGCATGAAGGAAGCATGAGTTCAAGTCCGTTGCTCTCACCTTGTCCCTCATATATGGGGACTAGGTTGGCGGAGGGTGTGTAGAGCCCAGGATCACATTATTAGATGATTGACCCAGGGGTGAAAATGGTTTACAAAATTGTGGGATTTTTTTTTTTTAAAGAATATATAATAATAATAAGGGTAATAAAAATAATACTAATTGTTATTATTATTATTTTTGCTGGATTCTGTTGAGCCTTTATAACTCCTACTCTTGATTCTGTTCTCAGGCGAAGATCCAGACCACTGAGGAGACTGCAGATGTTAATAAGGTGAGTCAATAATGCTGCTGTTCAGTTGTTACGATTGACTGTTATTGTCTCCACCAGGCCGAAGGCATGGGGAGAGAGTATGTTTTATTGTCTCCACCAGGCCGAAGGCATTGGGAGAGAGTATGTTTTATTGTCTCCACCAGGCCGAAGGCATGGGGAGAGAGTATGTTTTATTGTCTCCACCAGGCCGAAGGCATGGGGAGAGAGTATGTTTTATTGTCTCCACCAGGCCGAAGGCATGGGGAGAGAGTATGTTTTATTGTCTCCACCAGGCCGAAGGCATGGGGAGAGAGTATGTTTTATTGTCTCCACCAGGCCGAAGGCATGGGGAGAGAGTATGTTTTATTGTCTCCACCAGGCTGAAGGCATGGGGAGAGAGTATGTTTTATTGTCTCCACCAGGCTGAAGGCATGGGGAGAGAGTATGTTTTATTGTCTCCACCAGGCCGAAGGCATGGGGAGAGAGTATGTTTTATTGTCTCCACCAGGCCGAAGGCATGGGGAGAGAGTATGTTTTATTGTCTCCACCAGGCCGAAGGCATGGGGAGAGAGTATGTTTTGCACTCCGTCCGTGTGTGTGTGTGTGTGTGTGTGTGTGTGTGTGTGTGTGTGAGTGTCCGTCCTTCCGTCCGTCCGTTACCAGCTAATCTCCGGCACCGTTGGCCAAACTTTGCACACACACTCCCTGGATGCCAACGACGAACCTCTGCCCCGAATATTCTTCAACGATCTGTTATAGCGCCATCATGAGGCCGATTTAGGCAAAACACATTCCTGTAGATTACTCGTACACATTTTATCCATACATCACACAATTCGGTATACAGTATCTCCATAGTCATGTGATCAACACAGATCCGCAGCATTTCCCATCTTCCATCCTTATTGGCTAAGATTGGCTTCCAAATCTCACATGATTGGTCAGTTTCGAACAAAATGCCACAAATCACAAACACAGTGTGCAATTTCCGTGAAATGATACATGCACATTTCCACTAGGCCGAGGACGACATGCCACTAATTTTTTCCCCAAATCAACCTCATGGTGGCGCTATAACAGGCCAATTCCTGTTTTTAGCTATAACTGCATCGATCTGTATACAACTTATGTATGCGCACTCCCTAGAGGCCATGGAAAAACATTGACGGTTATAGCGCCACCATGAGGCCAATTACTGCAAAACACATTGCTTATGTTATTTGGCTCTGCATTTCCTCAACAAAATGACATGACATGAACATTGTTGCAAAAAAACAAAAAAACATGTTTATATTACTCCTAAACATTTTGCCAAACATCACACACACTCCTATCCTCCTGGTGGAGACCTGTGCCCAGAAGGGCACTTTTTCTAGTTATTATTATTATTACACAACACAACTAACTGACTTCAGTAATTATTATTATTATTATTATTATTATTATTATTATTGTTGGATTCTGTTGAGCCTTTATAACTCCAACTCTTCTTTCTGTTCTCAGAAGCAGATCAAGGACCTTAAGGTGAGTCAATAATGCTGTTCAGTTGTTACGAATGACTTAAAAAACCATGTACAGTCATGTAAATTATTATAGGGTAATGGGGCACGGTGGCACAGTTGGTAGTGCTCAGAGATGGGCAAAATACATTGAAAATGTATTTTGATACAAAATACAAATACTGGGTCAAAAATGTATCTAAATACAAAATACAAATACTGGTCTGAGAAATGTATTTGAGATACAAATACGTATTTTGTATTTTGAAAATACATGAAAATACATTTTCATGAACATGTGTATAATGATAAGTAAATTCATAATTGATTGCCAAATATTAAATGAATGACCTGTCAGAATGTCTAATACATTGACGATTATTAAGAAGAACTTGAAGATATGAGCCTTGTGAGGTTAGTCTCCAACAACTGAAGGCCCGCCCTACTCTGCCTCTCATTTGTGGTTCAATTTGAGTGTGTAAGCTTTGATTGATTGATTGATTGATTGATTGAAATATGTATTAACAGTTTGCAGAATTACAGTACATTTCAAGCAAAAAATCTATACAAAGACTGTTAACTGTGAGTGGACGACCCAATTAATCATTACACTTGTTTACAACAGGGTCCACCGCATGTTCAATTCATCAAAACATTTAGAGACGTACAAATAGACACTTCTATTTAGTCAAAGAACAGAACAGAAATTCATCATAAAGGAAGCAAAAAGGGAAAAGAAACATATACAGTGAGGGAAAAAAAACGGGGGGTGGTCGGGGGGGGGGGATTCAGATTTTCCGGGGGGAACAAGATTCCTTTACAGGATCTCCTCACTGGTCAACAAAATCACCTTGAAGACCTTAACAGGAGGCTTCGTACAAGGTTTCTTTGACTATGCATGCACCTCTTGGTACCACAGCACCTCAAAGGCCCTTAAAACAAGGCTCCAGACCTCCCAAAACAAACTGGTCAGGCTCCTACTTGGCCTCACCCCCCGAACCCACCTCACCCCTGCCCACTTTGACAGGCTGGGATGGCTTAGGGTCGACGACAGAGAACAGCATCTTGCAATGGGTTTGGTCCACAAGATTTGATACACCACCAAGATACCCATGTACCTGTCTAAATACTTCCTTAATGTAAACGAAGTCCACACCCACACCACCAGAGGGAGTGCAACAAACCATGTACAACCCAGATCCGGCACAAACAAGGGACTAAATTATTTTCGCTCCTATGCCACCAAAATGTGGAACACCCTACCAACAGTCATTAAGACATGTGAATCCCTTGACTCCTTCAAAACCGCTCTCAAAGGGCACCTACGGACGGCCGCAATTCGAAACTGGCCTCTGTAAAATCTGACCCCCCCCCCCTTTTCCCCTCACTGTATATGTATCTTTTCCCTTTTTGCTTCCTTTATGATGAATTCCTGTTCTGTTCTTTAACTAATAGAAGTGTGTATCTGTACGTCTCTAAATGTTTTGATGAATTGAACATGGTGGACCCTGTTGTAAACAAGTGTAATGATTAATTGGGTCGTCTACTCATAGTTAACAGTCTTTGTATTGAGTTTGTGCTTGAAATGTACTGTAATTCTGCAAACTGTTAATAAATATTTCAATCAATCAATCTGATTGATTAATCAGAAAGCGGAATAGAAGTGACATCACACATTGTGTTGTGTTGTGTGTATGGGTGCGTGTGTTTTGACCCTACAGTTTAAACCTGAGGCAGTGTAAATGTTTAACATGTCCATTTGAGAATAAAATTACATTAAAACAAAAAAGTATTTTATGTATTTGAAATACAGAAAATACTCAATCTGAAAGTATTTAGATACAAAATACATCTAATTTCTTCCATCCCAGCGAAATACAAATTACAAAATACAAAAAAGTATTTCAAATACGTATTTCAAATACATGTATTTCAAATACTGCCCATCTCTGGTAGTGCTGTCGCTTCACAGCTAGAAGGTCCTGCGTGCCCATACCCGAAGACGGGGTTGGCGAAAGGGCCTTTCTGTGTGGAGTTTGCATGTTCTCCCCGTGTCCCCTAGGGTAGGTACCCTCACATGTTCTCCCCGTGTCCCCTAGGGTAGGTACCCTCACATGTTCTCCCCGTGTCCCCTAGGGTTGGTAACCTCACATGTTCTCCCCGTGTCCCCTAGGGTTGGTAACCTCACATGTTCTCCCCGTGTCCCCTAGGGTAGGTACCCTCACATGTTCTCCCCGTGTCCCCTAGGGTAGGTAACATCACATGTGCTCCCCGTGTCCCCCAGGGTAGGTACCCTCACATGTTCTCCCCGTGTCCCCTAGGGTAGGTACCCTCACATGTTCTCCCCATGTCCCCTAGGGTAGGTACCCTCACATGTGCTCCCCGTGTCCCCCAGGGTAGGTACCCTCACATGTTCTCCCCGTGTCCCCTAGGGTAGGTAACCGCACATGTTCTCCCCGTGTCCCCTAGGGTAGGTACCCTCACAAAACACATGCAGTAATCCTGGTCTCTATACTGCCTCCCCCTGGCCAGCCGGGGCGCCTGATGGAGGGGAAAGGAACTGGTTGGAATAACGTGTTCCTTCCACGCGCTACGTCCAACCAGGGAAACTCCCCCCTGTCAGGTGTAAAGGAGCGACTTGGACACTCAGGCATGAAGGAAGCATGAGTTAAAAGCCCGTTGCTCTCCCCTTGTCCCCCATATATGGGGACTAGGTTGGTCTCCCCTTGTCCCCCATATATGGGGACTAGGTTGGTCTCCCCTTGTCCCCATATGGGGACTAGGTTGGTCTCCCCTTGTCCCCCATATATGGGGACTAGGTTGGTGGAGGGTGTGTAGAGCCCAGGATCACATTAGATGATTGACACAGGGGTGAAAATGGGTTAAAGAATTGTGGGATAAAAAATTTAAATAAATAAATAATAATAATAAGGGTAATAATAATAATTATTATTATTATGATTACCCTTATTATTATTATTGTTTTTTATTTTTATTTTTTTCATTTTTTATTAGCATATGCATTCCATGCACTCCATAGGCCTAGACCATCTGGACATATGACATCATTAACTTGTGACAGGGACAGGTCCTATTATGAATAAAAAATCTTTATTTATTAAAGAAATAAAATATTGAAGGTGTTTTTATTTTTTACATTTAGTTTGACATTTGTTTTTTAGGAATACCCCATTGAGATAATGGAGTGTATTTTGCGTGTCTTAAGTACCAGGTCTTATTCAATAACTTGAGTAAACTAAAGACCTGGAGGCGTGATCAATGCCATTTGGCTATTCTGAGTGGCCAAAGAGCATTGACCACGCCTCCAGGTCTTTAGTTTACTCAAGTTAGGTAATAAGACCTGGTACTTAAGACACGCAAAATACAGCCCATTAGTATCTGGTTGTATTTATTTAGGAATACCCCATTGATATAGTATCTGGTTTTCGAGAGGGTCCTAACTGTACAATCAGTATTTTAGTTTTAGTTGTTTTAGTTGCTCTACTAACACCACAAACACAACTGACTGACTTAAGTACCACACAGTGAACTGACACAACAACACAACACAACACAACACAACGCAACACAACACAACACAACACAACACAACGCAACGCAACGCAACGCAACGCAACGCAACACAACACAACACAACTAACTGACTTCAGTAATTATTATTATTATTATTGTTGTTGGATTCTGTTCAGCCTTTATAACTCCAACTCTTCTTTCTGTTCTCAGATCGACCTCCTTAAGGTGAGTCAATAATTCTGCTGTTCAGTTGTTACGAATGACTATCAACTAACTACTTCAAGAACCGTGTATAGTCATGTAAATATTATACTATTAATAATAATAATAATTATTATTATTAATATTATTATTATTATTTTTATTAGCATATGCATTCCATGCACTCCATAGGCCTAGACCATCTGGACGTATGACATCATTAACTTGCAACAGGAACAGGTCCTATTGAGTGAAATTTGCTTTATTTATTATTTATCTTTAGGAATAGGCTACCCCATTGAGATACAGTATCTCGTTTTTGAGAGGGTCCTAACTGTACAATCAGTATTTGAGTTTTAGTTGTAGAGAGCAAGTATAATGTTTTAAGGCATATTTGTCTCATTAGCTGCAGGGTTCCTTTTAAACTCTACCAACGGTACAAGGGAATTAAAGCATCCAGCTAAGGCCTATAACACCCCAAACACAACTAACTGACATCAGTAGCACACAGTGAACTGACACAGCAACACAACGCAACGCAACGCAACGCAACGCAACACAACACAACACACTGACTTCAGTAATTATTATTATTATTGTTGGATTCTGTTCAGCCTTTATAACTCCAACTCTTCTTTCTGTTCTCAGAGGGAGATCATCAACCTTCATGTGAGTCAATAATGCTGCTGTTCAGTTGTTACTATTATTATTATTATTATTATTATTATTGCTGTATTATGTTGAGCCTTTATAACTCCAACTCTTCATTCTGTTCTCAGAACCAGATGGAATTAGAGCCTGATATGGTGAGTCAATAATGCAAAAACCATGTACAGTCATGTAAATTATTATAGGGTAATGGGGCACGGTGGCACAGTTGGTAGTGCTGTCGCCTCACAGCTAGAAGGTCCTGGGTTCGATTCCCGCTCGGGACGCTGTGGCTGCTGGCGGCGTGCTTCCTCCTCCGCGTCATCAGTGCCCTATGCCCTTACCCGAAGACGGGGTTGGCGAAAGGGCCTTTCTGTGTGGAGTTTGCATGTTCTCCCCGTGTCCCCTAGGGTAGGTAACCTCACATGTTCTTCCCGTGTCCCCTAGGGTAGGTAACCTCACATGTTCTTCCCGTGTCCCCTAGGGTAGGTACCCTCACATGTTCTCCCCGTGTCCCCTAGGGTAGGTACCCTCACATGTTCTCCCCGTGTCCCCTAGGGTAGGTACCCTCACATGTTATCCCTGTGTCCCCTAGGGTAGGTACCCTCACATGTTCTCCCCGTGTCCCCTAGGGTAGGTTCCCTCACATGTTCTCCTCGTGTCCCCTAGGATAGGTAGGTACCCTCATATGTTCTCCCCGTGTCCCCTAGGGTAGGTTCCCTCACATGTTCTCCTCGTGTCCCCTAGGATAGGTAGGTACCCTCATATGTTCTCCCCGTGTCCCCTAGGGTAGGTAGTTAACCTCACATGTTCTCCCTGTGTCCCCTAGGGTAGGTACCCTCACATGTTCTCCCCGTGTCCCCTAGGGTAGGTACCCTCACAAAAACCATGCAGTAATCCTGGTCTCTAAACTGCCTCCCCCTGGCCAGCCGGGGCACCTGATGGAGGGGAAAGGAACTGGTTGGAATAACGTGTTCCTTCCACGCGCTACGTCCAACCAGGGAAACTCCCCCCTGTCAGGTGTAAAGGAGCAACTTGGACACTCAGGCATGAAGGAAGCATGAGTTCAAGTCCGTTGCTCTCCCCTTGTCCCCCATATATGGGGACTAGGTTGGTCTCCCCTTGTCCCCCATATATGGGGACTAGGTTGGTCTCCCCTTGTCCCCCATATATGGGGACTAGGTTGGTGGAGGGTGTGTAGAGCCCAGGATCACATTAGATGATTGACACAGGGGTGAAAATGGGTTACAAAATCGTGGGATAAAAATTATAAATAAATAAATAATAATAAGGGTAATAATAATAATAATAATTATTATTATTATTACATTTATAATTATGATTACCCTTATTATTATTATTGTTTTTTATTTTTTTCATTTTTTATTAGCATATGCATTCCATGCACTCCATA
Organism: Protomyctophum parallelum; assembly: GCF_964188405.1. Classification (NCBI taxonomy): domain Eukaryota; kingdom Metazoa; phylum Chordata; class Actinopteri; order Myctophiformes; family Myctophidae; genus Protomyctophum; species Protomyctophum parallelum. The sequence continues at coordinate 104,361,840 of NC_139697.1, read as the reverse complement.
GGCCTAGACCATCTGGACATATGACATCATTAACTTGTGACAGGAACAGGTCCTATTATGAATAAAAAATATTTATTTATTAAAGAAATAAAATATTGAAGGTGTTTTTATATTTTACATTTAGTTTGTAATTATTTATTTAGGAATACCCCATTGAGATGATGGAGTGTATTTTGCGTGTCTTAAGTACCAGGTCTTATTCAATAACTTGAGTAAACTAAAGACCTGGAGGCGTGATCAATGCCATTTGGCTATTCTGAGTGTCCAAAGAGCATTGACCACGCCTCCAGGTCTTTAGTTTACTCAAGTTAGGTAATAAGACCTGGTACTTAAGACACGCAAAATACAGCCCATTAGTATCTGGTTGTATTTATTTAGGAATACCCCATTGATATAGTATCTGGTTTTCGAGAGGGTCCTAACTGTACAATCAGTATTTTAGTTTTAGTTGTTTTAGTTGCTCTACTAACACCACAAACACAACTGACTGACTTAAGTACCACACAGTGAACTGACACAACAACACAACACAACACAACACAACGCAACGCAACGCAACGCAACGCAACGCAACGCAACGCAACGCAACGCAACGCAACGCAACACAACACAACACAACTAACTGACTTCAGTAATTATTATTATTATTATTGTTGTTGGATTCTGTTCAGCCTTTATAACTCCAACTCTTCTTTCTGTTCTCAGATCGACCTCCTTAAGGTGAGTCAATAATTCTGCTGTTCAGTTGTTACGAATGACTATCAACTAACTACTTCAAGAACCGTGTATAGTCAAGTAAATATTATACTATTAATAATAATAATTATTATTATTATTAATATTATTATTATTATTTTTATTAGCATATGCATTCCATGCACTCCATAGGCCTAGACCATCTGGACGTATGACATCATTAACTTGCGACAGGAACAGGTCCTATTGAGTGAAATTTGCTTTATTTATTATTTATCTTTAGGAATAGGCTACCCCATTGAGATACAGTATCTCGTTTTCCAGAGGGTCCTAACTGTACAATCAGTATTTTAGTTTTAGTTGTAGAGAGCAAGTATAATGTTTTAAGGCATATTTGTCTTATTAGCTGCAGGGTTCCTTTTAAACTCTACCAACGGTACAAGGGAATTAAAGCATCCAGCTAAGGCCTATAACACCCCAAACACAACTAACTGACATCAGTAGCACACAGTGAACTGACACACAACACAACACAACACAACGCAACGCAACACAACACAACACAACACAACACAACGCAACGCAACGCAACGCAACGCAACGCAACTAACTGACTTCACTAATTATTATTATTATTGTTGGATTCTGTTCAGCCTTTATAACTCCAACTCTTCTTTCTGTTCTCAGGACCAGATCAACAACCTTCAGGTGAGTCAATAATGCTGCTGTTCAGTTGTTTTGAATGACTATTATTTATATTTATATTTATATTTATATTTATATTTATATTTATATTTATATTTATATTTATATTTATATTTATATTTATATTTATATTTATATTTATATTTATATTTATTCCATGCACTCCATAGGCCTAGACCGTCACTCTGGACATATGACATCATTAACTTGCGACAGGAACAGGTCCTATTGAGTGAAATTTGCTTAATTTATTATTTTATCTTTAGGAATAGGCTACCCCATTGAGATACAGTATCTCGTTTTTGAGAGGGTCCTAACTGTACAATCAGTATTTGAGTTTTAGTTGTAGAGAGCAAGTATAATGTTTTAAGGCATATTTGTCTTATTAGCTGCAGGGTTCCTTTTAAACTCTACCAACGGTACAAGGGAATTAAAGCATCCAACTAACGCCTATAACACCACAAACACAACTAACTGACATCAGTAGCACACAGTGAACTGACACACAACGCAACACAACACAACACAACACAACACAACACAACACAAGACACCACACCACAACGCAACGCAACGCAACGCAACGCAACGCAACGCAACACAACACACCACACTGACTTCAGTAATTATTATTATTATTATTGTTGGATTCTGTTCAGCCTTTATAACTCCAACTCTTCTTTCTGTTCTCAGGAGGACATCATCAAACTTCAGGTGAGTCAATAATGCTGCTGTTCAGTTGTTACGAATGACTATTATTATTATTATTATTATTATTATTATTATTATTTTACACAGTGAACTGACACAGCAACACAACACAACTAACTGACTTCAGTAATTATTATTATGGAAAGGGCTGGTAGACCACATCAACGGCAACACGGTCAATAATGCTACTGTTCAGTTTTTACACCGCTTATTTTGTTTTCTTTTATTTACGTTCGCTGTGACTACTTTGCTTTATGTTTGAGCACCATTTAAGTTATGCATCTGGATTCAATAAACCACCTTAAAAGCATTGTTTTGGACCCAGCGAGATCCTTTTGTTTACGGAGCGCGTCTGACAACCTGGCCCATCCCACCGCCTCTCGGCGACTAATTTATACATTAATCTCCTGTAGTCGCTCTACATTGTCATATTTTTTTATATTTGTCTCATTAGCTGCAGGGTTCCTTTAAACTCTACCAACGGTACAAGGGAATTAAAGCATCCAGCTAAGGCCTATAACACCCCAAACACAACTAACTGACATCAGTAGCACACAGTGAACTGACACACAACACAACACAACGCAACACAACGCAACGCAACGCAACACAACTAACTGACATCAGTAGCACACAGTGAACTGACACAGCAACACAACACAACACAACACAACACACTGACTTCAGTAATTATTATTATTATTATTGTTGGATTCTGTTCAGCCTTTATAACTCCAACTCTTCTTTCTGTTCTCAGGACCAGATCAACGACCCGCAAACGACCTGGGAACAGGTCCTATTGAGTGAAATTTGCTTTATGTATTATTTATCTTTAGGAATAGGCTACCCCATTGAGATACAGTATCTCGTTTTCCAGAGGGTCCTAACTGTACAATCAGTATTTTAGTTTTAGTTGTAGAGAGCAAGTATAATGTTTTAAGGCATATTTGTCTTATTAGCTGCAGGGTTCCTTTTAAACTCTACCAACGGTACAAGGGAATTAAAGCATCCAGCTAAGGTCTATAGCACCACAAACACAACTAACTGACATCAGTAGCACACAGTGAACTGACACAGCAACACAACACAACACAACGCAACGCAACGCAACGCAACGCAACGCAACGCAACGCAACGCAACGCAACGCAACGCAACGCAACGCAACGCAACGCAACGCAACGCAACGCAACACAACGCAACGCAACGCAACACAACGCAACGCAACGCAACGCAACACAACACAACACAAGTTACAACACAACACAACACAACGCAACACAACACAACACAACACAACGCAACGCAACGCAACACAACACAAGTTACAACACAACACAACACAACACAACACAACGCAACACAAGTTACAACACAACACAACACAAGTTGCAACACAACACAACACAACACAACTAACTGACTTCAGTAATTATTATTATTATTATTATTGTTGGATTCTGTTCAGCCTTTATAACTCCAACTCTTCTTTCTGTTCTCAGATGATCAGCACCCGTCATGTGAGTCAATAATGCTGCTGTTCAGTTGTTACGAATGACTATTCATATTTTTATTATTATTATTATTATATTTTAAATCTTATATTATCTTATTTTTTGCTGGATTCTGTTGAGCCTTTATAACTCCAACTCTTCTTTCTGTTCTCAGGAGGAGATCGCTGCATTTTAGAACGAGGAGTAGGATTAGTGATAAATCTGCCCTTAACCAATCAGATAAGTAAGCCTGGGACCGAGGCTATTAACAACTAGTACTTCTAATACCATGAACACATGTACGGTTAACATGTTTTAGTACTCCTAATACCATGAACACATGTTTTAGTACTTCTAATACCATGTACACATGTACGGTAAACATGTTTTAGTAGGCCTACTTCTAATACCATGAACACATGTACGGTAAACATGTTTTAGTACTTCTAATACCAGGTACACATGTACGGTAAACATGTTTTAGTACTCCTAATACCATGAACACATGTTTTAGTACTTCTAATACCATGAACACATGTTTTAGTACTTCTAATACCATGAACACATGTTTTAGTACTTCTAATACCATGAACACATGTTTAGTACTTCTAATACCATGAACACATGTTACTTTTAGTACTCCTAATACCATGAACACATGTACGGTTAACATGTTTTAGTACTCCTAATACCATGAACACATGTACAGTATACATGTTTTAGTACTCCTAATACCATGAACACATGTACGGTATACATGTTTTAGTACTCCTAATACCATGAACACATGTACGGTATACATGTTTTAGTACTCCTAATACCATGAACACATGTTTTAGTACTCCTAATACCATGAACACATGTTTTAGTACTCCTAATACCATGTACACATGTTTTAGTACTCCTAATACCATGTACACATGTTTTAGTACCCCTAATACCATGAACACATGTTTTAGTACTCCTAATACCATGAACACATGTTTTAGTACTCCTAATACCATGAACACATGTTTTAGTACTCCTAATACCATGAACACATGTTTTAGTACTCCTAATACCATGTGTAAACATCATGTACGATAAAGGTTTTTTAATAACTTTCTTTCTTTTCTGAAGCCTAATCCCTGAAGCCTAACCCCTATCCGGGACACAGTGGATAAACGGTGAGTTTGACTGAATGACATTACAGTACTACAGAAGGCAGAAATACAGCTTATGCCCACACTAATTATCCATAATGTATAAATGATGGATAAGGGGTCAGGACAACCTGGCCTTTTCGTGGAGGGGTCAGAATAGAATTTGGACTTAACCCGTTAAGACCTGATAGGATGATTCTACAAATGCCTTCTAAATCCTGACAGTTTTCTGAAAAACATCATGTTTCTATGTCAGTGGTTCTCACAGGGTTAAACCTCATGTTTCTATGTCAGTGGTTCTCACAGGGTTAAACCTCATGTTTCTATGTCAGTGGTTCTCACAGGGTTAAACCTCATGTTTCTATGTCAGTGGTTCTCACAGGGTTAAACCTCATGTTTCTATGTCAGTGGTTCTCACAGGGTTAAACCTCATGTTTCTATGTCAGTGGTTCTCACAGGGTTAAACCTCATGTTTCTATGTCAGTGGTTCTCACAGGGTTAAACCTCATGTTTCTATGTCAGTGGTTCTCACAGGGTTAAACCTCATGTTTCTATGTCAGTGGTTCTCACAGGGTTAAACCTCATGTTTCTATATCAGTGGTTCTCACAGGGTTAAACCTCATGTTTCTATGTCAGTGGTTCTCACAGGGTTAAACCTCATGTTTCTATGTCAGTGGTTCTCACAGGGTTAAACCTCATGTTTCTATGTCAGTGGTTCTCACAGGGTTAAACCTCATGTTTCTATGTCAGTGGTTCTCACAGGGTTAAACCTCATGTTTCTATGTCAGTGGTGCTCACAGGGTTAAACCTCATGTTTCTATGTCAGTGGTTCTCACAGGGTTAAACCCTATGTTTCTATGTCAGTGGTTCTCACAGGGTTAAACCTCATGTTTCTATGTCAGTGGTTCTCACAGGGTTAAACCTCATGTTTCTATGTCAGTGGTTCTCACAGGGTTAAAACATCATGTTTCTATGTCAGTGGTTCTCACAGGGTTAAACCTAATGTTTCTATATCAGTGGTTCTCACAGGGTTAAACCTCATGTTTCTATGTCAGTGGTTCTCACAGGGTTAAACCTCATGTTTCTATGTCAGTGGTTCTCACAGGGTTAAACCTCATGTTTCTATGTCAGTGGTTCTCACAGGGTTAAAACATCATGTTTCTATGTCAGTGGTTCTCACAGGGTTAAACCTCATGTTTCTATGTCAGTGGTTCTCACAGGGTTAAACCTCATGTTTCTATGTCAGTGGTTCTCACAGGGTTAAACCTCATGTTTCTATGTCAGTGGTTCTCACAGGGTTAAACCTCATGTTTCTATGTCAGTGGTTCTCACAGGGTTAAACCTCATGTTTCTATGTCAGTGGTTCTCACAGGGTTAAACCTCATGTTTCTATGTCAGTGGTTCTCACAGGGTTAAACCTCATGTTTCTATGTCAGTGGTTCTCACAGGGTTAAACCTCATGTTTCTATGTCAGTGGTTCTCACAGGGTTAAACCTCATGTTTCTATATCAGTGGTTCTCACAGGGTTAAACCTCATGTTTCTATGTCAGTGGTTCTCACAGGGTTAAACCTCATGTTTCTATGTCAGTGGTTCTCACAGGGTTAAACCTCATGTTTCTATGTCAGTGGTTCTCACAGGGTTAAACCTCATGTTTCTATGTCAGTGGTTCTCACAGGGTTAAACCTCATGTTTCTATGTCAGTGGTGCTCACAGGGTTAAACCTCATGTTTCTATGTCAGTGGTTCTCACAGGGTTAAACCCTATGTTTCTATGTCAGTGGTTCTCACAGGGTTAAACCTCATGTTTCTATGTCAGTGGTTCTCACAGGGTTAAACCTCATGTTTCTATGTCAGTGGTTCTCACAGGGTTAAAACATCATGTTTCTATGTCAGTGGTTCTCACAGGGTTAAACCTAATGTTTCTATATCAGTGGTTCTCACAGGGTTAAACCTCATGTTTCTATGTCAGTGGTTCTCACAGGGTTAAACCTCATGTTTCTATGTCAGTGGTTCTCACAGGGTTAAACCTCATGTTTCTATGTCAGTGGTTCTCACAGGGTTAAAACATCATGTTTCTATGTCAGTGGTTCTCACAGGGTTAAACCTCATGTTTCTATGTCAGTGGTTCTCACAGGGTTAAACCTCATGTTTCTATGTCAGTGGTTCTCACAGGGTTAAACCTCATGTTTCTATATCAGTGTTTCTCACAGGGTTAAACCTCATGTTTCTATGTCAGTGGTTCTCACAGGGTTAAACCTCATGTTTCTATGTCAGTGGTTCTCACAGGGTTAAACCTCATGTTTCTATGTCAGTGGTGCTCACAGGGTTAAACCTCATGTTTCTATGTCAGTGGTGCTCACAGGGTTAAACCTCATGTTTCTATGTCAGTGGTTCTCACAGGGTTAAACCTCATGTTTCTATGTCAGTGGTGCTCACAGGTTTAAACCTCATGTTTCTATGTCAGTGGTTCTCACAGGGTTAAACCTCATGTTTCTATGTCAGTGGTGCTCACAGGGTATCATAGTGGAGTATTTAGACAGGTACATGGGTATATTAGTGGAGTATTTAGACAGGTACATGGGTATCTTAGTGAAATATTTACACAGGTACGTCTAAATACTTCCTTAATGTTAACGAAGTCCACAGATATCTAGTTGTCTTTATTTCTCTTTAAATGTATTATGAATCTAAAACACTTTGAATTGTCTCTGTGTTCCAATAGATGAACAAAGCCATAGTGCTCCTGACCTGTGTTTAAATGTATTATGAATCTAAAACACTTTGAATTGTCTCTGTGTTCCAATAGATGAACAAAGCCATAGTGCTCCTGACCTGTGTTTAAATGTATTATGAATCTAAAACACTTTGAATTGTCTCTGTGTTCCAATAGATGATCAAAGCCATAGTGCTCCTGACCTGTGTTTAAATGTATTATGAATCTAAAACACTTTGAATTGTCTCTGTGTTCCAATAGATGAACAAAGCCATAGTGCTCCTGACCTGTGTTTAAATGTATTATGAATCTAAAACACTTTGAATTGTCTCTGTGTTCCAATAGATGAACAAAGCCATAGTGCTCCTGACCTGTGTTTAAATGTATTATGTATCTAAAACACTTTGAATTGTCTCTGTGTACCAATAGATGAACAAAGCTCCTGACCTGTGCTGACCTCTTGAGACCCCTAGTGGACACCAACCAGATGACCACGAGGGAGGAGGAGGATGGATTCCAGTGATAACTGAATTGATCGAAGTGTTACCGTCACAGTGTTCTGCCAAGACAGCTCAATAAATGAGAAATAAGTTCACAGAAGAGTTGTTTTATATAATAGTTATAGTGTGTAAATAATACAAAGCTTGTGAGCTTGTAGATCGTATATGCGTTGTGACACATTGTGAGCTTGTAGATCGTATATGCGTTGTGACACATTGTGAGCTTGTAGATCGTCTCTTTTCAAATGATTTCGTGCACATTTTGAACTTGTGAAATGGTACCTTATGCAATACAGCTACATTACAGTATTGATTCTAACATTTGGGACACTGCCCCAAATGTTTAAAGTTTAAATTCACATTCAGGTGTATCGATAATTGTATATTTATTGTATTGGTCATTTAGGTCTTATATATTACCACCACGTTCTGACCAGTGTTGTTTTTGTCGACTAAAACTAAGACGAAAACTAAATGGAAACTACATGAAAACTAAGCCATGATGACTAAAACTGAGACTAAATATGTTGACAATTTCGTCAACAAATAAAAGCTAGACTAAAATGTTCCGAAGGGACTAGTGGACAAGAGATCCAGTAATAAATAAAAGACAAGTCATTTTACACTTGGTTGCACAGTTGTGTTGTGAGCTTGTAGATCTGCTGTTTTCAGCAAGTGTAAGATATTATGATATTTAGTCGACTAAAACTAGACTAAACACCAAAACATTTAAGGTGACTAAAATGTGACTAAAACTAAACAAAGTGTCAATCCAAAGACTATGACTAAAACTAAAATAGAAACAACACTGTCATGTGAGCCTAATACATTGTTGAAGGTAAAATAGGACCATCATGACTGATCATATCATATCCTTTGTTTGTTCATAAGGATCCCCATTATCTTTTGCCTTGACTAAAGCTAGTCTTCCTGGGGTCCGACACAGACACACATTTAACATTTAACAAAGGCATGCATTTTTAATTGTGTCAAAGTCTGTGCTATATTGCCATTGACAATGCATTGGGCGTTTAAGTTAAATAACTCAACAATGTAGGCCTACAACATATTTCAAAGCAAAAGGTCCCATCATGTTTGTCCACAGTAAGCTGAATTATAAAACGTGTGAATGGAGTTTTTGGTGAAAGTGATATTTTTGATACAAAATCTGCCGTTATACATTTCTCAAATTTGAAAGCACTACATTTCTAAAACTATGACACAACAAGATTCATTTTCAGGCAAACATACAGTATGTCCACCGTAAGATGTTTTTATAGTTTCAAAGGGGTTTCTAGTTAATTAGGCCTACAATCGGCTTGTTTAATCTGAATCCAACATATATTTAAAAAAGATATATGTTGTTTGTTCAATTTGAATTCATGAATGTATGCTTATAGATACATATCAATAACATTTTAAAACAATTATAAACAATATCAAACGTTAAACGTTAAGTCATAGGCATTCAATGCAGCCGGATAATAACGTCAGTCAGTCAATAATAAAATAAACAAATAAAAAATAGACTATAGCTTGTGTGTTTCACAGGGAACATGGTTACCCAACACCGCCCCCATCTGGCAGAATCAGGTCAGGTGTCTTATTGAGCTGCGGTTGGATCCATAATAACGCACGTGCATGTATTAAGTCATCAGGTCGTGCGCGCGGCGCGCCACCGCCACACACACTGACACACGCCCAAACAAGCACGCTGCTAGTGTTTGTTTGTTGCAACAAGCCGTTTGTTTTAATATTAAACACCTCAGAATGTGACTTTCACTGACATGAACATGGAGTTATAATGAGAGTCGACAGAGTTTTTAACCAGGCTGTGAAAAACTAAAACAAAGAAACACTATATTAGTCTAGTAAGTCTACAAGAAGCTGATCAAACAGAAAGTAGGCCTTCATATCATCCATCTCCTCCTCAACAGGTGAGTGCTGTTTGCAGGTGTTACTGTTAAGATCAGTGCTTTAAAACCTTTTACACATCGGGTCCATTGTTTATTTATTCAGCATTTGAGCCACGGACCACCGTTTTTTGATTGATTGAAATATTTATTAACAGTTTGTAGAATTATACAGTACATTTCAAGCACAAACTCAATACAAAGACTGTTAACTGTGAGTGGACGACCAAATTAAGCATTACACTTGTTTACAACAGGGTCCACATTGTTCAATTCGGACCCTGTAAACAAGTCTGATGACATTTAGCCTCTCAGACCCATCTGAGCCACGGACCACCGTTTGATGACATTTAGCCTCTCAGACCCATCTGAGCCACGAACCACCGTTTGATGACATTTAGCCTCTCAGACCCATCTGAGCCACGAACCACCGTTTGATGACATTTAGCCTCTCAGACCCAAAACTAAAGAATATTTTGTTGTCGTTGGATAATAGTTTGTCGTCCACACTCCCATGCTGTGTTGATGTTGGTACCATTAGGAGAGATAACAGGCAAACGTTGATTAAAAATGCTATCTAGCCTTATGGTAAATTAATTGGCCTAATGCAGGCATTAAACATTTATTTTTTATTTTTTACTGTTGACGGGTCCATTTGGTTTAATTCTATCTCAAGAGTTAAAGATCTAATAAGGGTCCATTTGGTAGGGCTGACCTTCGATTACGTTTTTAATGATCGATTAATCAATATTAATTTGTTTCGAACTTCGACGCTTCGGAACCCAACGGGGGGGGGGGGGGGGGGGTGCGTGCGTGCGCGATGCGAGGCGCGATGCGAGCAGTGACTCTTTGGTTTAAACAACGCTATAGCGGAGAGAAAGGCATGCTTCGATTGGTATCATTTATTTTAAAGAGAGAGGAGCGCATATTGGATTGGTCTTTTATTTAACAATTAAACAGCGCCTGAAACAGGCATTACCTCTCCATCAAATAAAAATATATATAATCCAAACTCCTCTGTCAATTGTAAACGAACGGTAACATGAATGAACTCTTCAAGCCTGACACTTGTCAGAAATAAAATCAACCACGGTTAATTTGATTGATCATAAAGTTAATGTGACTGTGAGTGTGCGTATGGGAAAAAATATATAAACTGCACAGATTATAGATCACTTGGAATTATAACAATCTGTTGAGTATATTGCCTGAATAATGCCACTAGTAAAATCTCATTTTTATCGACATGCGATGCCGATGGAGAAATCCCACATAGTTAAATTACCTCATAGTCATGCTGCATGCGCTGTTGGTCGATGAAGAATTATAATCCAAGGTCAATCATATTATGGTTTATGGTTGAAAGTAAACCATAATAAGTAAACTTTAAGAAGAGATCTGCAGTAATTGTGCTGCAGACAGTGCAGAGCGCATGAGAGCAGCTCCGCTTGCTAATTGAGTGTAGTCGGGGGCCCCGGGGATTTTTTGGTTCAGATTCTCGCAAATTCGCCAAATTTGGCACAGATGTTGTCCATACCGTACTTAATCATTTTAAGATGGGTGCCAAGATTGGCGCCCCATGGTACTGCCATATTGCGCAATCCAATATGGCTGCCACCCGAAAAAAAAAACGGAAAGTCATAGAATCATAAATGATACCACTTTTTAGAGGGTTTCTGGGTCGTAGAATCTGATTCTGGTGTTGTTTTAATGATTTGAGGTCAAGATTACCCCTCAAGGTCAAGTTTACTCATCAAAGTTAGTATATAAAGGTAATATTGGGGTAAAATCCAATATTTCTGGTGCGCCATGCCAGATGCTACCCCCAAAAAGTTTTTTTGGATTTGTTTTTCCATTATAAGTTGTAGTTGTATATGTATCAATGTTTCACAACTCAAAACAGTAGATTGTTTATTATAAACAACAAACTAATACAAGTCCAACTTCAACAACAGTAAACAACAGTAGGGGACAATGTAATCAAAATAGTTACTCCGTAAAACTTGCTAAAATCAAAAAGTTAGATCACAATGTTGTCTTTCACATTCTTTGTGTCTCCATCCCTTGCAAGGTGTGGAGTTACTGGCTGTCATCTTCATTATTAAGGCACCCACCTTCGCATTTGCAGAGGATTGTGCATCGGACACCGATACGGTGGCATTTGCACCTTCCCATGCATCCCTTGAGGCAGCCACAGCGCACAAGAAGGTCACATGCTGCTGATGCATCACTAAGAGTGGTCCACAGTGGTTGCCATGTGCCAGTGCCATCTTTGTGCCAGCCCCACTCACTGAAGTCAGGAATTTCCTGCTGGACCGAGGTTGCCTGATTCCAGTAGAAACTTGCCTGCAGTAGCGCTCGCTTGACATGCTGGAACAGTGCAGCTTGGGTAGGTGGGAGGTTTTCCAGTGATCTACTTCCAGTGGTGAAGAGGCAATGTCTGGCCTCATTGACACCAGCTGCACCACACCCCTTGCTGTACATGAGCACGACAAATCGTTCAATGTTCTGCATAGGACCCCTCTCACCCCAACCACAGTCTGTTTGCCCTCCTCCCCTCTGGGAGACGTTTTAGGAGCCTTGGTTCCAAGTCCAGCAGACTTAGGAACAGCTTCTTCCCCTCCACTGTCATCTACCTAAACACCCACAAATATCGTGACATACCAGTCCATACCATCTACTCTGATCTCGGTCCATCAAAGTCATTGGCACTACCCCTCTTCCACAGCTTAACAGGGTGTGACACAACTTCCCAGTTTCTTGGATGTGGCAAGAAGACAGCTTGGGCAGCCTGGAGAAGCATACCAGACCTCACCAACACACTAGTTGCTCTCACAAACACCCCTGACCTCTTCAGTCTTGAGTCTGTGCATATGAGATGAGAGATTCAATTTATTGTCAATGTACAGTACAAGTACAGCACAGCGAAAAGTATTTTCGCATCTCACCAATAGTGCAAACATGTCAGCAAGGAGGATACATTAATTACAGTAGTAATGAACTGAGCAGTAGTCATTTAAATAAGTAATAAATAAGGAGGAAGAAGAAAAACATGATCTGTCCATATTGCACGTAGCCCTTATTGCACGTGGCCCAATGCACAGGGTGCTAAACTAAGGTCCAGAGACCATATTCCACAAGTCCAGTGGCCATATCGCATGAGTCCACATAGTGTTATAGACTAGGATGTGTCTGGGTTGGGGGGAGGGGGGGCTGGCACTGGGGGAGGGAAAGGAGTGGATGAGGAGTTTAGGTAGATGACAGTGGAGGGGAAGAAGCTGTTCCTAAGTCTGCTGGACTTGGAACCAAGGCTCCTAAAACGTCTCCCAGAGGGGAGGAGGGCAAACAGACTGTGGTTGGGGTGAGAGGGGTCCTATGCAGAACATTGAACGATTTGTCGTGCTCATGTACAGCAAGGGGTGTGGTGCAGCTTGTGTCAATGAGGCCAGACATTGCCTCTTCACCACTGGAAGTAGATCACTGGAAAACCTCCCACCTACCCAAGCTGCACTGTTCCAGCATGTCAAGCGAGCGCTACTGCAGGCAAGTTTCTACTGGAATCAGGCAACCTCGGTCCAGCAGGAAATTCCTGACTTCAGTGAGTGGGGCTGGCACAAAGATGGCACTGGCACATGGCAACCACTGTGGACCACTCTTAGTGATGCATCAGCAGCATGTGACCTTCTTGTGCGCTGTGGCTGCCTCAAGGGATGCATGGGAAGGTGCAAATGCCACCGTATCGGTGTCCGATGCACAATCCTCTGCAAATGCGAAGGTGGGTGCCTTAATAATGAAGATGACAGCCAGTAACTCCACACCTTGCAAGGGATGGAGACACAAAGAATGTGAAAGACAACATTGTGATCTAACTTTTTGATTTTAGCAAGTTTTACGGAGTAACTATTTTGATTACATTGTCCCCTACTGTTGTTTACTGTTGTTGAAGTTGGACTTGTATTAGTTTGTTGTTTATAATAAACAATCTACTGTTTTGAGTTGTGAAACATTGATACATATACAACTACAACTTATAATGGAAAAAAAATAACTTTTTGGGGGTAGCATCTGGCATGGCGCACCAGAAATATTGGATTTTACCCCAATATTACCTTTATATACTAACTTTGATGAGTAAACTTGACCTTGAGGGGTAATCTTGACCTCAAATCATTAAAACAACACCAGAATCAGATTCTACGACCCAGAAACCCCCTAAAAAGTGGTATCATTTATGATTCTATGACTTTCCGTTTTTTTCGGGTGGCAGCCATATTGGATTGCGCAATATGGCAGTACCATGGGGCGCCAATCTTGGCACCCATCTTAAAATGATTAAGTACGGTATGGACAACATCTGTGCCAAATTTGGCGAATTTGCGAGAATCTGAACCAAACGGTCCTTTTTTCCCCCCGGGGCCCCCAACTAGTGGACATTTGCGCAACTTCACTGCATGGCATTACAGTAATTAGTTATTTGCCAGCACCTGCTCCAATATAGGCCTAAATCAAACTTTATTTATATAGCACATTTAAAACAATAAAAGCTGACCAAAGTGCTGTAGGCCTACAGGCTGAAACAAGTGGAGCATCACCATCGGCGCACACAAAAAAACATAATTAAAAGAAAAAACACAGGCAAATAGGCTACATAATTACAATAATACGATCAGGTGCAATTAAATGCCAAAGAGAAAAGGTGTTTTCGTCTGGGTCTGTAGGAGCTGCTCTGCTGCATGGGAGTTCACAGTGATGGAACAGGTCAGTCTTCAGACAAGAATAAAAAATATATATCGCTGACAACGGCAAAATCAATTCTCCGCATCGCCAAAATAAATCTATAGGTCTAGTTTCATTCGTGCCATTATACTCAGCCAATATGCACAACGCAGCGCATGAGATTGCAGATCGAATTTTCGGTGCGCGCACTCACCATGTGAATCCAAGCAGGTCCTCACAACCTACACCGCCAGGCTCCACAAGGTTCTCAGCGCAACAATGGCGCATCGATAAAAGTTGAGATTTTATAGTGGCATTATTCAGGCAATACTCAACAGATTGTTATAATTCCATGTGATCTATAATCTGTGAAGTTTATATATTCATTTGGGTGTAAGTAATGTTTTTATATGACTTATAAAACATGGTAGCCTATATTTAATGTCCACTGAGCTGTGGTGCGCTTCCTTGTTTTTAACACGGGGAAAGAGGAGGCGTTGCGAGGTGCTGCGAGGCGCAAGCATGGCTCGCGGACCAAATGGGGCCGTCTCGCGGACCAAAAGCGGCCGCTATTTTTTTTAATGACTATTCGAATCAAAATTTAAAAATCGATTCCCGTGCGTATCGATTGAACATCGATTAATCGATTTTTTTGGGTCAGCCCTACCATTTGGTTAAACTCATATCTGCATGCGGACCACCTGGAACCATCCTCAAGGACCACTGGTGGACTGTCTTATTTTAGCTGCTTAATTACCTTTAAAGGAGTTGATCATTTCACTTTGATGTAGCAGCAAATAGTTAAGTGGTTCCCAAGCGTTGTCATGTCAAGGACCCCCAAATTGACACTATAATCAGCCCCACGGACCCCCATTTGAAGAGATATGCCAGGGACCCCCATAAGAGAAGATTTATAAGGCTCTATAGCAGTGATTCAGGGACCCCCATAAGAGAAGATTTATAAGGCTCTAGCAGTGATTCAGGGACCCCCATAAGAGAAGATTTATAAGGCTCTAGCAGTGATTCAGGGACCCCCATAAGAGAAGATTTATAAGGCTCTATAGCAGTGATTCAGGGACCCCCATAAGAGAAGATTTATAAGGCTCTAGCAGTGATTCAGGGACCCCCATAAGAGAAGATTTATAAGGCTCTAGCAGTGATTCAGGGACCCCCATAAGAGAAGATTTATACAGCTCTAGCAGTGATTCAGGGACCCCCATAAGAGAAGATTTATACAGCTCTAGCAGTGATTCAGGGACCCCCATAAGAGGAGATTTATAAGGCTCTATAGCAGTGATTCAGGGACCCCCATAAGAGAAGATTTATAAGGCTCTAGCAGTGATTCAGGGACCCCCATAAGAGAAGATTTATAAGGCTCTATAGCAGTGATTCAGGGACCCCCATAAGAGGAGATTTATAAGGCTCTATAGCAGTGATTCAGGGACCCCCATAAGAGAAGATTTATAAGGCTCTAGCAGTGATTCAGGGACCCCCATAAGAGAAGATTTATACAGCTCTAGCAGTGATTCTCAACCCGTTTATAATTTCAAGGACCCCCAGTTTGACATGCATTAGTCTACAGACCCTATATAATGGCATTTATATCTCTGAGACCCCAATTTATATTGTAAAATAAATGTTTATTTAATTCTGAGAGTACATTTGGTTCCAAACTATCATTTAGCTGGGGACCCCCTGGAACTCCCTCGAGGACCCCTGGGGGTCCCCGGACCCCACTTTGGGAACCACTGAGTTATAGAAGCATTGTTTTGTGTGATGTGATATGAATCTCAGAGGCAATTTTTTGGTTACTTTAGTGTGTGTGACTGTGTGTGACTGTGTGTGACTGTGTGTGAGAGTTTGGCTGTTTTGACATGTTGTGAGCTTGTAGATCTGCTATTTGTATACATTTCATACAAATCGTCCCCCTGGGTCCACAGTTGATATAGCTTAATGTGCAACATTGTGATTTGGATTGCACACACGCACACGCCCCCTCTGAGTCAAATGACTAATTGACATCACCAGCTGGATTGGAAGTGACTGTTCAGTCGTGTTGTGTTGCATCACGATTCTGGTGTACAACATCTAGACCATGTTTAAGTAACAATAAATGTTAATTTATTGACACTGTGCTGAAGCTAAATGATGTGTGTGTCACCAGCCTCTCATCTGTAGTGTTGACACTGTACTGAAGCTAAATGATGTGTGTGTCACCAGCCTCTCATCTGTAGTGTTGACACTGTACTGAAGCTAAATGATGTATGTGTCACCAGCCTCTCATCTGTAGTGTTGACACTGTGAAGCTAAATGATGTGTCACCAGCCTCTCATCTGCAGTGTTGACACTGTGCTGAAGCTAAATGATGTGTCACCAGCCTCTCATCTGTAGTGTTGACACTGTGAAGCTAAATGATGTGTCACCGGCCTCTCATCTGTAGTGTTGACACTGTACTGAAGCTAAATGATGTGTGTGTCACCAGCCTCTCATCTGTAGTGTTGACACTGTGCTGAAGCTAAATGATGTGTCACCAGCCTCTCATCTGCAGTGTTGACACTGTACTGACTACTGAAGCTAAATGATGTGTGTGTCACCGGCCTCTCATCTGTAGTGTTGACACTGTACTGACTACTGAAGCTAAATGATGTGTGTGTCACCAGCCTCTCATCTGCAGTGCTGTTGGTAATCCTGTTGATTAGGAAGGTGCCAAAGCACTATAGAGCGGTGTTCATGTTCATATCTGTATGGTGTTTTGGTCTTTTTGATTGGTGCAACCACTCCTATAGACAGCTGTGTGTGTGTGGCCCGGTGTCCGAGCACGGACATATATAGCGTTTGTCCACCACCAGGTATCACAGACACAGGCCAGGGAGGAGGGCTAGTACAGTACAGTACAGTACAGTACAGTACAGTACAGTACAGTACAGTACAGTACAGTACAGTACAGTACAGTACAGTACAGTACAGTACAGTACAGTACAGTACAGTACAGTACAGTACAGTACAACAGTGTTGGAGGTTGGAAGCACTGGTTGTTGTTAACTGGCCGTCCTGACTCCTGCATTATGTGCACATTCCAAAGGGTGGTGCGCTGGGGCCGTCCAGTGACTTCAACGAGCGCTTCCAACACTTTAGAAAAAGGAATCACCTGCACAAAAATAAGTAATGACGCTGGCTTTACCCATTCTGTACGGGAACCCCTTTTGGTGTTTTAAGCATTAGGTTATGCTTTAGCTATATTGAAAAATAGCAGATCTACAAGCTCATAATAGCGCGGCACCGAGTGCTATTTTGGAAAGATCTTGGCGCAAATTTGGAATATATATTCTTTTTCCGAGCAAACGTTTTTAACTCAAATCTTTGCTTCTGGGGGAGGGGGTCCCTGGAACGACATATTCTCAGATGGGGGTCGGCGGCCAATTGCATGATTTTTTTTGGGGGTCCTTGACATGAAATAGTTGGAGAACCACGGCTATAGAAACATAGGGTTATTCAGAAAACTGTCGGGATTTAGAAGGCATTTGTAGAATCGTCCTCGGGTGTAAAATGGCTTAATTATCAGGGCTTCTGGGTAATGGAGTCCCAATGCAGCGCCCATATATGGAGTGTCATGGCAGCCTCCGTGACGCTCTGTTCTCGCTCCTTGTGTCACGAGGCGTGACGGACTGACGCCCGTATATGGTGGCGTGACTGACGGAGACACGGTTTTGCAGGTTTTCATAGTAATTGCAATTATTATGCAGAATGCCCCATTTCACACACGTTATCAAATGTATAAATTGTATACAAATATTTAGAAAATGGCAGATCTACAAACTCAGTGTGTCACATTGCATGTTTGTAGATCAGCAATTTTCAAATGGCGTATATAAGGCTTAATGTGGCTGTTTAATGTGGCGTTCCGGGGACCACCAGTGGTCCTTGAGGGGGTTCCAGGTGGTCCGGGGACCACCAGTGGTCCTTGAGGGGGTTCCAGGTGGTCCGGGGACCACCAGTGGTCCTTGAGGGGGTTCCAGGTGGTCCGGGGACCACCAGTGGTCCTTGAGGGGGTTCCTGGTGGTCTGGGGACCACCAGTGGTCCTTGAGGGGGTTCCAGGTGGTCCGGGGACCACCAGTGGTCCTTGAGGGGGTTCCAGGTGGTCCGGGGACCACCAGTGGTCCTTGAGGGGGTTCCTGGTGGTCTGGGGACCACCAGTGGTCCTTGAGGGGGTTCCAGGTGGTCCCCAGCTAAATGATGGAGAGTTGGTAACCTAATGGACCCTTATGGATCTTTAACTCTTGAGAGCGTAAAATGAAACCAAATGGACCCGTACAAATTATCGTTAAACATCTGCATTACTTAATTTACAATAAGTCTACACAATTACCAACAACAATACAGCATGGAAGTGTGGACAGAATCTTATCCAACGACACCAAAATATTATTTAGTTTTGGGTCTGAGAGGCTAAATGTCATAAAATGGTGGTTCTGTGGCTCAGATGGGTCTGAGAGGCTAAATGTCATCAAATGGTGGTTCCGTGGCTCAAATGGGTCTGAGAGGCTAAATGTCATCAAATGGTGGTTCCGTGGCTCAAACGGGTCTGAGAGGCTAAATGTCATCAAATGGTGGTTCCGTGGCTCAGATGGGTCTGAGAGGCTAAATGTCATCAGATGGTGGTTCCGTGGCTCAAATGGGTCTGTGAGGCTAAATGTCATCAAATGGTGGTTCCGTGGCTCAGATGGGTCTGAGAGGCTAAATGTCATCAGATGGTGGTTCCGTGGCTCAGATGGGTCTGAGAGGCTAAATGTCATCAAATGGTGGTCTGTGGCTCAGATGGGTCTGAGAGGCTAAATGTCATCAAATGGTGGTTCCGTGGCTCAAATGGGTCTGAGAGGCTAAATGTCATCAAATGGTGGTTCCGTGGCTCAGATGGGTCTGAGAGGCTAAATGTCATCAAATGGTGGTTCCGTGGCTCAAATGGGTCTGAGAGGCTAAATGTCATCAAATGGTGGTTCCGTGGCTCAAATGGGTCTGAGAGGCTAAATGTCATCAAATGGTGGTTCCGTGGCTCAAATGGGTCTGAGAGGCTAAATGTCATCAAATGGTGGTTCCGTGGCTCAAATGGGTCTGAGAGGCTAAATGTCATCAAATGGTGGTTCCGTGGCTCAGATGGGTCTGAGAGGCTAAATGTCATCAAATGGTGGTTCCGTGGCTCAGATGGGTCTGAGAGGCTAAATGTCATCAAATGGTGGTTCCGTGGCTCAGATGGGTCTGAGAGGCTAAATGTCATCAAATGGTGGTTCCGTGGCTCAGATGGGTCTGAGAGGCTAAATGTCATCAGATGGTGGTTCCGTGGCTCAGATGGGTCTGAGAGGCTAAATGTCATCAAATGGTGGTTCCGTGGCTCAGATGGGTCTGAGAGGCTAAATGTCATCAGATGGTGGTCTGTGGCTCAGATGGGTCTGAGAGGCTAAATGTCATCAAATGGTGGTTCCGTGGCTCAGATGGGTCTGAGAGGCTAAATGTCATCAGATGGTGGTTCCGTGGCTCAGATGGGTCTGAGAGGTTAAATGTCATCAGATGGTGGTCCGTGGCTCAGATGGGTCTGAGAGGCTAAATGTCATCAAATGGTGGTCCGTGGCTCAGATGCCCAATACATAATGGTCCTTGATACTGTATGAAGAGGGTTGAAAACCATTGATCTAAATGTACAAACTAACATACAGTAACGACATTTCTCAAATGAATGTAGTGGCGTAAAAGTAGACTATTTGCCTCTGAGATGTAGTGGTAAAAGTCCTGGAAATTTAAATACTCAAAGTAAACTACAATTATTATACTGTTGTACTGTTGTGTTTTTTCCTATAAACCACGTCCAACTGTTTGTGTAACTATGGTGCCAGAAGGAGTTTTGCTGGACGGCGAAGCTATGCCCAATTTTGGTCCGAAATTATTTAAAAAAAAAGTTCTTTATTATTATATTTTTTTCAGTTCCAATTGACAATGAATAGAGAATTTACGTCATGTGTGTCTGAGCAAATCGACATGATTATGTACGATGACAAGACAAGAGCACAAGAGCAGTACAGTACAGTACAGTACAGTACAGTACAGTACAGTACAGTACAGTACAGTACAGTACAGTACAGTACAGTACAGTACAGTACAGTACAGTACAGCACCACTCACTTCAGACGGTTCTGATGTTTTTTTGTTTGTTTATTTTTAAAGGAGAATGATGCTCTTGTCTGGAACCCTCCTCAGAACAGCGTGGGGGAGAGGTACAGATTTGGCTCCCTGCCTCTCCCAGACCCTCCTCAGAACGGCGTGGGGGAGAGGTACAGATTTGGCTCCCTGCCTCTCCCAGACCCTCCTCAGAACGGCGTGGGGGAGAGGTACAGATTTGGCTCCCTGCCTCTCCCAGACCCTCCTCAGAACGGCGTGGGGGAGAGGTACAGATTTGGCTCCCTGCCTCTCCCAGACCCTCCTCAGAACGGCGTGGGGGAGAGGTACAGATTTGGCTCCCTGCCTCTCCCAGACCCTCCTCAGAACGGCGTGGGGGAGAGGTACAGATTTGGCTCCCTGCCTCTCCCAGACCCTCCTCAGAACAGCGTGGGGGAGAGGTACAGATTTGGCTCCCTGCCTCTCCCAGACCCTCCTCAGAACAGCGTGGGGGAGAGGTACAGATTTGGCTCCCTGCCTCTCCCAGACCCTCCTCAGAACAGCGTGGGGGAGAGGTACAGATTTGGCTCCCTGCCTCTCCCAGACCCTCCTCAGAACAGCGTGGGGGAGAGGTACAGATTTGGCTCCCTGCCTCTCCCCGGCCTGTGGACCTGGCAGACCGGTGAGTTGTAATTTATTACAGTGTTACAATGATAGTACAATATTACAATGTCAATGTCATTAGCGTTTGGAGTTTAGAGTTTAGAGTTTTTTTAGTAGTTAAAATGTTGAGGCATTTGCACTAGTTTTTCCCCAATATTTTTAACTTCTACTACCACTACATATCGGATCCAGATATTATACTTTTACCTCCACTGCATTTATTTGAAAACATTAGTTACTATTTACTTTGCAGGTCTTTTTTAATATTTATTACAAAACATACCTGAGGACTATTCTAAATCCTGACAGTTCCCCAACCCCAAATTTTACAGTGGTAATACCTTGCACTGCGAGCTGTTGTGAGCTTGTAGATCGGCTATTTACAAAATCTTTGCCTTTCTGATGTAATTACCAATTTGGCTAATGTTTGATACTTTTTGGGGTTGCTTTAGAAGCAATGGTCTTATTGGTTTATTTTTATTTGTCATTTTCAGAGATTTAAAAAATAAAGTTAAAAAGAGTTAAAAGCATAATATTTGCCTCTGAGATGTAGTAGAGCAGCAATTAGGGGGCGGGGCTATTTCATTAGGGCGGAGCTATGACCAATTGTGGTTCCAAATCCTACTGTGTGTGTGCGGTTGTAATGCATGTAACTCAAGAACCGTTCGCCCCACCGACTTCAAACTTTACACACGCATTCCACACCCCCACAGTGAGTGCAGTGGCCGGCCTTGAGTCGGTGGCATACACGGTTGTCCAGAAACACCACAAAAGGCTCTGGTCAGGCTCTGCCAGTGGACCTAATGAGCCCAAATCCCTCACCTGTGCAATTGCCAGTCTCTGCCTCAGCCAATTGATTGCCACGGCAACCCCCACACCTGTTAATTGATTACTTAACCAGTCCACTTTTCCCAGTCAGTTTGCACTCTTCATTCACAGACAGACAGACACAGAGACCTCCATATACAGTATGGGCACAAAGGGGACCCGTTAAAACGGGTGCTATGACAAGTTGACAACGGGTATTATTAGGTTCCCTAGTTGCATCGTTCTCAAGTAGGCCGATGGGCACGTTCAGGTTTAGTCATTTCTAACACTTGTTTTTAACACCTTTTTTGTTTGTTTGTTTATTTATTTATAGGCATTATTTATTAAGGAAAATTATGCCGGCTGCCCTTGATGTCTGGAATGCTCCTTGGGAACGCCAGGGGAGTGACCTCCGAACGCCGGGGATAGGGTCGAGATGCCTGGGGGGTCTCCCCGCCCGGGCAACGATAGTGGGCGCGCTATGTTGTCTGGAATCCCCATGCAAATGTACCGCTCAAGCTGGTACATTGAGGTACATTAGGCCCGTCACAAGTATTCATAAATTATTTAAATTACAATAAAAAAAATACATGAATAGTGAAAGTATCAGATCTAGGGGATCAAAACAGTTTTGAGCTCCTAGATTTGCCACTTCCACTACTTTCTAACATGGGAACGATTATGACTATTATCCCAAAAGTATTGCTATTATCACAAATACTTATGTAATACTTGTGATGGGCCTAAGGGTGTGTGTGTGTGTGTGTTTGTGTGTGGGGGGGGGGGGGCACACAGGGGGGGGCGCTGAAGGACTTCAGCCCCCCCCCCTTGTGTGTCTGTGTGAGCGAGCGCGCATGTGTGTGCCGTGTGTGTGTTGAAGCTGTGTGAGTTTTCCCTAACTTGTCGTTTCCTTCCCGCCATGTTGTATTTTCTGTTTGATTAACCTCTTTTCGTAGTACTTTCCAGGTGACATACTTTCTAGTGACATAAATGAACAGATATTAATTAGTGCAGCTCCGTACCGTATGACCCTACATAGCTATAAGGACGTTGTGGTGGTGTGGATGTTAATGCACGTGTGCGTGCGTGCGTGTGTGCATGTGTTTCATTCAATAAAACAATTGACGAATTTCATTTCTTCAAGACAATCTAAGAATTTCATTTAATTTCCCATCATTCCTTGGAGTCCCATCATGGCAAGGTAACTATATTACCTATACTATTTGGATTAAGGGCATCTGCTAAATGCCTAAATTGTACATTGTTGATTAAATAATATTAAATATATACACACACAGCAAGGTGTTTGTATATATTTTTTATTTTATCAACAATGTACAATTTAGTCATTTAACAGATGCCCTTAATCCAGAACAATTTACAGTAAGCAAGAACAACAACTAGCTAATAATGAGCATCTGTCTCTTTCTTTCACACGTTGTCACCACTACATCTGGGACCCAGAAGAAAGCATCACAGGAGGAAGGTCTGCCACACCGACAACTGACCTTGCTGAACACACTGTGTACTGGGGTTGGACACTTAAAATCATCCATTGAAGAAGTGGGGCCTGGCACCTGGCACAGTATGCTTGATCACCACCTGTCTCCTTTTACTGTCGATCACATAATCACCACCTGTCTCCTTTTACTGTCGATCACATAATCACCACCTGTCTCCTTTTACTGTCGATCACATAATCACCACCTGTCTCCTTTTACTGTTACTGTCGATCACATAATCACCACCTGTCTCCTTTTACTGTTACTGTCGATCACATAATCACCACCTGTCTCCTTTTACTGTTACTGTCGATCACATAATCACCACCTGTCTCCTTTTACTGTCGATCACATAATCACCACCTGTCTCCTTTTACTGTCGATCACATAATCACCACCTGTCTCCTTTTACTGTCGATCACATAATCACCACCTGTCTCCTTTACTGTCAATCGCATAATCACCACCTGTCTCCTTTTACTGTCCATCACATAATCACCACCTGTCTCCTTTTACTGTTACTGTCGATCACATAATCACCACCTGTCTCCTTTTACTGTCGATCACATAATCACCACCTGTCTCCTTTTACTGTCGATCACATAATCACCACCTGTCTCCTTTTACTGTCGATCACATAATCACCACCTGTCTCCTTTTACTGTCGATCACATAATCACCACCTGTCTCCTTTTACTGTCGATCACATAATCACCACCTGTCTCCTTTACTGTCGATCGCATAATCACCACCTGTCTCCTTTTACTGTCCATCACATAATCACCACCTGTCTCCTTTTACTGTCGATCACATGATCACCACCTGTCTCCTTTTACTGTTACTGTCGATCACATGATCACCACCTGTCTCCTTTTACTGTTACTGTCGATCACATAATCACCACCTGTCTCCTTTTACTGTCGATCACATAATCACCACCTGTCTCCTTTTACTGTCGATCACATAATCACCACCTGTCTCCTTTTACTGTCGATCACATAATCACCACCTGTCTCCTTTACTGTTGATCGCATAATCACCACCTGTCTCCTTTTACTGTCCATCACATAATCACCACCTGTCTCCTTTTACTGTCCATCACATAATCACCACCCGTCTCCTTTTACTGTCGATCACATAATCACCACCCGTCTCCTTTTACTGTCGATCACATGATCACCACCTGTCTCCTTTTATTGTTACTGTCGATCACATGATCACCACCCGTCTCCTTTTACTGTCGATCACATGATCACCACCTGTCTCCTTTTACTGTCCATCACATGATCACCACCTGTCTCCTTTTATTGTTACTGTCCATCAGTCGATCAGTGTCCCTCGCGGCCGAGGCGGTGGCCGGCGGGTCCGAGGTGTCCTCCTACCCATGAGGTCACCTCAAACTTCTTGTGCCTAAATCATTTGGCTTTCGTTGCCATCCCTTACGGGAGGCAGCGTAGTCAGACAATTTCCCTGGCTGGATGTGGCTGCCGAGCTGGCCGAGCCCGCCTGTGCCGCATACAACCACTCTTTGCCCGGCCCGCGTGGGCTCAAGGCCCCACAGTAAAGTAGAGGCGTCCTGGCCTACACCCGTAAGGGAGTTGGAGAGGGGCGCCTTCTGCTTTGGTCCTGGCTGGATGTGGCTGCCGAGCGTTTGGACTTCGGTCCTCGCCCGCCTGTGCCGCATACAACCATTTAAACCGTCTCGGTGGGTCGTGTATGTCCCTCGGTATCCTTCGGAATCCCTGTGGTTCCGCATTTGGGGTGTCGCAGTGCCTAGGCACTTCGTCCCCTTGAATTCAGATTGGAATTGTCCTTCGGAATCCTTGTGATTCCCCAAAAGCGGAACCCCAAAAGCGGAACCCCAAAAGCGGAACCCCAAAAGCGGAACCAAAAGCGGAACCCCTGATTTCAGATGTGATTCCCCCCGTCCGGGCCATTTTGGGTCGGAGCCGACTCTGTGCCGGGGTACCACATACATTGCGGTCGCAACTGTGATTGCATTCTAAATAGATACATTGTGGTCGCAACTGTGATTGCATTCTAAATAGATACATTGTGGTCGCAACTGTGATTGCATTATAAATAGATACATTGCGGTCGCAACTGTGATTGCATTATAAATAGATACATTGTGGTCGCAACTGTGATTGCATTATAAATAGATACATTGTGGTCGCAACTGTGATTGCATTCTAAATAGATACATTGTGGTCGCAACTCTGATTGCATTCTTAAGGCCTATTCATAGTCTGGATTTTCGGTGGTAAGGTGACCACCCCACCGGTGGTGAGCTGACCACCGGAGCTGAAATAACGTTGAGCGGTGGTGAGTAAAAACAGAGAGAAGGGCTGGAGCGGTGGCGGTGGTTTGCTCTTCACCGCGGCTCGTGACGTCATGTTGTAGTTCGGTGGTCAACCCACCACCGTAAAACCAGACTATGTATGAGCCTTAAATAGATACATTGCGGTCGCAACTGTGATTGCATTCTAAATAGATACATTGCAGTCGCAACTGTGATTGCATCCTAAATAGATACATTGCGGTCGCAACTGATTGCATTATAAATAGATACATTGCGGTCGCAACTGTGATTGCATTCTAAATAGATACATTGCGGTCGCAACTGTGAATGCATTCTAAATAGATACATTGCGGTCGCAACTGTGAATGCATTCTAAATAGATACATGCTTTAATACATAATGTACAGTACAGTACGGCTCACCAATAACGACATGCGACACATAATGTACAGTACAGTACGGCTCACCTATAACGACATGCGACACATAATGTACAGTACAGTACAGTACGGTTCACCTATAACGACATGCGACACATAATGTACAGTACAGTACGGCTCACCTATAACGACATGCGACACATAATGTACAGTACAGTACAGTACGGCTCACCTATAACGACATGCGACACATAATGTACAGTACAGTACAGTACGGCTCACCTATAACGACATGCGACACATAATGTACAGTACAGTACAGTACGGCTCACGTATAACGACATGTGACACATAATGTACAGTACGGCTCACCTATAACGACATGCGACACATAATGTACAGTACAGTACAGTACGGCTCACCTATAACGACATGCGACACATAATGTACAGTACAGTACAGTACGGCTCACCTATAACGACATGCGACACATAATGTACTGTTGCTGTCTATCACATAATCACCACCTGTCTCCTTTTACTGTCGATCACATGATCACCACCTGTCTCCTTTTACTGTCGATCACATGATCACCACCTGTCTCCTTTTACTGTCGATCACAATCACCACCTGTCTACTATTACTGTCGATCACATAATCACCACCTGTCTCCTTTTACTGTAGATCACATAATCACCACCTGTCTCCTTTTACTGTAGATCACATAATCACCACCTGTCTCCTTTTACTGTTAATCACATGATCACCACCTGCCTCCTTTTACAGTAACTGTAGAAAAGAGTCATCCTAGCTATCAACAGCAACCCTCCCCCTGGCCTACTCATGGATTGGATCCACCCACTTCCTGCTGTCACTCCCTCTCAATCAGCAATCTCACCTGCTCCCCCTCACACTTCAATCAGTGGCCAGCTATATATACTGCCTGAGTGCCTGTCCATGCAGTCAGTGTTTGTCAGCAGCAGCAACAACTCCACCACCTGAGAGCCCTCTGTCCTGGAGCCTCAGGCCTTTGTTATGCGTCATTGAAGTGAGTTCAGTTTGTTCATGTTCATTTGTATTTTTCATTGTATCTTTATCTGTTTTCCTGAAACTCTATAGAGTGTGTAATGTGCAGTGCACACACTCTCTAGAGTTTCAGGAAAACAGATAAAGATACAAAATCTAGAGAGTGTGTGTAATGCGCAGTGCACACACTCTCTAGAGTTTCAACTCTCTAGAGTTTTTATCTTTATCTGTTTTCCTGAAATTCTAGAGAGTGTGTGTAATGCGCAGTGCACACACTCTCTAGAGCTTCAGGAAAACGGATAAAGATAAAATTCAATATACAAATGAACATGAACAAACTGAACTCGCTTCAATGACGCATAACAAAGGCCTGAGGCTCCAGGACAGAGGGCTCTCAGGTGGTGGAGTTGTTGCTGCTGCTGACAAACACTGACTACATGGACAGGCACTCAGGCAGTATATATAGCTGGCCACTGATTTAAGTTTGAGGGCGAGTAGGTGAGATTGCTGATTGAGAGGGAGTGACAGCAGGAAGTGGATGGATCCAATCCATGAGTAGGCCAGGGGGAGGGTTGCTGTTGATAGCTAGGATGACTCTTTTCTACAGTTACTGTCGAGCACATAATCACCACCTGTCTCCTTTTACTGTCGATCACATAATCACCACCTGTCTCCTTTTACTGTCGATCACATAATCACCACCTGTCTCCTTTTACTGTCGATCACATAATCACCACCTGTCTCCTTTTTCTGTCCATCACATAATCACCACCTGTCTCCTTTTACTGTCCATCACATAATCACCACCTGTCTCCTTTTACTGTCGATCACATAATCACCACCTGTCTCCTTTTACTGTCCATCACATAATCACCACCTGTCTCCTTTTACTGTCGATCACATAATCACCACCTGTCTCCTTTTACTGTCGATCACATAATCACCACCTGTCTCCTTTTACTGTCTATCACATAATCACCACCTGTCTCCTTTTACTGTCCATCACATAATCACCACCTGTCTCCTTTTACTGTCCATCACATAATCACCACCTGTCTCCTTTTACTGTCCATCACATAATCACCACCTGTCTCCTTTTACTGTCCATCACATAATCACCACCTGTCTCCTTTTACTGTCCATCACATAATCACCACCTGTCTCCTTTTACTGTCGATCACATAATCACCACCTGTCTCCTTTTACTGTCCATCACATAATCACCACCTGTCTCCTTTTACTGTCCATCACATAATCACGACCTGTCTCCTATAACGACATGCGACACATAATGTACAGTACAGCAGTAATGCGCAGTGCATACACTCTCTAGAGTTTCAGTAAAACGGATAAAGATATATATATGCATTTCATCTTTATCTGTTTTCCTGAAACTCTAGAGAGTGTGTGTAATGCGCAGTGCACACACTCTCTAGAGTTTCAGGAAAACGGATAAAGATATAAAATGCAATATACAAATGAACATGAACAAACTGAACTCACTTCAATGACTCATAACAAAGGCCTGAAGCTCCAGGACAGAGGGCTCTCAGGTGGTGGAGTTGTTGCTGCTGCTGACAAACACTGACTGCATGGACAGGCACTGTCCATGCAGTTACCATGCAGTTACCATGTAACACACCGCCACCACAAAGTCCTCACCATGTAACACACCGCCACCACAAAGTCCTCACCATGTAACACACCGCCACCACATAATCACCACCTGTCTCCATTTACTGTCGATCACATAATCACCACCTGTCTCCTTTTACTGTCCATCACATAATCACCACCTGTCTCCTTTTACTGTCCATCACATAATCACCACTTGTCTCCTTTTACTGTCGATCACATAATCACCACCTGTCTCCTTTTACTGTCCATCACATAATCACCACCTGTCTCCTTTTATTGTCGATCACATAATCACCACCTGTCTCCTTTTACTGTCGATCACATAATCACCACCTGTCTCCTTTTACTGTCGATCAGTGCGGTTCTGTGCTGTGTTCTGCACCCAATCCCCCCCAACCCCTCCCCTCCCCCTGTTTGGGGGGAGGGGAGGGGACCCACTCTCGGCCTGCACCTTGTCGTGGTGAGTGGGCTTTAAACCAAGACAGGCCATTTTTACCCATTAACTCATTTACTGAATGAATAAATGGTGCAAAAATAAATAACAGCCCGGGTTACTATTTGGTAATATACGGGTATATATTCTTTCAGAACATTTTTAACTCAAATCTTTGCTTCTGGTGGGGTGTCCCTGGAACAACATATTTTCAGATGGGGGTCGGCGGCCAAATACATATAATTCTGGGGGTCTTTGACATAAAATAGTCTGAGAACCACTGACATAGAAACAGAGTTTTTTCAGAAAACGGACTATTTAGAAGACTTTTTTTGTTTGTTAGAATCTGTCGGGTCTAATTAGGCTAGTTGGGGTCCGTTGAAAAGAGCATGCTGGCCAAAAATAGAGGAACATAACTGAAGACAAGCATTTATAGAAAAGCTTCTCTCTTCACCACTGGGAGTATTAAACATAAAATAGTTTTTTAACCCATTTAGACCCGAGGATGATTCTATAAATGTCTTCTAATTCCTGACAGTTTGTCTGAAAAACCCTATGTTTCTGTCAGTCATTCTCAAACATTTTCATGTCAAGGACCCCCAAAAATATATGTAATTGCCCGCCGACCCCCCGTCTAAAAATATGTTGTTTCAGGGAAGATTTGAGTTAAAAACGTTCATCCTGGAATATTATATTCAAAGATTTGCGCCACATTTTCACGATTTTTCAAAAATAGCAGACCCACAATCTCGTAGCACGGCACTCGATGCCGCGCTATGAGCTTGTAGATCTGCTATTTTTCATAACATAATGCTTAAATCACCAAAAGGGTTCCCGCCCAAAATGGGTTCATGGACAATATATATATATAGAATAGAATATTTTGTCTCAAGTATTTTCAATCTGGAAATTGTAGGCAAAATTAATCACACTGTGATTTGGACCTGTAAATTATAAAACAAAAACTAAGGCACTGGTTGTGGTACTTCTGGTTTACCAGAACGGGGTTCAACTCCCTGCGGTGCCCTGCTCAATTTGTTATAATATAGTGGCCCTCTGGAGTGAGTGTGGAAATATAATATAGTGGTCCTCTGGAGTGAGTGTGGAAATATAGTGGCCCTCTGGAGTGAGTGTGGAAATATAATATAGTGGTCCTCTGGAGTGAGTGTGGAAATATAATATAGTGGCCCTCTGGAGTGAGTGTGGAACTATAGTGGCTCTCTGGAGTGAGTGTGGAAATATAATATAGTGGCCCTCTGGAGTGAGTGTGGAAATATAATATAGTGGCCCTCTGGAGTGAGTGTGGAAATATAATATAGTGGCCCTCTGGAGTGAGTGTGGAACTATAGTGGCTCTCTGGAGTGAGTGTGGAAATATAGTGGCCCTCTGGAGTGAGTGGAAATATAGTGGCCCTCTGGAGTGAGTGTGGAACTATAGTGGCCCTCTGGAGTGAGTGTGGAACTATAGTGGCCCTCTGGAGTGAGTGGAAATATAGTGGCCCTCTGGAGTGAGTGTGGAACTATAGTGGCCCTCTGGAGTGAGTGTGGAACTATAGTGGCTCTCTGGAGTGAGTGTGGAAATATAGTGGCCCTCTGGAGTGAGTGTGGAACTATAGTGGCCCTCTGGAGTGAGTGTGGAACTATAGTGGCCCTCTGGAGTGAGTGTGGAACTATAGTGGCCCTCTGGAGTGAGTGTGGAACTATAGTGGCTCTCTGGAGTGAGTGTGGAAATATAGTGGCCCTCTGGAGTGAGCGTGGAAATATAGTGGCCCTCTGGAGTGAGTGTGGAACTATAGTGGCCCTCTGGAGTGATTGTGGAACTATAGTGGCTCTCTGGAGTGAGTGTGGAAATATAGTGGCCCTCTGGAGTGAGTGTGGAAATATAGTGGCCCTCTGGAGTGAGTGTGGAAATATAATATATTGGTCCTCTGGAGTGAGTGTGGAAATATAATATAGTGGCCCTCTGGAGTGAGTGTGGAAATATAATATAGTGGCCCTCTGGAGTGAGTGTGGAAATATAATATAGTGGCCCTCTGGAGTGAGTGTGGAACTATAGTGGCTCTCTGGAGTGAGTGTGGAAATATAGTGGCCCTCTGGAGTGAGTGGAAATATAGTGGCCCTCTGGAGTGAGTGTGGAACTATAGTGGCTCTCTGGAGTGAGTGTGGAAATATAGTGGCCCTCTGGAGTGAGTGGAAATATAGTGGCCCTCTGGAGTGAGTGTGGAAATATAGTGGCCCTCTGGAGTGAGTGTGGAACTATAGTGGCCCTCTGGAGTGAGTGTGGAACTATAGTGGCTCTCTGGAGTGAGTGTGGAAATATAGTGGCCCTCTGGAGTGAGTGTGGAACTATAGTGGCCCTCTGGAGTGAGTGTGGAACTATAGTGGCTCTCTGGAGTGAGTGTGGAAATATAGTGGCCCTCTGGAGTGAGTTTGGAACTATAGTGGCCCTCTGGAGTGAGTGTGGAACTATAGTGGCCCTCTGGAGTGAGTGTGGAACTATAGTGGCTCTCTGGAGTGAGTGTGGAACTATAGTGGCCCTCTGGAGTGAGTGTGGAAATATAGTGGCCCTCTGGAGTGAGTGTGGAACTATAGTGGCCCTCTGGAGTGAGTGTGGAACTATAGTGGCCCTCTGGAGTGAGTGTGGAACTATAGTGGCCCTCTGGAGTGAGTGTGGAACTATAGTGGCCCTCTGGAGTGAGTGTGGAACTATAGTGGCTCTCTGGAGTGAGTGTGGAAATATAGTGGCCCTCTGGAGTGAGTGTGGAAATATAGTGGCCCTCTGGAGTGAGTGTGGAACTATAGTGGCCCTCTGGAGTGAGTGTGGAACTATAGTGGCCCTCTGGAGTGAGTGTGGAACTATAGTGGCCCTCTGGAGTGAGTGTGGAACTATAGTGGCTCTCTGGAGTGAGTGTGGAAATATAGTGGCCCTCTGGAGTGAGCGTGGAAATATAGTGGCCCTCTGGAGTGAGTGTGGAACTATAGTGGCCCTCTGGAGTGAGTGTGGAACTATAGTGGCCCTCTGGAGTGAGTGTGGAAATATAGTGGCCCTCTGGAGTGAGTGTGGAAATATAGTGGCCCTCTGGAGTGAGTGTGGAAATATAATATAGTGGTCCTCTGGAGTGAGTGTGGAAATATAATATAGTGGCCCTCTGGCGTGAGTGTGGAAATATAATATAGTGGCCCTCTGGAGTGAGTGGAAATATAGTGGCCCTCTGGAGTGAGTGTGGAGCTATAGTGGCTCTCTGGAGTGAGTGTGGAAATATAGTGGCCCTCTGGAGTGAGTGTGGAACTATAGTGGCCCTCTGGAGTGAGTGTGGAACTATAGTGGCCCTCTGGAGTGAGTGTGGAACTATAGTGGCTCTCTGGAGTGAGTGTGGAAATATAGTGGCCCTCTGGAGTGAGTGTGGAACTATAGTGGCCCTCTGGAGTGAGTGTGGAACTATAGTGGCTCTCTGGAGTGAGTGTGGAAATATAGTGGCCCTCTGGAGTGAGTGTGGAACTATAGTGGCCCTCTGGAGTGAGTGTGGAACTATAGTGGCCCTCTGGAGTGAGTGTGGAACTATAGTGGCCCTCTGGAGTGAGTGTGGAACTATAGTGGCTCTCTGGAGTGAGTGTGGAAATATAGTGGCCCTCTGGAGTGAGTGTGGAAATATAGTGGCCCTCTGGAGTGAGTGTGGAAATATAGTGGCCCTCTGGAGTGAGTGTGGAACTATAGTGGCCCTCTGGAGTGAGTGTGGAACTATAGTGGCCCTCTGGAGTGAGTGTGGAACTATAGTGGCCCTCTGGAGTGAGTGTGGAACTATAGTGGCCCTCTGGAGTGAGTGTGGAACTATAGTGGCCCTCTGGAGTGAGTGTGGAACTATAGTGGCCCTCTGGAGTGAGTGTGGAACTATAGTGGCTCTCTGGAGTGAGTGTGGAACTATAGTGGCCCTCTGGAGTGAGTGTGGAACTATAGTGGCCCTCTGGAGTGAGTGTGTAACTATAGTGGCCCTCTATCGTCAACGTTGCCCACCCCTGTCTCACAGCATGGAACATCTCCCACCACTGTATCGCTCCCAGTTCATGTCTCACAGCATCGAACAGGAGGAGGAGGATAGCATTGAAGGAAGGACCTTTTCCGAGGTCCACACCAAATGTTCTCTTATAATGAGAATCACACCGCATACCTCAAAAGAAAGCTTATCTTATCCTACTCCAATTTTTAAAACGTATTTTGATTTTACCATCTTCCATTCTGGAGATATTGACCTTTTTGTAACACCTGCTTTTGTCTGAAAGTGATGTTCTTGAACAGAAAGCTAGCTATGGACCGTTGAAGGTCACGGACATTGACAGGCAGATATAAAAATGAACACAAAAAATATCCTATACATACTATTATAGTATGTATAGTAGTACTATTATAGTATGTATAGTAGTACTATTATAGTATGTATAGTAGTACTATTATAGTATGTATAGTAGTACTATTATAGTATGTATAGTAGTACTATTATAGTATGTATAGTAGTACTATTATAGTATGTATAGTAGTACTATTATAGTATGTATAGGAATCTTTTTGTGTTCATTTTTATACACCGAAAGAAAGGAACATCTACCACAACTGTATCGCTTCCCAGTTCACTTAGCACTTTGCAGAACTTTATGAGCACGAAAAAAATAAAAGCTATTTTCTTAGTTCATGTCTGAGGAGTTTTCCTTAAGGTATTTGTGGAGTGAATCTTCCGGTTTTCAATTGTATAAAGACATAATCATGGCTATCATTTATAGTCATGATTCAAATTGAGTGTGTAGGCTATTAAGGACTTTTCTTTTTTTTTTTTTTGTCAAATGATCTTGCCGTGGGACGTCGGCAAGACAGGCAACTGTGATTTGGACCTGTAAATTATAAAACAAAAACTAAGGCACTGGTTGTGGTACTTCTGGTTTACCAGAACGGGGTTCAACTCTCTGCGGTGCCCTGCTCAATTTGTTGTTACATGGTTCATTTTCTGCTCATTGTGTTTTGCTTTTTCATAGATGATAACCCCCAGGTTCTTTACTGATTGTACCGTATAGTATATATTAATAGAGACGGCAACCAGAGGAAACCCTGAGGCGAAATGGACATGGTGGCCAAATTTGTTATTGCTTTGGGGCCAAAGCTGGTCCATTGACTATCATTGCTCACGTGCATGATGACACGTGAACGCTGTTTCATACGTGAACGCTGTTTCATACGTGAAGGCTGTTTCATACGTGAACGCTGTTTCATACGTGAACGCTGTTTCATACGTGAACGCTGTTTCATACGTGAACGCTGTTTCATACGTGAACACTGTTTCATACGTGAACGCTTTTTCAGTGCAACGATAGTCAGCGGCCCAATCCATCCCAGAATGCACTCTGTTCCAACCCGGAAGGAGGAGTGAAATCGCCTCATGTGCTTTTGAGCAACTTAATGCAAGTGGATGGAAGGAGAAACCCGGTGCCGTCTCTATTAATATACTCTAAGGTTTGTACTCCCTACAGTTGGGTTACAAGTATATTTAGGGACCAGAACCGAAGGGACTCTTGGTCGCTTTTTCGCTTCTCCTTTGCGAAACTTGGCTTTTTTTTTGGCTCCTGATTCCAATAATTTGAAGATGACTATTGGCCCTGATTTGACCCCATCTGATCGGACAACCTCTAGAGGGCAATGCCAAACGGTGAGGACGCGGAGCCCACAAACATTGACCAATGGGTGGCGCTATAGCACTCAACTGAGCTTGTAGAAACTCAAAGGACCACTTAACCGTCTTCCTGCCATTGCCGAAGCCCTTCGGCAATTGAAGCATTAATTTGATATTAACGCTTGCTGCCATTGCCGAAGCCCTTCGGCAATTGCACTTTTATAGTGCATATGATTGATCAAGCCATAATGCTACTCACGTTAGCCGGTTAGCTAGCAGTGTTGTTAGCACTGCACTGGATCGTTCATATTAATTCACCGTCACCATAAGAATCCATTCTATCCGTTTCTTTCAATCGCCTGTATCTCCTATTCCTTGTCCCAGATGGCATTTTTGGTCAAAACAGCGTTTCTTTGACGGCACGAGCCGACGTTGTGGATGGCTAAAATGTACCGGCATTGATTCGATCATGTAAACAAAGGTTGTCTTGGCAACGTAAAGCTGGCAGGGATAAGCTCACTTCCGGTTGAGGCAAAATGTGGCTTTTCAAAATAAGAGCTCAAATTAAAAAAATGCTGGCATGAATTAGGTCCTAATTTCTCAATAAATGGCAGCAGTAAAAGGGTTAACCACTTTTCAACCTTCATATAAAAAGTGTACGGCATACTATAGCACGCCGTTTTTCACTAACACTCATGGGTTATAGCCCATCGTTTTTTTAATTTTTGATAAAAAAATTAACCTCGTTTTTCATAATTTTTGAACATGGGTCGTATGGCATACTATAGCACACCGTTTTTCATCATTTTTGAGGATTTGAAAAAAATGAAATAAAAAAAAAACATGGGTTATAGCCCATCGTTTTTTGAATTTTTGAAAAAAATGTTATCCTCGTTTTTCATCGTTTTTGAACATGGGCTATAGCCCCTACCGTACGGCATACTATAGCACGCCGTTTTTCATCATTTTTGAGGATTTGGAAAAAATGAAAAAAAACGATGGGTTATAGCCCATCGTTTTTTTTCATTTTTTCATTTTTTTCAAAAAACAAAATATCCTCGTTTTTCATCCTTTTGGACCATGGGCTATAGCCTACATCGTACGGCATACTATAGCACGCCGTTTTTCATCATTTTTGAGGATTTGAAAAAAATGAAAAAATGAAAAAAACGATGGGTTATAGCCCATCGTTTTTTTCATTTTTTTCAAAAAACTAAATATCCTCGTTTTTCATCCTTTTTGACCATGGGCTATAGCCTACATCGTACGACATACTATAGCACGCCGTTTTTCATCATTTTTGAGGATTTGAAAAAAACGAAAAAAAAACGATGGGTTATAGCCCATCGTTTTTTTCGTTTTTTCATTTTTTTCAAAAAACAAAATATCCTCGTTTTTCATCCTTTTGATCATGGGCTATAGCCTACATCGTACGGCATACTATAGCACGCCGTTTTTCATCATTCTTGAGGATTTGAAAAAAAATTAAAAAATTAAAAAAACGATGGGTTATAGCCCATTGTTTTTTTTCCTATTTTCATTTTTTTCAAAAAACAAAATATCCTCGTTTTTCATCCTTTTTGACCATGGGCTATAGCCTACATCGTACGGCATACTACATACAGCACGCCGTTTTTCATAATTTTTGAGGATTTGAAAAAAAATGAAAAAAACGATGGGTTATAGCCCATCGTTTTTTTCATTTTTTCATTTTTTTCAAAAAACTAAATATCCTCGTTTTTCATCCTTTTTGATCATGGGCTATACCCCACATCGTACGGCATACTATAGCACGCCGTTTTTCATCATTTTTGAGGATTTGAAAAAAATGAAAAAAATTAAAAAACGATGGGTTATAGCCCATCGTTTTTTTCATTTTTTCATTTTTTTCAAAAAACAAAATATCGTCGTTTTTCATCCTTTTTGACCATGGGCTATAGCCTACATCGTACGGCATACTATAGCACGCCGTTTTTCATCATTTTTGAGGATTTGAAAAAAATGAAAAAAACGATGGGTTATAGCCCTTTTTTTTTTCATTTTTTTTCAAAAAACAAAATATCCTCGTTTTTCATCCTTTTTGACCATGGGCTATAGCCTACATCGTACGGCATACTATAGCACGCCGTTTTTCATCATTTTTGAGGATTTGAAAAAAATGAAAAAAACGATGGGTTATAGCCCATTGTTTTTTTCATTTTTTCATTTTTTTCAAAAAACAAAATATCCTCGTTTTTCATCCATTTTGACCATGGGCTATAGCCTACATCGTACGGCATACTATAGCACGCCGTTTTTCATCATTTTTGAGGATTTGAAAAAAATGAAAAAATGAAAAAAACGATGGGTTATAGCCCATTGTTTTTTTAATTTTTTTTTTTTTTTCAAAAAACAAAATATCCTCGTTTTTCATCCTTTTTGACCATGGGCTATAGCCTACATCGTACGGCATACTATAGCACGCCGTTTTTCATCATTTTTGAGGATTTGAAAAAAATGAAAAAATGAAAAAAACGATGGGTTATAGCCCATTGTTTTTTTTATTTTTTCATTTTTTTCAAAAAACAAAATATCCTCGTTTTTCATCCTTTTTGACCATGGGCTATAGCCTACATCGTACGGCATACTATAGCACGCCGTTTTTCATCATTTTTGAGGATTTGAAAAAAACGATGGGTTATAGCCCATTATTTTTTTCATTTTTTCATTTTTTTTAAAAAACAAAATATCCTCGTTTTTCATCCTTTTTGACCATGGGCTATAGCCTACATCGTACGGCATACTATAGCACGCCGTTTTTCATCATTTTTGAGGATTCGAAAAAAATGAAAAAATGAAAAAAAGGATGGGTTATAGCCCATCGTTTTTCATTTTTCCATTTTTTTCAAAAAACAAAATATCCTCGTTTTTCATCCTTTTTTACCATGGGCTATAGCCTACATCGTACGGCATACTATAGCACGCCGTTTTTCATCATTTTTGAGGATTTGAAAAAAATGAAAAAATGAAGAAAAAAAAACGATGGGTTATAGCCCATTGTTTTTTTCATTTTTTTATTTTTTTCAAAAAACAAAATATCCTCGTTTTTCATCATTTTTGACCATGGGCTATAGCCTACATTGTACGGCATACTATAGCACGCCGTTTTTCATCATTTTTGAGGATTTGAAAAAAATGAAAAAAACGATGGGTTATAGCCCATCGTTTTTTTCATTTTTTCATTTTTTTCAAAAAACAAAATATCCTCGTTTTTCATCATTTTTGACCATGGGCTATAGCCTACATTGTACGGCATACTATAGCACGCCGTTTTTCATCATTTTTGAGGATTTGAAAAAAATGAAAAAAACGATGGGTTATAGCCCATCGTTTTTTTCATTTTTTCATTTTTTTCAAAAAACAAAATATCCTCGTTTTTCATCCTTTTTGACCATGGGCTATAGCCTACATCGTACGGCATACTATAACACGCCGTTTTTCATCATTTTTGAGGATTTGAAAAAAATGAAAAAAACGATGGGTTATAGCCCATCGTTTTTTTCATTTTTTCAAAAAACAAAATATCCTCGTTTTTCATCCTTTTTGACCATGGGCTATAGCCTACATCGTACGGCATACTATAGCACGCCGTTTTCCATCATTTTTGAGGATTTTAAAAAAATGAAAAAAAAAAAAAAACGATGGGTTATAGCCCATTGTTTTTTTCATTTTTTCATTTTTTTCAAAAAACAAAATATCCTCGTTTTTCATCCTTTTTGACCATGGGCTATAGCCTACATCGTATGTCATACTATAGCACGCCGTTTTTCATCATTTTTGAGGATTTGAAAAAAATGAAAAAAATGAAAAAAACGATGGGTTATAGCCCATTGTTTTTTTTGTTTTTTTTCATTTTTTTCAAAAAAAAAAATATCCTCGTTTTTCATCCTTTTTGACCATGGGCTATAGCCTACATCGTACGGCATACTATAGCACGCCGTTTTCCATCATTTTTGAGGATTTGAAAAAAATGAAAAAATAAAAAAAACGATGGGTTATAGCCCATTGTTTTTTTCATTTTTTCATTTTTTTCAAAAAACAAAATATCCTCGTTTTTCATCCATTTTGACCATGGGCTATAGCCTACAGCCCTACATCGTATGGCATACTATAGCACGCCGTTTTTCATCATTTTTGAGGATTTGAAAGAAATGAAAAAAACGATGGGTTATAGCCCATTGTTTTTTTCATTTTTTCATTTTTTTCAAAAAACAAAATATCCTCGTTTTTCATCCTTTTTGACCATGGGCTATAGCCTACATCGTATGTCATACTATAGCACGCCGTTTTTCATCATTTTTGAGGATTTGAAAAAAATGAAAAAAATGAGAAAAAAAACGATGGGTTATAGCCCATTGTTTTTTTTTTTTTTTTTTCATTTTTTTCAAAAAACAAAATATCCTCGTTTTTCATCCTTTTTGACCATGGGCTATAGCCTACATCGTACGGCATACTATAGCACGCCGTTTTCCATCATTTTTGAGGATTTGAAAAAAATGAAAAAATAAAAAAAACGATGGGTTATAGCCCATTGTTTTTTTTCATTTTTTCCAAAAAACAAAATATCCTCGTTTTTCATCCATTTTGACCATGGGCTATAGCCTACATCGTATGGCATACTATAGCACGCCGTGTTTCATCATTTTTGAGGATTTGAAAAAAATGAAAAAAACGATGGGTTATAGCCCATTGTTTTTTTTTTTTTTTTTTTCATTTTTTTCAAAAAACAAAATATCCTCGTTTTTCATCCTTTTTGACCATGGGCTATAGCCTACATCGTACGGCATACTATAGCACGCCGTTTTCCATCATTTTTGAGGATTTGAAAAAAATGAAAAAATAAAAAAAACGATGGGTTATAGCCTATAGCCTAGTTATAGCCTGTAGGCTATAGCCTACATCGTACGGCATACTATAGCACGCCTTTTTTCATCATTTTTGAGGATTTGAAAAAAAATTCAAAAAACGATGGGCTATAACCCATGTTTTTTTTTTTTTTCATTTTTTTCAAATCCTCAAAAATGATGAAAAACGGCGTGCTATAGTATGCCATACGGTAGGGGCTATAGCCCATAGTCGAAAATGATGAAAAACAAGGTTGACATTTTATTTCAAAATTTCAAAAAACGATGGGCTATAACCCATGTTTTTTTTTTTTTCTTTTTTTTCAAATCCTCAAAAATGATGAAAAACGGCGTGCTATAGTATGCCATACGGTAGGGGCTATAGCCCATGGTCGAAAATGATGAAAAACGAGGTTGACATTTTTTTTCAAAATTTCAAAAAAACGATGGGCTATAACCCATGTTTTTTTTTTTTTTCATTTTTTTCAAATCCTCAAAAATGATGAAAAACGGCGTGCTATAGTATGCCATACGGTAGGGGCTATAGCCCATAGTCGAAAATGATGAAAAACAAGGTTGACATTTTTTTTCAAATGTTCAAAAAACGATGGGCTATAACCCATGTTTTTTTTGTTTTTTCATTTTTTTCAAATCCTCAAAAATGATGAAAAACGGCGTGCTATAGTATGCCATACGGTAGGGGCTATAGCCCATGGTCGAAAATGATGAAAAACGAGGTTAACATTTTTTTTCAAAATTTCAAAAAACGATGGGCTATAACCCATGTTTTTCTTTTTTCATTTTTTTCAAATCCTCAAAAATGATGAAAAACGGCATGCTATAGTATGCCATACGGTAGGGGCTATAGCCCATAGTCGAAAATGCTGAAAAACAAGGTTGACATTTTTTTTCAAAATTTCAAAAAACGATGGGCTATAACCCATGTTTTTTTTTTTTTTTCATTTTTTTCAAATCCTCAAAAATGATGGAAAACGGCGTGCTATAGTATGCCATACGGTAGGGGCTATAGCCCATGGTCGAAAATGATGAAAAACGAGGTTAACATTTTTTTTCAAAATTTCAAAAAACGATGGACTATAACCCATGTTTTTTTTTTTTTTCATTTTTTTCAAATCCTCAAAAATGATGAAAAACGGCGTGCTATAGTATGCCATACGGTAGGGGCTATAGCCCATGGTCGAAAATGATGAAAAACGAGGTTGACATTTTTTTTCAAAAATTCAAAAAACGATGGGCTATAACCCATGTTTTTTTTTTTTCATTTTTTTCAAATCCTCAAAAATGATGAAAAACGGCGTGCTATAGTATGCCATACGGTAGAGGCTATAGCCCATGGTCGAAAATGATGAAAAACGAGGTTAACATTTTTTTTCAAATTTTCAAAGAACGATGGACTATAACCCATGTTTTTTTTTTTTCATTTTTTTCAAATCCTCAAAAATGATGAAAAACGGCGTGCTATAGTATGCCATACGGTAGGGGCTATAGCCCATAGTCGAAAATGATGAAAAACGAGGTTGACATTTTTTTTCAAAATTTCAAAAAACGATGGGCTATAACCCATGTTTTTTTTGTTTTTTAATTTTTTTCAAATCCTCAAAAATGATGAAAAACGGCGTGCTATAGTATGCCATACGGTAGGGGCTATAGCCCATGGTCGAAAATGATGAAAAACGAGGTTAACATTTTTTTTCAAAATTTCAAAAAACGATGTGCTATAACCCATGTTTTTTTTTTTTTCATTTTTTTCAAATCCTCAAAAATGATGAAAAACGGCGTGCTATAGTATGCCATACGGTAGGGGCTATAGCCCATAGTCGAAAATGATGAAAAACAAGGTTGACATTTTTTTTCAAATCTTCAAAAAACGATGGGCTATAACCCATGTTTTTTTTGTTTTTTCATTTTTTCAAATCCTCAAAAATGATGAAAAACGGCGTGCTATAGTATGCCATACGGTAGGGGCTATAGCCCATGGTCGAAAATGATGAAAAACGAGGTTAACATTTTTTTTCAAAATTTCAAAAAACGATGGGCTATAACCCATGTTTTTTTTTTTTCATTTTTTTCAAATCCTCAAAAATGATGAAAAACGGCGTGCTATAGTATGCCATACGGTAGGGGCTATAGCCCATGGTCGAAAATGATGAAAAACGAGGTTGACATTTTTTTTCAAAATTTCAAAAAACGATGGGCTATAACCCATGTTTTGTTTTTTTTTTCATTTTTTTCAAATCCTCAAAAATGATGAAAAACGGCGTGCTATAGTATGCCGTACGATGTAGGCTATAGCCCATGGTCAAAAAGGATGAAAAACGAGGATATTTTGTTTTTTGAAAAAAATGAAAAAATGAAAGAAAAAACAATGGGCTATAACCCATCGTTTTTTTCATTTTTTTCAAATCCTCAAAAATGATGAAAAACGGCGTGCTATAGTATGCCATACGGTAGGGGCTATAGCCCATGGTCGAAAATGATGAAAAACGAGGTTGACATTTTTTTCAAAATTTCAAAAAACGATGGGCTATAACCCATGTTTTGTTTTTTTTTCATTTTTTTCAAATCCTCAAAAATGTGGAAAAACGGCGTGCTATAATATGCCATACGGTAGGGGCTATAGCCCATAGTCGAAAATGATGAAAAACGAGGTTGACATTTTTTTTCAAAATTTAAAAAAACGATGGGCTATAACCCATGTTTTTTTTTTTTTTTTCATTTTTTTCAAATCCTCAAAAATGATGAAAAACGGCGTGCTATAGTATGCCATACGGTAGGGGCTATAGCCCATGGTCGAAAATGATGAAAAACGAGGTTAACATTTTTTTTCAAAATTTCAAAAAACGATGGGCTATAACCCATGTTTTTT
This sequence comes from Protomyctophum parallelum, assembly GCF_964188405.1. Lineage (NCBI taxonomy): Eukaryota > Metazoa > Chordata > Actinopteri > Myctophiformes > Myctophidae > Protomyctophum > Protomyctophum parallelum. Next base: position 104,318,934 of record NC_139697.1, on the reverse strand, counting down.
TTTTTTTCATTTTTTTCAAATCCTCAAAAATGATGAAAAACGGCGTTGCTATAGTATGCCATACGGTAGGGGCTATAGCCCATAGTCGAAAATGATGAAAAACGAGGTTGACATTCTTTTTTCAAAATTTCAAAAAACGATGGGCTATAACCCATGTTTTTTTTTTTTCATTTTTTTCAAATCCTCAAAAATGATGAAAAACGGCGTGCTATAGTATGCCATACGGTAGGGGCTATAGCCCATGGTCGAAAATGATGAAAAACGAGGTTGACATTTTTTTTCAAAATTTCAAAAAACGATGGGCTATAACCCATGTTTTTTTTTTTTTCCATTTTTTTCAAATCCTCAAAAATGATGAAAAACGGCGTGCTATAGTATGCCGTACGATGTAGGCTATAGCCCATGGTAAAAAAGGATGAAAAACGAGGATATTTTGTTTTTTGAAAAAAATGAAAAAATGAAAAAAAACAATGGGCTATAACCCATCGTTTTTTTCATTTTTTTCAAATCCTCAAAAATGATGAAAAACGGCGTGCTATAGTATGCCATACGGTAGGGGCTATAGCCCATGGTCGAAAATGATGAAAAACGAGGTTGACATTTTTTTTCAAATTTTCAAAAAACGATGGGCTATAACCCATGTTTTGTTTTTTTTTCATTTTTTTCAAATCCTCAAAAATGATGAAAAACGGCGTGCTATAATATGCCATACGGTAGGGGCTATAGCCCATAGTCGAAAATGATGAAAAACGAGGTTGACATTTTTTTTCAAAATTTCAAAAAACGATGGGCTATAACCCATGTTTTTTTTTTTTTTTCATTTTTTTCAAATCCTCAAAAATGATGAAAAACGGCGTGCTATAGTATGCCATACGGTAGGGGCTATAGCCCATGGTCGAAAATGATGACAAACGAGGTTGACATTTTTTTTCAAAATTTCAAAAAACGATGGGCTATAACCCATGTTTTTTTTTTTTCATTTTTTTCAAATCCTCAAAAATGATGAAAAACGGCGTGCTATAGTATGCCATACGGTAGGGGCTATAGCCCATGGTCGAAAATGATGAAAAACGAGGTTGACATTTTTTTTCAAAATTTAAAAAAACGATGGGCTATAACCCATGTTTTGTTTTTTTTTCATTTTTTTAAAATCCTCAAAAATGATGAAAAACGGCGTGCTATAATATGCCATACGGTAGGGGCTATAGCCCATAGTCGAAAATGATGACAAACGAGGTTGACATTTTTTTTCAAAATTTCAAAAAACGATGGGCTATAACCCATGTTTTTTATTTTTTTCATTTTTTTCAAATCCTCAAAAATGATGAAAAACGGCGTGCTATAGTATGCCATACGGTAGGGGCTATAGCCCATGGTCGAAAATGATGAAAAACGAGGTTGACATTTTTTTTCAAAATTTCAAAAAACGATGGGCTATAACCCATGTTTTTTTTTTTTTTTTTTTTTTTCAAATCCTCAAAAATGATGAAAAACGGCGTGCTATAGTATGCCGTACGATGTAGGCTATAGCCCATGGTAAAAAAGGATGAAAAACGAGGATATTTTGTTTTTTGAAAAAAATGAAAAAATGAAAAAAAACAATGGGCTATAACCCATCGTTTTTTTCATTTTTTTCAAATCCTCAAAAATGATGAAAAACGGCGTGCTATAGTATGCCATACGGTAGGGGCTATAGCCCATGGTCGAAAATGATGAAAAACGAGGTTGACATTTTTTTTCAAATTTTCAAAAAACGATGGGCTATAACCCATGTTTTGTTTTTTTTTCATTTTTTTCAAATCCTCAAAAATGATGAAAAACGGCGTGCTATAATATGCCATACGGTAGGGGCTATAGCCCATAGTCGAAAATGATGAAAAACGAGGTTGACATTTTTTTTCAAAATTTCAAAAAACGATGGGCTATAACCCATGTTTTTTTTTTTTTTTCATTTTTTTCAAATCCTCAAAAATGATGAAAAACGGCGTGCTATAGTATGCCATACGGTAGGGGCTATAGCCCATGGTCGAAAATGATGACAAACGAGGTTGACATTTTTTTTCAAAATTTCAAAAAACGATGGGCTATAACCCATGTTTTTTTTTTTTCATTTTTTTCAAATCCTCAAAAATGATGAAAAACGGCGTGCTATAGTATGCCATACGGTAGGGGCTATAGCCCATGGTCGAAAATGATGAAAAACGAGGTTGACATTTTTTTTCAAAATTTCAAAAAACGATGGGCTATAACCCATGTTTTTTTTTTTTCCATTTTTTTCAAATCCTCAAAAATGATGAAAAACGGCGTGCTATAGTATGCCATACGGTAGGGGCTATAGACCATGGTCGAAAATGATGAAAAACGAGGTTAACATTTTTTTCAAATTTTCAAAAAACGATGGACTATAACCCATGTTTTTTTTTTTTTTTTTTTTTTTTTCAAATCCTCAAAAATGATGAAAAACTGCGTGCTATAGTATGCCATACGGTAGAGGCTATAGCCCATAGTCGAAAATGATGAAAAACGAGGTTGACATTTTTTTTCAAAATTTCAAAAAACGATGGGCTATAACCCATGTTTTGTTTTTTTTCATTTTTTTAAAATCCTCAAAAATGATGAAAAACGGCGTGCTATAATATGCCATACGGTAGGGGCTATAGCCCATAGTCGAAAATGATGACAAACGAGGTTGACATTTTTTTTCAAAATTTCAAAAAACGATGGGCTATAACCCATGTTTTTTTTTTTTTTCATTTTTTTCAAATCCTCAAAAATGATGAAAAACGGCGTGCTATAGTATGCCATACGGTAGGGGCTATAGCCCATGGTCGAAAATTATGAAAAACGAGGTTGACATTTTTTTTCAAATTTTCAAAAAACGATGGACTATAACCCATGTTTTTTTTTTTTTTCATTTTTTTCAAATCCTCAAAAATGATGAAAAACGGCGTGCTATAGTATGCCATACGGTAGGGGCTATAGCCCATGGTCGAAAATGATGAAAAACGAGGTTGACATTTTTTTTCAAAATTTCAAAAAACGATGGGCTATAACCCATGTTTTTTTTTTTTCCATTTTTTTCAAATCCTCAAAAATGATGAGAAACGGCGTGCTATAGTATGCCATACGGTAGGGGCTATAGACCATGGTCGAAAATGATGAAAAACGAGGTTAACATTTTTTTCAAATTTTCAAAAAACGGTGGACTATAACCCATGTTTTTTTTGTTTTTTCATTTTTTTCAAATCCTCAAAAATGATGAAAAACGGCGTGCTATAGTATGCCATACGGTAGGGGCTATAGCCCATGGTCGAAAATGATGAAAAACGAGGTTAACATTTTTTTTCAAAATTTAAAAAAACGATGGGCTATAACCCATGTTTTTGTTTTTTTTTAATTTTTTCAAATCCTCAAAAATTATGAAAAACGGCGTGCTATAGTATGCCATACGGCAGGGGCTATAGCCCATGGTCGAAAATGATGAAAAACGAGATTAACATTTTTTTTCAAATTTTCAAAAAACGATGGACTATAACCCATGTTTTTTTTTTTTTTTCATTTTTTTCAAATCCTCAAAAATGATGAAAAACGGTTTGCTATAGTATGCCATAGGGTAGGGGCTATAGCCCATGGTCGAAAATGATGAAAAACGAGGTTAACATTTTTTTTCAAAATTTCAAAAAACGATGGGCTATAACCCATGTTTTTTTTTTTTTTTTCATTTTTTTCAAATCCTCAAAAATGATGAAAAACGGCGTGCTATAGTATGCCATACGGTAGGGGCTATAGCCCATGGTCGAAAATGATGAAAAACGAGGTTGACATTTTTTTTTAAATTTTCAAAAAACGATGGACTATAACCCATGTTTTTTTTTTTTTTTTTTTTTTCAAATCCTCAAAAATGATGAAAAACGGCGTGCTATAGTATGCCATACGGTAGGGGCTATAGCCCATGGTCGAAAATGATGAAAAACGAGGTTGACATTTTTTTTCAAAATTTCAAAAAACGATGGGCTATAACCCATGTTTTTTTTTTTTTTTTTTTTTTCAAATCCTCAAAAATGATGAAAAACGGCGTGCTATAGTATGCCATACGGTAGGGGCTATAGACCATGGTCGAAAATGATGAAAAACGAGGTTAACATTTTTTTCAAATTTTCAAAAAACGATGGACTATAACCCATGTTTTTTTTTTTTTTTTTTTTTTTCAAATCCTCAAAAATGATGAAAAACGGCGTGCTATAATATGCCATACGGTAGGGGCTATAGCCCATAGTCGAAAATGATGACAAACGAGGTTGACATTTTTTTTCAAAATTTCAAAAAACCATGGGCTATAACCCATGTTTTTTTTTTTTTTCATTTTTTTCAAATCCTCAAAAATGATGAAAAACGGCGTGCTATAGTATGCCATACGGTAGGGGCTATAGCCCATGGTCGAAAATGATGAAAAACGAGGTTGACATTTTTTTCAAATTTTCAAAAAACGATGGACTATAACCCATGTTTTGTTTTTTTTTGTTTTTTTTTAAATCCTCAAAAATGATGAAAAACTGCGTGCTATAGTATGCCATACGGTAGAGGCTATAGCCCATAGTCGAAAATGATGAAAAACGAGGTTGACATTTTTTTTCAAAATTTCAAAAAACGATGGGCTATAACCCATGTTTTTTTTGTTTTTTCATTTTTTTCAAATCCTCAAAAATGATGAAAAACGGCGTGCTATAGTATGCCATACGGTAGGGGCTATAGCCCATGGTCGAAAATGATGAAAAACGAGGTTGACATTTTTTTTCAAATTTTCAAAAAACGATGGGCTATAACCCATGTTTTTTTTTTTTTCATTTTTTTCAAATCCTCAAAAATGATGAAAAACGGCGTGCTATAGTATGCCATACGGTAGGGGCTATAGACCATGGTCGAAAATGATGAAAAACGAGGTTAACATTTTTTTCAAAATTTCAAAAAACGATGGACTATAACCCATGTTTTTTTTTTTTTTTTTTTTTTTCAAATCCTCAAAAATGATGAAAAACGGCGTGCTATAATATGCCATACGGTAGGGGCTATAGCCCATAGTCGAAAATGATGACAAACGAGGTTGACATTTTTTTTCAATATTTCAAAAAACCATGGGCTATAACCCATGTTTTTTTTTTTTTTCATTTTTTTCAAATCCTCAAAAATGATGAAAAACGGCGTGCTATAGTATGCCATACGGTAGGGGCTATAGCCCATGGTCGAAAATTATGAAAAACGAGGTTGACATTTTTTTTCAAAATTTCAAAAAACGATGGACTATAACCCATGTTTTTTTTTTTTTTCATTTTTTTCAAATCCTCAAAAATGATGAAAAACGGCGTGCTATAGTATGCCATACGGTAGGGGCTATAGCCCATGGTCGAAAATGATGAAAAACGAGGTTGACATTTTTTTTCAAAATTTCAAAAAACGATGGGCTATAACCCATGTTTTTTTTTTTTCATTTTTTTCAAATCCTCAAAAATGATGAAAAACGGCGTGCTATAGTATGCCATACGGTAGGGGCTATAGACCATGGTCGAAAATGATGAAAAACGAGGTTAACATTTTTTTCAAATTTTCAAAAAACGATGGACTATAACCCATGTTTTGTTTTTTTTTGTTTTTTTTTAAATCCTCAAAAATGATGAAAAACTGCGTGCTATAGTATGCCATACGGTAGAGGCTATAGCCCATAGTCGAAAATCATGAAAAACGAGGTTGACTTTTTTTTTCAAAATTTCAAAAAACGATGGGCTATAACCCATGTTTTTTTTGTTTTTTCATTTTTTTCAAATCCTCAAAAATGATGAAAAACGGCGTGCTATAGTATGCCATACGGTAGGGGCTATAGCCCATGGTCGAAAATGATGAAAAACGAGGTTAACATTTTTTTTCAAAATTTCAAAAAACGATGGGCTATAACCCATGTTTTTTTTTTTTTTTTAATTTTTTCAAATCCTCAAAAATGATGAAAAACGGCGTGCTATAGTATGCCATACGGTAGGGGCTATAGCCCATGGTCGAAAATGATGAAAAACGAGATTATCATTTTTTTTCAAATTTTCAAAAAACGATGGACTATAACCCATGTTTTGTTTTGTTTTTTCATTTTTTTCAAATCCTCAAAAATGATGAAAAACGGTTTGCTATAGTATGCCATACGGTAGGGGCTATAGCCCATGGTCGAAAATGATGAAAAACGAGGTTAACATTTTTTTTCAAATTTTCAAAAAACGATGGATTATAACCCATTTCAAATTTTCAAAAAACGATGGACTATAACCCATGTTTTTTTTTTTTTTTTCATTTTTTTCAAAACCTCAAAAATGATGAAAAACGGCGTGCTATAGTATGCCATACGGTAGGGGCTATAGCCCATGGTCGAAAATGATGAAAAACGAGGTTGACATTTTTTTTCAAATTTTCAAAAAACGATGGACTATAACCCATGTTTTTTTTTTTTTTCATTTTTTTCAAATCCTCAAAAATGATGAAAAACGGCGTGCTATAGTATGCCATACGGTAGGGGCTATAGCCCATGGTCGAAAATGATGAAAAACGAGGTTGACATTTTTTTTCAAAATTTCAAAAAACTATGGGCTATAACCCATGTTTTTTTTTTTTTCATTTTTTTCAAATCCTCAAAAATGATGAAAAACGGCGTGCTATAGTATGCCATACGGTAGGGGCTATAGACCATGGTCGAAAATGATGAAAAACGAGGTTAACATTTTTTTCAAATTTTCAAAAAACGATGGACTATAACCCATGTTTTTTTTTTTTTTTTTTTTTTTTTAATCCTCAAAAATGATGAAAAACTGCGTGCTATAGTATGCCATACGGTAGGGGCTATAGCCCATGGTCGAAAATGATGAAAAACGAGGTTGACATTTTTTTTCAAATTTTCAAAAAACGATGGGCTATAACCCATGTTTTTTTTTTTTCCATTTTTTTCAAATCCTCAAAAATGATGAAAAAACGGCGTGCTATAGTATGCCATACGGTAGGGGCTATAGACCATGGTCGAAAATGATGAAAAACGAGGTTAACATTTTTTTCAAATTTTCAAAAAACGATGGACTATAACCCATGTTTTTTTTGTTTTTTTTGTTTTTTTAATCCTCAAAAATGATGAAAAACGGCGTGCTATAGTATGCCATACGGTAGGGGCTATAGCCCATGGTCGAAAATGATGAAAAACGAGATTATCATTTTTTTTCAAATTTTCAAAAAACGATGGACTATAACCCATGTTTTGTTTTGTTTTTTCATTTTTTTCAAATCCTCAAAAATGATGAAAAACGGTTTGCTATAGTATGCCATACGGTAGGGGCTATAGCCCATGGTCGAAAATGATGAAAAACGAGGTTAACATTTTTTTTCAAAATTTCAAAAAACGATGGGCTATAACCCATGTTTTGTTTTTTTTCCATTTTTTTCAAATCCTCAAAAATGATGAAAAACGGCGTGCTATAGTATGCCATACGGTAGGGGCTATAGACCATGGTCGAAAATGATGAAAAACGAGGTTAACATTTTTTTCAAATTTTCAAAAAACGATGGACTATAACCCATGTTTTTTTTTTTTTTTTTTTTTTTTTAATCCTCAAAAATGATGAAAAACTGCGTGCTATAGTATGCCATACGGTAGAGGCTATAGCCCATAGTCGAAAATGATGAAAAACGAGGTTGACATTTTTTTTCAAAATTTCAAAAAACGATGGGCTATAACCCATGTTTTTTTTTTTTCCATTTTTTTCAAATCCTCAAAAATGATGAGAAACGGCGTGCTATAGTATGCCATACGGTAGGGGCTATAGACCATGGTCGAAAATGATGAAAAACGAGGTTAACATTTTTTTCAAATTTTCAAAAAACGGTGGACTATAACCCATGTTTTTTTTGTTTTTTCATTTTTTTCAAATCCTCAAAAATGATGAAAAACGGCGTGCTATAGTATGCCATACGGTAGGGGCTATAGCCCATGGTCGAAAATGATGAAAAACGAGGTTAACATTTTTTTTCAAAATTTCAAAAAACGATGGGCTATAACCCATGTTTTTGTTTTTTTTTAATTTTTTCAAATCCTCAAAAATTATGAAAAACGGCGTGCTATAGTATGCCATACGGCAGGGGCTATAGCCCATGGTCGAAAATGATGAAAAACGAGATTAACATTTTTTTTCAAATTTTCAAAAAACGATGGACTATAACCCATGTTTTTTTTTTTTTTTCATTTTTTTCAAATCCTCAAAAATGATGAAAAACGGTTTGCTATAGTATGCCATAGGGTAGGGGCTATAGCCCATGGTCGAAAATGATGAAAAACGAGGTTAACATTTTTTTTCAAAATTTCAAAAAACGATGGGCTATAACCCATGTTTTTTTTTTTTTTTTCATTTTTTTCAAATCCTCAAAAATGATGAAAAACGGCGTGCTATAGTATGCCATACGGTAGGGGCTATAGCCCATGGTCGAAAATGATGAAAAACGAGGTTGACTTTTTTTTTTAAATTTTCAAAAAACGATGGACTATAACCCATGTTTTTTTTTTTTTTCTTTTTTTTCAAATCCTCAAAAATGATGAAAAACGGCGTGCTATAGTATGCCATACGGTAGGGGCTATAGCCCATGGTCGAAAATGATGAAAAACGAGGTTGACATTTTTTTTCAAAATTTCAAAAAACGATGGGCTATAACCCATGTTTTTTTTTTTTTTTTTTTTTTCAAATCCTCAAAAATGATGAAAAACGGCGTGCTATAGTATGCCATACGGTAGGGGCTATAGACCATGGTCGAAAATGATGAAAAACGAGGTTAACATTTTTTTCAAATTTTCAAAAAACGATGGACTATAACCCATGTTTTTTTTTTTTTTTTTTTTTTTCAAATCCTCAAAAATGATGAAAAACGGCGTGCTATAATATGCCATACGGTAGGGGCTATAGCCCATAGTCGAAAATGATGACAAACGAGGTTGACATTTTTTTTCAAAATTTCAAAAAACCATGGGCTATAACCCATGTTTTTTTTTTTTTTCATTTTTTTCAAATCCTCAAAAATGATGAAAAACGGCGTGCTATAGTATGCCATACGGTAGGGGCTATAGCCCATGGTCGAAAATGATGAAAAACGAGGTTGACATTTTTTTCAAATTTTCAAAAAACGATGGACTATAACCCATGTTTTGTTTTTTTTTGTTTTTTTTTAAATCCTCAAAAATGATGAAAAACTGCGTGCTATAGTATGCCATACGGTAGAGGCTATAGCCCATAGTCGAAAATGATGAAAAACGAGGTTGACATTTTTTTTCAAAATTTCAAAAAACGATGGGCTATAACCCATGTTTTTTTTGTTTTTTCATTTTTTTCAAATCCTCAAAAATGATGAAAAACGGCGTGCTATAGTATGCCATACGGTAGGGGCTATAGCCCATGGTCGAAAATGATGAAAAACGAGGTTGACATTTTTTTTCAAAATTTCAAAAAACGATGGGCTATAACCCATGTTTTTTTTTTTTTCATTTTTTTCAAATCCTCAAAAATGATGAAAAACGGCGTGCTATAGTATGCCATACGGTAGGGGCTATAGACCATGGTCGAAAATGATGAAAAACGAGGTTAACATTTTTTTCAAAATTTCAAAAAACGATGGACTATAACCCATGTTTTTTTTTTTTTTTTTTTTTTTCAAATCCTCAAAAATGATGAAAAACGGCGTGCTATAATATGCCATACGGTAGGGGCTATAGCCCATAGTCGAAAATGATGACAAACGAGGTTGACATTTTTTTTCAATATTTCAAAAAACCATGGGCTATAACCCATGTTTTTTTTTTTTTTCATTTTTTTCAAATCCTCAAAAATGATGAAAAACGGCGTGCTATAGTATGCCATACGGTAGGGGCTATAGCCCATGGTCGAAAATTATGAAAAACGAGGTTGACATTTTTTTTCAAAATTTCAAAAAACGATGGACTATAACCCATGTTTTTTTTTTTTTTCATTTTTTTCAAATCCTCAAAAATGATGAAAAACGGCGTGCTATAGTATGCCATACGGTAGGGGCTATAGCCCATGGTCGAAAATGATGAAAAACGAGGTTGACATTTTTTTTCAAAATTTCAAAAAACGATGGGCTATAACCCATGTTTTTTTTTTTTCATTTTTTTCAAATCCTCAAAAATGATGAAAAACGGCGTGCTATAGTATGCCATACGGTAGGGGCTATAGACCATGGTCGAAAATGATGAAAAACGAGGTTAACATTTTTTTCAAATTTTCAAAAAACGATGGACTATAACCCATGTTTTGTTTTTTTTTGTTTTTTTTTAAATCCTCAAAAATGATGAAAAACTGCGTGCTATAGTATGCCATACGGTAGAGGCTATAGCCCATAGTCGAAAATCATGAAAAACGAGGTTGACTTTTTTTTTCAAAATTTCAAAAAACGATGGGCTATAACCCATGTTTTTTTTGTTTTTTCATTTTTTTCAAATCCTCAAAAATGATGAAAAACGGCGTGCTATAGTATGCCATACGGTAGGGGCTATAGCCCATGGTCGAAAATGATGAAAAACGAGGTTAACATTTTTTTTCAAAATTTCAAAAAACGATGGGCTATAACCCATGTTTTTTTTTTTTTTTTAATTTTTTCAAATCCTCAAAAATGATGAAAAACGGCGTGCTATAGTATGCCATACGGTAGGGGCTATAGCCCATGGTCGAAAATGATGAAAAACGAGATTATCATTTTTTTTCAAATTTTCAAAAAACGATGGACTATAACCCATGTTTTGTTTTGTTTTTTCATTTTTTTCAAATCCTCAAAAATGATGAAAAACGGTTTGCTATAGTATGCCATACGGTAGGGGCTATAGCCCATGGTCGAAAATGATGAAAAACGAGGTTAACATTTTTTTTCAAATTTTCAAAAAACGATGGATTATAACCCATTTCAAATTTTCAAAAAACGATGGACTATAACCCATGTTTTTTTTTTTTTTTTCATTTTTTTCAAAACCTCAAAAATGATGAAAAACGGCGTGCTATAGTATGCCATACGGTAGGGGCTATAGCCCATGGTCGAAAATGATGAAAAACGAGGTTGACATTTTTTTTCAAATTTTCAAAAAACGATGGACTATAACCCATGTTTTTTTTTTTTTTCATTTTTTTCAAATCCTCAAAAATGATGAAAAACGGCGTGCTATAGTATGCCATACGGTAGGGGCTATAGCCCATGGTCGAAAATGATGAAAAACGAGGTTGACATTTTTTTTCAAAATTTCAAAAAACTATGGGCTATAACCCATGTTTTTTTTTTTTTCATTTTTTTCAAATCCTCAAAAATGATGAAAAACGGCGTGCTATAGTATGCCATACGGTAGGGGCTATAGACCATGGTCGAAAATGATGAAAAACGAGGTTAACATTTTTTTCAAATTTTCAAAAAACGATGGACTATAACCCATGTTTTTTTTGTTTTGTTTTTTTTTTTAATCCTCAAAAATGATGAAAAACGGCGTGCTATAGTATGCCATACGGTAGGGGCTATAGCCCATGGTCGAAAATGATGAAAAACGAGATTATCATTTTTTTTCAAATTTTCAAAAAACGATGGACTATAACCCATGTTTTGTTTTGTTTTTTCATTTTTTTCAAATCCTCAAAAATGATGAAAAACGGTTTGCTATAGTATGCCATACGGTAGGGGCTATAGCCCATGGTCGAAAATGATGAAAAACGAGGTTAACATTTTTTTTCAAAATTTCAAAAAACGATGGGCTATAACCCATGTTTTGTTTTTTTTCCATTTTTTTCAAATCCTCAAAAATGATGAAAAACGGCGTGCTATAGTATGCCATACGGTAGGGGCTATAGACCATGGTCGAAAATGATGAAAAACGAGGTTAACATTTTTTTCAAATTTTCAAAAAACGATGGACTATAACCCATGTTTTTTTTTTTTTTTTTTTTTTTTAAATCCTCAAAAATGATGAAAAACTGCGTGCTATAGTATGCCATACGGTAGAGGCTATAGCCCATAGTCGAAAATGATGAAAAACGAGGTTGACATTTTTTTTCAAAATTTCAAAAAACGATGGGCTATAACCCATGTTTTTTTTGTTTTTTCATTTTTTTCAAATCCTCAAAAATGATGAAAAACGGCGTGCTATAGTATGCCATACGGTAGGGGCTATAGCCCATGGTCGAAAATGATGAAAAACGAGGTTAACATTTTTTTTCAAAATTTCAAAAAACGATGGGCTATAACCCATGTTTTTGTTTTTTTTTAATTTTTTCAAATCCTCAAAAATGATGAAAAACGGCGTGCTATAGTATGCCATACGGTAGGGGCTATAGCCCATGGTCGAAAATGATGAAAAACGAGGTTGACATTTTTTTTCAAATTTTCAAAAAACGATGGACTATAACCCATGTTTTTTTTTTTTTTCATTTTTTTCAAATCCTCAAAAATGATGAAAAACGGCGTGCTATAGTATGCCATACGGTAGGGGCTATAGCCCATGGTCGAAAATGATGAAAAACGAGGTTGACATTTTTTTTCAAAATTTCAAAAAACTATGGGCTATAACCCATGTTTTTTTTTTTTTCATTTTTTTCAAATCCTCAAAAATGATGAAAAACGGCGTGCTATAGTATGCCATACGGTAGGGGCTATAGACCATGGTCGAAAATGATGAAAAACGAGGTTAACATTTTTTTCAAATTTTCAAAAAACGATGGACTATAACCCATGTTTTTTTTTTTTTTTTTTTTTTTTTAATCCTCAAAAATGATGAAAAACTGCGTGCTATAGTATGCCATACGGTAGGGGCTATAGCCCATGGTCGAAAATGATGAAAAACGAGGTTGACATTTTTTTTCAAATTTTCAAAAAACGATGGGCTATAACCCATGTTTTTTTTTTTTCCATTTTTTTCAAATCCTCAAAAATGATGAAAAAACGGCGTGCTATAGTATGCCATACGGTAGGGGCTATAGACCATGGTCGAAAATGATGAAAAACGAGGTTAACATTTTTTTCAAATTTTCAAAAAACGATGGACTATAACCCATGTTTTTTTTGTTTTGTTTTTTTTTTTAATCCTCAAAAATGATGAAAAACGGCGTGCTATAGTATGCCATACGGTAGGGGCTATAGCCCATGGTCGAAAATGATGAAAAACGAGATTATCATTTTTTTTCAAATTTTCAAAAAACGATGGACTATAACCCATGTTTTGTTTTGTTTTTTCATTTTTTTCAAATCCTCAAAAATGATGAAAAACGGTTTGCTATAGTATGCCATACGGTAGGGGCTATAGCCCATGGTCGAAAATGATGAAAAACGAGGTTAACATTTTTTTTCAAAATTTCAAAAAACGATGGGCTATAACCCATGTTTTGTTTTTTTTCCATTTTTTTCAAATCCTCAAAAATGATGAAAAACGGCGTGCTATAGTATGCCATACGGTAGGGGCTATAGACCATGGTCGAAAATGATGAAAAACGAGGTTAACATTTTTTTCAAATTTTCAAAAAACGATGGACTATAACCCATGTTTTTTTTTTTTTTTTTTTTTTTTTAATCCTCAAAAATGATGAAAAACTGCGTGCTATAGTATGCCATACGGTAGAGGCTATAGCCCATAGTCGAAAATGATGAAAAACGAGGTTGACATTTTTTTTCAAAATTTCAAAAAACGATGGGCTATAACCCATGTTTTTTTTGTTTTTTCATTTTTTTCAAATCCTCAAAAATGATGAAAAACGGCGTGCTATAGTATGCCATACGGTAGGGGCTATAGCCCATGGTCGAAAATGATGAAAAACGAGGTTAACATTTTTTTTCAAAATTTCAAAAAACGATGGGCTATAACCCATGTTTTTGTTTTTTTTTAATTTTTTCAAATCCTCAAAAATGATGAAAAACGGCGTGCTATAGTATGCCATACGGTAGGGGCTATAGCCCATGGTCGAAAATGATGAAAAACGAGGTTGACATTTTTTTTCAAATTTTCAAAAAACGATGGACTATAACCCATGTTTTTTTTTTTTTTCATTTTTTTCAAATCCTCAAAAATGATGAAAAACGGCGTGCTATAGTATGCCATACGGTAGGGGCTATAGCCCATGGTCGAAAATGATGAAAAACGAGGTTGACATTTTTTTTCAAAATTTCAAAAAACTATGGGCTATAACCCATGTTTTTTTTTTTTTCATTTTTTTCAAATCCTCAAAAATGATGAAAAACGGCGTGCTATAGTATGCCATACGGTAGGGGCTATAGACCATGGTCGAAAATGATGAAAAACGAGGTTAACATTTTTTTCAAATTTTCAAAAAACGATGGACTATAACCCATGTTTTTTTTTTTTTTTTTTTTTTTTTAATCCTCAAAAATGATGAAAAACTGCGTGCTATAGTATGCCATACGGTAGGGGCTATAGCCCATGGTCGAAAATGATGAAAAACGAGGTTGACATTTTTTTTCAAATTTTCAAAAAACGATGGGCTATAACCCATGTTTTTTTTTTTTCCATTTTTTTCAAATCCTCAAAAATGATGAAAAAACGGCGTGCTATAGTATGCCATACGGTAGGGGCTATAGACCATGGTCGAAAATGATGAAAAACGAGGTTAACATTTTTTTCAAATTTTCAAAAAACGATGGACTATAACCCATGTTTTTTTTGTTTTGTTTTTTTTTTTAATCCTCAAAAATGATGAAAAACGGCGTGCTATAGTATGCCATACGGTAGGGGCTATAGCCCATGGTCGAAAATGATGAAAAACGAGATTATCATTTTTTTTCAAATTTTCAAAAAACGATGGACTATAACCCATGTTTTGTTTTGTTTTTTCATTTTTTTCAAATCCTCAAAAATGATGAAAAACGGTTTGCTATAGTATGCCATACGGTAGGGGCTATAGCCCATGGTCGAAAATGATGAAAAACGAGGTTAACATTTTTTTTCAAAATTTCAAAAAACGATGGGCTATAACCCATGTTTTGTTTTTTTTCCATTTTTTTCAAATCCTCAAAAATGATGAAAAACGGCGTGCTATAGTATGCCATACGGTAGGGGCTATAGACCATGGTCGAAAATGATGAAAAACGAGGTTAACATTTTTTTCAAATTTTCAAAAAACGATGGACTATAACCCATGTTTTTTTTTTTTTTTTTTTTTTTAAATCCTCAAAAATGATGAAAAACTGCGTGCTATAGTATGCCATACGGTAGAGGCTATAGCCCATAGTCGAAAATGATGAAAAACGAGGTTGACATTTTTTTTCAAAATTTCAAAAAACGATGGGCTATAACCCATGTTTTTTTTGTTTTTTCATTTTTTTCAAATCCTCAAAAATGATGAAAAACGGCGTGCTATAGTATGCCATACGGTAGGGGCTATAGCCCATGGTCGAAAATGATGAAAAACGAGGTTAACATTTTTTTTCAAAATTTCAAAAAACGATGGGCTATAACCCATGTTTTTGTTTTTTTTTAATTTTTTCAAATCCTCAAAAATGATGAAAAACGGCGTGCTATAGTATGCCATACGGTAGGGGCTATAGCCCATGGTCGAAAATGATGAAAAACGAGATTAACATTTTTTTTCAAATTTTCAAAAAACGATGGACTATAACCCATGTTTTTTTTTTTTTTTCGTTTTTTTCAAATCCTCAAAAATGATGAAAAACGGTTTGCTATAGTATGCCATACGGTAGGGGCTATAGACCATGGTCGAAAATGATGAAAAACGAGGTTAACATTTTTTTCAAATTTTCAAAAAACGATGGATTATAACCCATTTCAAATTTTCAAAAAACGATGGACTATAACCCATGTTTTTTTTTTTTTTTTCATTTTTTTCAAAACCTCAAAAATGATGAAAAACGGCGTGCTATAGTATGCCATACGGTAGGGGCTATAGCCCATGGTCGAAAATGATGAAAAACGAGGTTGACATTTTTTTTCAAATTTTCAAAAAACGATGGACTATAACCCATGTTTTTTTTTTTTTTCATTTTTTTCAAATCCTCAAAAATGATGAAAAACGGCGTGCTATAGTATGCCATACGGTAGGGGCTATAGCCCATGGTCGAAAATGATGAAAAACGAGGTTGACATTTTTTTTCAAAATTTCAAAAAACTATGGGCTATAACCCATGTTTTTTTTTTTTTCATTTTTTTCAAATCCTCAAAAATGATGAAAAACGGCGTGCTATAGTATGCCATACGGTAGGGGCTATAGACCATGGTCGAAAATGATGAAAAACGAGGTTAACATTTTTTTCAAATTTTCAAAAAACGATGGACTATAACCCATGTTTTTTTTTTTTTTTTTTTTTTTTTTAATCCTCAAAAATGATGAAAAACTGCGTGCTATAGTATGCCATACGGTAGGGGCTATAGCCCATGGTCGAAAATGATGAAAAACGAGGTTGACATTTTTTTTCAAATTTTCAAAAAACGATGGGCTATAACCCATGTTTTTTTTTTTTCCATTTTTTTCAAATCCTCAAAAATGATGAAAAAACGGCGTGCTATAGTATGCCATACGGTAGGGGCTATAGACCATGGTCGAAAATGATGAAAAACGAGGTTAACATTTTTTTCAAATTTTCAAAAAACGATGGACTATAACCCATGTTTTTTTTGTTTTTTTTTTTTTTTAATCCTCAAAAATGATGAAAAACTGCGTGCTATAGTATGCCATACGGTAGGGGCTATAGCCCATAGTCGAAAATGATGAAAAACGAGGTTAACATTTTTTTTCAAAATTTCAAAAAACGATGGGCTATAACCCATGTTTTTTTTGTTTTTTAATTTTTTTCAAATCCTCAAAAATGATGAAAAACGGCGTGCTATAGTATGCCATACGGTAGGGGCTATAGCCCATGGTCGGAAATGATGAAAAACGAGGTTAACATTTTTTTTTCAAAATTTCAAAAAACGATGGGCTATAACCCATGTTTTTTTTTTTTTTTCATTTTTTTCAAATCCTCAAAAATGATGAAAAACGGCGTGCTATAGTATGCCATACGGTAGGGGCTATAGCCCATGGTCGAAAATGATGAAAAACAAGGTTGACATTTTTTTTCAAAATTTCAAAAAACGATGGGCTATAACCCATGTTTTTTTTTTTTCCATTTTTTTCAAATCCTCAAAAATGATGAAAAACGGCGTGCTATAGTATGCCATACGGTAGGGGCTATAGCCCATGGTCGAAAATGATGAAAAACGAGGTTGACATTTTTTTTCAAATTTTCAAAAAACGATGGACTATAACCCATGTTTTTTTTTTTTTTTTTTTTTTCAAATCCTCAAAAATGATGAAAAACTGCGTGCTATAGTATGCCATACGGTAGGGGCTATAGCCCATAGTCGAAAATGATGAAAAACGAGGTTAACATTTTTTTTCAAAATTTCAAAAAACGATGGGCTATAACCCATGTTTTTTTTGTTTTTTCATTTTTTTCAAATCCTCAAAAATGATGAAAAACTGCGTGCTATAGTATGCCATACGGTAGGGGCTATAGCCCATAGTCGAAAATGATGAAAAACGAGGTTAACATTTTTTTTCAAAATTTCAAAAAACGATGGGCTATAACCCATGTTTTTTTTGTTTTTTCATTTTTTTCAAATCCTCAAAAATGATGAAAAACGGCGTGCTATAGTATGCCATACGGTAGGGGCTATAGCCCATGGTCGAAAATGATGAAAAACGAGGTTAACATTTTTTTTCAAAATTTCAAAAAACGATGGGCTATAACCCATGTTTTTTTTTTTTTTTTAATTTTTTCAAATCCTCAAAAATGATGAAAAACGGCGTGCTATAGTATGCCATACGGTAGGGGCTATAGCCCATGGTCGAAAATGATGAAAAACGAGATTAACATTTTTTTTCAAATTTTCAAAAAACGATGGACTATAACCCATGTTTTTTTTTTTTTTTTCATTTTTTTCAAATCCTCAAAAATGATGAAAAACGGTTTGCTATAGTATGCCATACGGTAGGGGCTATAGCCCATGGTCGAAAATGATGAAAAACGAGGTTAACATTTTTTTTCAAAATTTCAAAAAACGATGGGCTATAACCCATGTTTTGTTTTTTTTTCATTTTTTTCAAATCCTCAAAAATGATGAAAAACGGCGTGCTATAGTATGCCATACGGTAGGGGCTATAGCCCATGGTCGAAAATGATGAAAAACGAGGTTGACATTTTTTTTCAAATTTTCAAAAAACGATGGGCTATAACCCATGTTTTTTTTTTTTTTTTTTTTTTTTCAAATCCTCAAAAATGATGAAAAACTGCGTGCTATAGTATGCCATACGGTAGAGGCTATAGCCCATAGTCGAAAATGATGAAAAACGAGGTTGACATTTTTTTTCAATATTTCAAAAAACGATGGGCTATAACCCATGTTTTTTTTGTTTTTTCATTTTTTTCAAATCCTCAAAAATGATGAAAAACGGCGTGCTATAGTATGCCATACGGTAGGGGCTATAGCCCATGGTCGAAAATGATGAAAAACGAGGTTAACATTTTTTTTCAAAATTTCAAAAAACGATGGGCTATAACCCATGTTTTTTTTCCCATTTTTTTCAAATCCTCAAAAATGATGAAAAACGGCGTGCTATAGTATGCCATACGGTAGGGGCTATAGACCATGGTCGAAAATGATGAAAAACGAGGTTAACATTTTTTTCAAATTTTCAAAAAACGATGGACTATAACCCATGTTTTTTTTGTTTTTGTTTTTTTCAAATCCTCAAAAATGATGAAAAACTGCGTGCTATAGTATGCCATACGGTAGGGGCTATAGCCCATAGTCGAAAATGATGAAAAACGAGGTTAACATTTTTTTTCAAAATTTCAAAAAACGATGGGCTATAACCCATGTTTTTTTTGTTTTTTCATTTTTTTCAAATCCTCAAAAATGATGAAAAACGGCGTGCTATAGTATGCCATACGGTAGGGGCTATAGCCCATGGTCGAAAATGATGAAAAACGAGGTTGACATTTTTTTTCAAAATTTCAAAAAACGATGGGCTATAACCCATGTTTTTTTTGTTTTTTCATTTTTTTCAAATCCTCAAAAATGATGAAAAACGGCGTGCTATAGTATGCCATACGGTAGGGGCTATAGCCCATGGTCGAAAATGATGAAAAACGAGGTTAACATTTTTTTTCAAAATTTCAAAAAACGATGGGCTATAACCCATGTTTTTTTTTTTTTTTAATTTTTTCAAATCCTCAAAAATGATGAAAAACGGCGTGCTATAGTATGCCATACGGTAGGGGCTATAGCCCATGGTCGAAAATGATGAAAAACGAGATTAACTTTTTTTTTCAAAATTTCAAAAAACGATGGACTATAACCTATGTTTTTCTTTTTTTTTTTTTTTTTTTCAAATCCTCAAAAATGATGAAAAACGGCGTGCTATAGTATGCCATACGGTAGGGGCTATAGCCCATGGTCGAAAATGATGAAAAACGAGGTTGACATTTTTTTTCAAATTTTCAAAAAACGATGGGCTATAACCCATGTTTTTTTTTCCCCATTTTTTTCAAATCCTCAAAAATGATGAAAAACGGCGTGCTATAGTATGCCATACGGTAGGGGCTATAGACCATGGTCGAAAATGATGAAAAACGAGGTTAACATTTTTTTCAAATTTTCAAAAAACGATGGACTATAACCCATGTTTTTTTTGTTTTTGTTTTTTTTTCAAATCCTCAAAAATGATGAAAAACTGCGTGCTATAGTATGCCATACGGTAGAGGCTATAGCCCATAGTCGAAAATGATGAAAAACGAGGTTGACATTTTTTTTCAATATTTCAAAAAACGATGGGCTATAACCCATGTTTTTTTTTTTTTTTCATTTTTTTCAAATCCTCAAAAATGATGAAAAACGGCGTGCTATAGTATGCCATACGGTAGGGGCTATAGCCCATGGTCGAAAATGATGAAAAACGAGGTTAACATTTTTTTTCAAAATTTCAAAAAACGATGGACTATAACCCATGTTTTTTTTTTTTTTTTTTTTTTTTCAAATCCTCAAAAATGATGAAAAACGGCGTGCTATAGTATGCCATACGGTAGGGGCTATAGCCCATGGTCGAAAATGATGAAAAACGAGATTAACATTTTTTTTCAAATTTTCAAAAAACGATGGACTATGACCCATGTTTTTTTTTTTTTTTTCATTTTTTTCAAATCCTCAAAAATGATGAAAAACGGTTTGCTATAGTATGCCATACGGTAGGGGCTATAGCCCATGGTCGAAAATGATGAAAAACGAGGTTAACATTTTTTTTCAAAATTTCAAAAAACGATGGGCTATAACCCATGTTTTGTTTTTTTTTCATTTTTTTCAAATCCTCAAAAATGATGAAAAACGGCGTGCTATAGTATGCCATACGGTAGGGGCTATAGCCCATGGTCGAAAATGATGAAAAACAAGGTTGACATTTTTTTTCAAAATTTCAAAAAACGATGGGCTATAACCCATGTTTTTTTTTTTTTCCATTTTTTTCAAATCCTCAAAAATGATGAAAAACGGCGTGCTATAGTATGCCATACGGTAGGGGCTATAGCCCATGGTCGAAAATGATGAAAAACGAGGTTGACATTTTTTTTCAAATTTTCAAAAAACGATGGACTATAACCCATGTTTTTTTTTTTTTTTTTTTTTTCAAATCCTCAAAAATGATGAAAAACTGCGTGCTATAGTATGCCATACGGTAGGGGCTATAGCCCATAGTCGAAAATGATGAAAAACGAGGTTAACATTTTTTTTCAAAATTTCAAAAAACGATGGGCTATAACCCATGTTTTTTTTGTTTTTTCATTTTTTTCAAATCCTCAAAAATGATGAAAAACTGCGTGCTATAGTATGCCATACGGTAGGGGCTATAGCCCATAGTCGAAAATGATGAAAAACGAGGTTAACATTTTTTTTCAAAATTTCAAAAAACGATGGGCTATAACCCATGTTTTTTTTGTTTTTTCATTTTTTTCAAATCCTCAAAAATGATGAAAAACGGCGTGCTATAGTATGCCATACGGTAGGGGCTATAGCCCATGGTCGAAAATGATGAAAAACGAGGTTAACATTTTTTTTCAAAATTTCAAAAAACGATGGGCTATAACCCATGTTTTGTTTTTTTTTCATTTTTTTCAAATCCTCAAAAATGATGAAAAACGGCGTGCTATAGTATGCCATACGGTAGGGGCTATAGCCCATGGTCGAAAATGATGAAAAACGAGGTTGACATTTTTTTTCAAATTTTCAAAAAACGATGGGCTATAACCCATGTTTTTTTTTTTTTTTTTTTTTTTTCAAATCCTCAAAAATGATGAAAAACTGCGTGCTATAGTATGCCATACGGTAGAGGCTATAGCCCATAGTCGAAAATGATGAAAAACGAGGTTGACATTTTTTTTCAATATTTCAAAAAACGATGGGCTATAACCCATGTTTTTTTTGTTTTTTCATTTTTTTCAAATCCTCAAAAATGATGAAAAACGGCGTGCTATAGTATGCCATACGGTAGGGGCTATAGCCCATGGTCGAAAATGATGAAAAACGAGGTTAACATTTTTTTTCAAAATTTCAAAAAACGATGGGCTATAACCCATGTTTTTTTTCCCATTTTTTTCAAATCCTCAAAAATGATGAAAAACGGCGTGCTATAGTATGCCATACGGTAGGGGCTATAGACCATGGTCGAAAATGATGAAAAACGAGGTTAACATTTTTTTCAAATTTTCAAAAAACGATGGACTATAACCCATGTTTTTTTTGTTTTTGTTTTTTTCAAATCCTCAAAAATGATGAAAAACTGCGTGCTATAGTATGCCATACGGTAGGGGCTATAGCCCATAGTCGAAAATGATGAAAAACGAGGTTAACATTTTTTTTCAAAATTTCAAAAAACGATGGGCTATAACCCATGTTTTTTTTGTTTTTTCATTTTTTTCAAATCCTCAAAAATGATGAAAAACGGCGTGCTATAGTATGCCATACGGTAGGGGCTATAGCCCATGGTCGAAAATGATGAAAAACGAGGTTGACATTTTTTTTCAAAATTTCAAAAAACGATGGGCTATAACCCATGTTTTTTTTGTTTTTTCATTTTTTTCAAATCCTCAAAAATGATGAAAAACGGCGTGCTATAGTATGCCATACGGTAGGGGCTATAGCCCATGGTCGAAAATGATGAAAAACGAGGTTAACATTTTTTTTCAAAATTTCAAAAAACGATGGGCTATAACCCATGTTTTTTTTTTTTTTTAATTTTTTCAAATCCTCAAAAATGATGAAAAACGGCGTGCTATAGTATGCCATACGGTAGGGGCTATAGCCCATGGTCGAAAATGATGAAAAACGAGATTAACTTTTTTTTTCAAAATTTCAAAAAACGATGGACTATAACCTATGTTTTTCTTTTTTTTTTTTTTTTTTTCAAATCCTCAAAAATGATGAAAAACGGCGTGCTATAGTATGCCATACGGTAGGGGCTATAGCCCATGGTCGAAAATGATGAAAAACGAGGTTGACATTTTTTTTCAAATTTTCAAAAAACGATGGGCTATAACCCATGTTTTTTTTTCCCCATTTTTTTCAAATCCTCAAAAATGATGAAAAACGGCGTGCTATAGTATGCCATACGGTAGGGGCTATAGACCATGGTCGAAAATGATGAAAAACGAGGTTAACATTTTTTTCAAATTTTCAAAAAACGATGGACTATAACCCATGTTTTTTTTGTTTTTGTTTTTTTTTCAAATCCTCAAAAATGATGAAAAACTGCGTGCTATAGTATGCCATACGGTAGAGGCTATAGCCCATAGTCGAAAATGATGAAAAACGAGGTTGACATTTTTTTTCAATATTTCAAAAAACGATGGGCTATAACCCATGTTTTTTTTTTTTTTTCATTTTTTTCAAATCCTCAAAAATGATGAAAAACGGCGTGCTATAGTATGCCATACGGTAGGGGCTATAGCCCATGGTCGAAAATGATGAAAAACGAGGTTAACATTTTTTTTCAAAATTTCAAAAAACGATGGACTATAACCCATGTTTTTTTTTTTTTTTTTTTTTTTCAAATCCTCAAAAATGATGAAAAACGGCGTGCTATAGTATGCCATACGGTAGGGGCTATAGCCCATGGTCGAAAATGATGAAAAACGAGATTAACATTTTTTTTCAAATTTTCAAAAAACGATGGACTATGACCCATGTTTTTTTTTTTTTTTTCATTTTTTTCAAATCCTCAAAAATGATGAAAAACGGTTTGCTATAGTATGCCATACGGTAGGGGCTATAGCCCATGGTCGAAAATGATGAAAAACGAGGTTAACATTTTTTTTCAAAATTTCAAAAAACGATGGGCTATAACCCATGTTTTGTTTTTTTTTCATTTTTTTCAAATCCTCAAAAATGATGAAAAACGGCGTGCTATAGTATGCCATACGGTAGGGGCTATAGCCCATGGTCGAAAATGATGAAAAACGAGGTTGACATTTTTTTTCAAAATTTCAAAAAACGATGGGCTATAACCCATGTTTTTTTTTTCCCATTTTTTTCAAATCCTCAAAAATGATGAAAAACGGCGTGCTATAGTATGCCATACGGTAGGGGCTATAGACCATGGTCGAAAATGATGAAAAACGAGGTTAACATTTTTTTCAAATTTTCAAAAAACGATGGGCTATAACCCATGTTTTTTTTTTTTTTTTAATTTTTTCAAATCCTCAAAAATGATGAAAAACGGCGTGCTATAGTATGCCATACGGTAGGGGCTATAGCCCATGGTCGAAAATGATGAAAAACGAGATTAACATTTTTTTTCAAATTTTCAAAAAACGATGGACTATGACCCATGTGTTTTTTTTTTTTTCATTTTTTTCAAATCCTCAAAAATGATGAAAAACGGTTTGCTATAGTATGCCATACGGTAGGGGCTATAGCCCATGGTCGAAAATGATGAAAAACGAGGTTAACATTTTTTTTCAAAATTTCAAAAAACGATGGGCTATAACCCATGTTTTGTTTTTTTTTCATTTTTTTCAAATCCTCAAAAATGATGAAAAACGGCGTGCTATAGTATGCCATACGGTAGGGGCTATAGCCCATGGTCGAAAATGATGAAAAACGAGGTTGACATTTTTTTTCAAAATTTCAAAAAACGATGGGCTATAACCCATGTTTTTTTTTTCCCATTTTTTTCAAATCCTCAAAAATGATGAAAAACGGCGTGCTATAGTATGCCATACGGTAGGGGCTATAGACCATGGTCGAAAATGATGAAAAACGAGGTTAACATTTTTTTCAAATTTTCAAAAAACGATGGACTATAACCCATGTTTTTTTTTTTTTTTTTTTTTTTCAAATCCTCAAAAATGATGAAAAACTGCGTGCTATAGTATGCCATACGGTAAAGGCTATAGCCCATAGTCGAAAATGATGAAAAACGAGGTTGACATTTTTTTTCAATATTTCAAAAAACGATGGGCTATAACCCATGTTTTTTTTGTTTTTTCATTTTTTTCAAATCCTCAAAAATGATGAAAAACGGCGTGCTATAGTATGCCATACGGTAGGGGCTATAGCCCATGGTCGAAAATGATGAAAAACGAGGTTGACATTTTTTTTCAAATTTTCAAAAAACGATGGGCTATAACCCATGTTTTGTTTTTTTTCATTTTTTTCAAATCCTCAAAAATGATGAAAAACGGCGTGCTATAGTATGCCATACGGTAGGGGCTATAGACCATGGTCGAAAATGATGAAAAACGAGGTTAACATTTTTTTTAAATTTTCAAAAAACGATGGACTATAACCCATGTTTTTTTTTTTTTTTTTTTTTTTTTTATCCTCAAAAATGATGAAAAACTGCGTGCTATAGTATGCCATATGGTAGGGGCTATAGCCCATGGTCGAAAATGATGAAAAACGAGGTTGACATTTTTTTTCAAAATTTCAAAAAACGATGGGCTATAACCCATGTTTTTTTTTTTTTCATTTTTTTCAAATCCTCAAAAATGATGAAAAACGGCCTGCTATAGTATGCCATACGGTAGGGGCTATAGCCCATGGTCGAAAATGATGAAAAACGAGGTTGACATTTTTTTTCAAAATTTCAAAAAACGATGGGCTATAACCCATGTTTTTTTTTTTTTCATTTTTTTCAAATCCTCAAAAATGATGAAAAACGGCGTGCTATAGTATGCCATACGGTAGGGGCTATAGACCATGGTCGAAAATGATGAAAAACGAGGTTAACATTTTTTTCAAATTTTCAAAAAACGATGGACTATAACCCATGTTTTTTTTTTTTTTTTTTTTTTTTAAATCCTCAAAAATGATGAAAAACTGCGTGCTATAGTATGCCATACGGTAGGGGCTATAGCCCATGGTCGAAAATGATGAAAAACGAGGTTGACATTTTTTTTCAAAATTTCAAAAAACGATGGGCTATAACCCATGTTTTTTTTGTTTTTTCATTTTTTTCAAATCCTCAAAAATGATGAAAAACGGCGTGCTATAGTATGCCATACGGTAGGGGCTATAGCCCATGGTCGGAAATGATGAAAAACGAGGTTAACATTTTTTTTCAAAATTTCAAAAAACGATGGGCTATAACCCATGTTTTTTTTTTTTCCATTTTTTTCAAATCCTCAAAAATGATGAAAAACGGCGTGCTATAGTATGCCATACGGTAGGGGCTATAGACCATGGTCGAAAATGATGAAAAACGAGGTTAACATTTTTTTCAAATTTTCAAAAAACGATGGACTATAACCCATGTTTTTTTTGTTTGTTTTTTTTTTTTAATCCTCAAAAATGATGAAAAACTGCGTGCTATAGTATGCCATACGGTAGGGGCTATAGCCCATGGTCGAAAATGATGAAAAACGAGGTTGACATTTTTTTTCAAAATTTCAAAAAACGATGGGCTATAACCCATGTTTTTTTTTTTCCATTTTTTTCAAATCCTCAAAAATGATGAAAAACGGCGTGCTATAGTATGCCATACGGTAGGGGCTATAGACCATGGTCGAAAATGATGAAAAACGAGGTTAACATTTTTTTCAAATTTAAAAAAAATGGACTATAACCCATGTTTTTTTTTTTTTTTTTTTTTTTTTTCAAATCCTCAAAAATGATGAAAAACTGCGTGCTATAGTATGCCATACGGTAGGGGCTATAGCCCATAGTCGAAAATGATGAAAAACGAGGTTAACATTTTTTTTCAAAATTTAAAAAAACGATGGGCTATAACCCATGTTTTTTTTGTTTTTTCATTTTTTTCAAATCCTCAAAAATGATGAAAAACGGCGTGCTATAGTATGCCATACGGTAGGGGCTATAGCCCATGGTCGGAAATGATGAAAAACGAGGTTAACATTTTTTTTCAAAATTTCAAAAAACGATGGGCTATAACCCATGTTTTTTTTTTTTTCATTTTTTTCAAATCCTCAAAAATGATGAAAAACGGCGTGCTATAGTATGCCATACGGTAGGGGCTATAGCCCATGGTCGAAAATGATGAAAAACGAGGTTGACATTTTTTTTCAAAATTTCAAAAAACGATGGGCTATAACCCATGTTTTGTTTTTTTTTTCATTTTTTTCAAATCCTCAAAAATGATGAAAAACGGCGTGCTATAATATGCCATACGGTAGGGGCTATAGCCCATAGTCGAAAATGATGAAAAACGAGGTTGACATATTTTTTCAAAATTTCAAAAAACGATGGGCTATAACCCATGTTTTTTTTTTTTTCATTTTTTTCAAATCCTCAAAAATGATGAAAAACGGCGTGCTATAGTTTTTTTTTTCATTTTTTTCAAATCCTCAAAAATGATGAAAAACGGCGTGCTATAGTATGCCATACGGTAGGGGCTATAGCCCATGGTCGAAAATGATGAAAAACGAGGTTGACATTTTTTTTCAAATTTTCAAAAAACGATGGACTATAACCCATGTTTTTTTTTTTTTTCATTTTTTTCAAATCCTCAAAAATGATGAAAAACGGCGTGCTATAGTATGCCATACGGTAGGGGCTATAGCCCATGGTCGAAAATGATGAAAAACGAGGTTGACATTTTTTTTCAAAATTTCAAAAAACGATGGACTATAACCCATGTTTTTTTTTTTCCATTTTTTTCAAATCCTCAAAAATGATGAAAAACGGCGTGCTATAGTATGCCATACGGTAGGGGCTATAGACCATGGTCGAAAATGATGAAAAACGAGGTTAACATTTTTTTCAAATTTTCAAAAAACGATGGGCTATAACCCATGTTTTTTTTTTTTTTTAATTTTTTTCAAATCCTCAAAAATGATGAAAAACTGCGTGCTATAGTATGCCATACGGTAGGGGCTATAGCCCATGGTCGAAAATGATGAAAAACGAGGTTAACATTTTTTTTCAAAATTTCAAAAAACGATGGGCTATAACCCATGTTTTTGTTTTTTTTTAATTTTTTCAAATCCTCAAAAATGATGAAAAACGGCGTGCTATAGTATGCCATACGGTAGGGGCTATAGCCCATGGTCGAAAATGATGAAAAACGAGATTAACATTTTTTTTTCAAATTTTCAAAAAACGATGGACTATAACCCATGTTTTTTTTTTTTTTTTTTTTTTTTCAAATCCTCAAAAATGATGAAAAACGGTTTGCTATAGTATGCCATACGGTAGGGGCTATAGCCCATGGTCGAAAATGATGAAAAACGAGGTTAACATTTTTTTTCAAAATTTCAAAAAACGATGGGCTATAACCCATGTTTTTTTTGTTTTTCTTTTTTTTCAAATCCTCAAAAATGATGAAAAACGGCGTGCTATAGTATGCCATACGGTAGGGGCTATAGCCCATGGTCGAAAATGATGAAAAACGAGGTTGACATTTTTTTCAAAATTTCAAAAAACGATGGGCTATAACCCATGTTCTTTTTTTTTCCTTTTTTTTCAAATCCTCAAAAATGATGAAAAACGGCGTGCTATAGTATGCCATACGGTAGGGGCTATAGCCCATGGTCGAAAATGATGAAAAACGAGGTTAACATTTTTTTTCAAAATTTCAAAAAACGATGGGCTATAACCCATGTTTTTTTTGTTTTTTCATTTTTTTCAAATCCTCAAAAATGATGAAAAACGGTTTGCTATAGTATGCCATACGGTAGGGGCTATAGCCCATGGTCGAAAATGATGAAAAACGAGGTTAAATTTTTTTTTCAAAATTTCAAAAAACGATGGGCTATAACCCATGTTTTTGTTTTTTTTTAATTTTTTCAAATCCTCAAAAATGATGAAAAACGGCGTGCTATAGTATGCCATACGGTAGGGGCTATAGCCCATGGTCGAAAATGATGAAAAACGAGATTAACATTTTTTTTCAAATTTTCAAAAAACGATGGACTATAACCCATGTTTTTTTTTTTTTTTTTTTTTTTTCAAATCCTCAAAAATGATGAAAAACGGTTTGCTATAGTATGCCATACGGTAGGGGCTATAGCCCATGGTCGAAAATGATGAAAAACGAGGTTAACATTTTTTTTCAAAATTTCAAAAAACGATGGGCTATAACCCATGTTTTTTTTGTTTTTCTTTTTTTTCAAATCCTCAAAAATGATGAAAAACGGCGTGCTATAGTATGCCATACGGTAGGGGCTATAGCCCATGGTCGAAAATGATGAAAAACGAGGTTAACATTTTTTTTCAAAATTTCAAAAAACGATGGGCTATAACCCATGTTTTTTTTGTTTTTTCATTTTTTTCAAATCCTCAAAAATGATGAAAAACGGTTTGCTATAGTATGCCATACGGTAGGGGCTATAGCCCATGGTCGAAAATGATGAAAAACGAGGTTAACATTTTTTTTCAAATTTTCAAAAAACGATGGACTATAACCCATGTTTTGTTTTTTTTTCATTTTTTTCAAATCCTCAAAAATGATGAAAAACTGCGTGCTATAGTATGCCATACGGTAGGGGCTATAGACCATGGTCGAAAATGATGAAAAACGAGGTTAACATTTTTTTCAAATTTTCAAAAAACGATGGACTATAACCCATGTTTTTTTTTTTTTTTTTTTTTTTTTCAAATCCTCAAAAATGATGAAAAACTGCGTGCTATAGTATGCCATACGGTAGGGGCTATAGACCATGGTCGAAAATGATGAAAAACGAGGTTAACATTTTTTTCAAATTTTCAAAAAACGATGGACTATAACCCATGTTTTTTTTTTTTTTTTTTTTTTTCAAATCCTCAAAAATGATGAAAAACTGCGTGCTATAGTATGCCATACGGTAGGGGCTATAGCCCATGGTCGAAAATGATGAAAAACGAGGTTAACATTTTTTTTCAACATTTCAAAAAACGATGGGCTATAACCCATGTTTTTGTTTTTTTTTAATTTTTTCAAATCCTCAAAAATGATGAAAAACGGCGTGCTATAGTATGCCATACGGTAGGGGCTATAGCCCATGGTCGAAAATGATGAAAAACGAGATTAACATTTTTTTTCAAATTTTCAAAAAACGATGGACTATAACCCATGTTTTTTTTTTTTTTTTCATTTTTTTCAAATTCTCAAAAATGATGAAAAACGGTTTGCTATAGTATGCCATACGGTAGGGGCTATAGCCCATGGTCGAAAATGATGAAAAACGAGGTTAACATTTTTTTTCAAAATTTCAAAAAACGATGGGCTATAACCCATGTTTTTTTTGTTTTTTCATTTTTTTCAAATCCTCAAAAATGATGAAAAACGGTTTGCTATAGTATGCCATACGGTAGGGGCTATAGCCCATGGTCGAAAATGATGAAAAACGAGGTTAACATTTTTTTTCAAATTTTCAAAAAACGATGGACTATAACCCATGTTTTTTTTTTTTTAATTTTTTTCAAATCCTCAAAAATGATGAAAAACGGCGTGCTATAGTATGCCATACGGTAGGGGCTATAGCCCATGGTCGAAAATGATGAAAAACGAGGTTGACATTTTTTTTCAAAATTTCAAAAAACGATGGGCTATAACCATAGAGTTATAATACTATAGAGATGACACCCGAGTTCTCCTCCCATCCACTTGCATTGAGTTGCTCAAAAGCGCATGAGGCGGATTTACTCCTCCTTCCTGGTAGGAACAGAGTGCATTCTGGGATTGATTGGTTACAAACACATGAACGCGCGACCGGCACATGAACTAGCATCGTGCGTGTGTGCGTGTGCGTGCTACTCGTGGTGAACGCGCATCGCTATGTAGGCAGCAGGCTCGTCTTACCTGACACTGCCAGCTGGGGGCGGTATTGGGTAGCAAGCTTTTTTAATATGGTTATTATTAGGCTCGTCTGCCCTCCAGTGTAAAACTGTTTTGCGATCATTTTTCGGAAAGGAAATATAAAACCATAGCGGTTTTATCATATTAGCATTTTGAATAGATTAAGAACATGGATGTATCTGATGTAAATTAATTCGTTATTTGTATACACCTATGAACTGTTTACACACCATATAATATTAATGCAATATAAACTGAAGTTCATTCCAACTTGTGTGTTATTGTGTGGTGGCTGCAGTTGAATATTTGCTTTTAAAGGGACTTTATACTT
Source organism: Protomyctophum parallelum (assembly GCF_964188405.1). Taxonomy (NCBI): domain Eukaryota; kingdom Metazoa; phylum Chordata; class Actinopteri; order Myctophiformes; family Myctophidae; genus Protomyctophum; species Protomyctophum parallelum. The sequence goes on along the minus strand of NC_139697.1, from coordinate 104,288,262 downwards.
TTGCTAATTCACATTTAGAAGAAAGTGAAAATATAGGCTACATACATTTTACAAATACACTTACCAATGACAATGTAGGACAACAAGCTCTGAAGAGGAACACTTCAAGCCTGCATGGCAAATGCAAGGTCACAGCACCACTCTAAACTATTAAATAATAATGCTACCGATCTCTAATAAAATGCCAAAATACAATAAATGATGGGTTCTTTTTCATAGCACTTGTAGCACTATGAAAGAAAATATAATAAATATTAAATATGTGTAAAATGTATTACAAACTATATATTTATATAACAAAATAATATTTAAAGTGTGAAACAAACAAATGAGAAACAATAACTTTTTTCTTATCCCCCCCCCCCCCCCTTCCGGAACAAATATTATAGGTTAATTATATAACCTACTAACATGTTCTATAGCTAGAACATATTAAGTGCTTCTCAGTACTTCATAGGGGCACACTAGTCCATTAGGTCAAATTATGTCTAAAAAGTTACAGCCAATATACTACAGCCAGGTACAGTGATTTTCCTCAAGTGTGACCTAATACATTCTTCCTTCTGTAGGGGAAACAACACTTTTCACAAAAAATACCATCAGTGCTATACTATTTGGTATTGCATACATTTGACCAAGTAGAGACAGAGATAGAGATATACTTTATTAGTCTCCCGAGGAAGACATTTGTAACATTTAGAACATTTAGAACAAAGAACAAACAACAAACAGTGCAGTGACAGTGCAGCGCCAAAATATAAGTAGAAGCAGTCACATCCGACGTGAGGCTTGGAGAGAACAAAGAGACCATGGGTTGGTATGGCTGGGGTAGAAGAGAAAGAAACAAAAAAGGTGGTTGGAGTAGGTTACAGGCAGGTAGGATAGGGGAGGTAAAGGGAGGAAGAACAATAATTAACAAGGCCAGAATATGAATGAACAGTGGGATGAGTACAGTGTATTTGTATTTATTAATTTAATCCTCACACAAAGAAATATTCCCTGACCACTTTCTGGGCTTGTTTTATTCAAAAACAAACAAAAAAAACTCTAGTCTCCAAAGCTATGATGTAGTGTAGGTAAAGTTGCCAATTATGCTTGGAGCCCTGGACAAGTAGTCAAAAATCAACTAGCAAGTTTAAGAGGCAACTTCACCTAATCTAGATTGTAGCTTTAAGGGACTGAACAATACTGTTTAAAAATATATCATTTCCCAAAAGCGAAAAATGAACTCCATCACGCAGAAAGAGGTCAGGGCGGTCAAACTTTATGTCAGGGTGAGCCACAAAGCTCCCTCCAAAACCTCTAACAAAAGCACTGATCTCATAGTTCACCCATTTTCTGGCCTTGTTAATTGCCCCCGGATTTGCAGCACCCCACTGGCGTCGCTGGGTGATCTGTGAGAACACAATGTCCATGTTTGGGAACTGCTGGTGGAGGTGCTGCAGGTCCCTCTTCATCATTGTGGCCAGTTCGATGCTCTTTACCTTTCCCAGGTCGTTGCTGCCACAATGAATCAGAAGGACATCCGGGGGTGTCCTTCCTCTCTGAAGGGATTGTTGGAAGTAGGGGAGGAATTTGATCCATCTCAGTCCACCCCAGCCATACCACTGGACCTGGGCATCCAGTCCCAGATTCGTACCCATGGTCTGGTGGGCTCTCTCCTTCCCACGCCGGATGTAACTGCTCCCCATAATCCACATCGTCTTCTCTGTGGATTACAAAATAACAATTTCAATTATTTTACATTGTTTATTATTATAACAACACAGTAAGTAATAATACCATTTTGTGTCAGGAGGTGGCATTATGCCAAGATATCAATGAAGTTGTTTATGTAGCAGTGGTTCTCAAATGATTATTTTTGCTCAGGTCACATACTGAAAATATAATTTTCAGCTAAGACACACCTACATTACATTCTTCCTTTATAGAACCTTACATTTATGTCATATTTCCCCCTAAGATACAGTATGTCACTAGCATAAATGAGAATATAGGCTTATTATGTTTGAGGGGCGCTATCTATGTCCAGCTTTTTAGTGTGTGTCCACAAACCTTGTCCTACACAAACATTAAATTCACATTGACAATGAATGGACAATTTTACGCCACCTAGTGTAGGTGAGGATGCAAATGCTGATTGGCCGGTATGAGATGATGTATGATGATGTATGATGATAAGAGTGCCCCTCACTTCCCACGGGTGTGTGTTAAAATAAATACAAATAAGCTACATTCTGCATTGTGTTCGGGTAGGACAAGCTCTCACCGTTGGCCATCATTGGGAACTGAAGCATCTGGCGGGGCCCTGGCTGACTGTCTGGTCTGAGTGGGGTGGCGTTGGGACCCATTCGGGCCTGCATGGCACCCTGCTGCCCGGGGCCAGAAGCCCCAGGAGGAGCAGACCCAACCCAGCTCTCCTGCTGCTGCTGCATCCCTGGCCCATGACCATTGAGTCCTACATGGAAGAAACACAAAGCCACGGCTGACAGTAAGGAACACAGCAGATGCCAGATGAACTACAGATGCAGTATTGGTCTGAGACATCCACAATATAGATCTAGAGGTGACATAGTTCTGCTCCAATGTGGTTGCCCCTACATTTTCTGTTCAAGGAAGTGAGTCACTCTCTGCCAGCTGTGACCAGAGAGAGAGAGATAGATATAAGCCACATAATTAAATCAAACATAGGCTACTGTAAAAGAGGCTTTACACTAAATGTCTATGCCATAAAGTGGGTTGGCCTGTGGTTTCTCTTTCTCCATTGCCGTGGTTGGAATGGTATCAGGTACTGTCGCCCCTAAACCATCTCGCCGCTCGTTTTTCTGGGGAAATACGCATATAAAGTTTCTGCCGACCTCAAGCCGACCACTCGGTCCCATGGTTCTTCTATTCTTTATTTTGTGTTAATGAGAATAAGGTTAGAAATAAGTTAAGGCTGTAATATGCCTTGTGTATTCTGTATATCAGTTCTTTCTATATATCAGCAAAGTGCAGATTTTATGTTACAACATTGAGAGTTGTTTCTAAAATAAGTTGGAATTGATAGAGCTAGACAGCAATAAATATAACTAACTTTGCTGTAACATAAAATTATATAAAGATTCACCCGTCTTTAAATGATCATTTGTCTTAATGCAGCCAGTTGCTTTCCGAAGGTCTACTCTATGTACACAAAGTTAACCATACGGGTCCATTTGTAACTATGCTCTCAGAGAGTTATGGAGCTCCTTGACATGTAAACATTTGAGAATCACTGATTTCTAGACGTGTGGCAAGAACAACACGCAGGCCATCTCCACCCACCTGAGAATAACTATAGAGTTGACATTTAACATTAACACCAGTGTCCACTGTCCACTGTCCATATTCGGGGACGGGGACATTTGTCCCAAATAGCTGAACTACAATGAGCTTGTAGATCAGCTATCTTTTAATTATTCTGCAGCACCCCTGGACTTGTGTCACAGTACCTTTGAGAAATCCTGAATTAAAGACTTACTTTCTCGAGATCCTTCCTCTGTTTCAGTGGATGATGCCTGTAAATCCTGCATCATTGGATTTCTAGAATGGAGAATTCCAGAAGGAAAAGCATTTGTTTAAAATACGTTCTGCTATTTTCAGCACCCAGAACACAACACACTATTAATTAAAAATAACAGATCACCCGTAGTAAACCTGTCCAAATAGACTCCTCCTAACTGCAATTTATGGAGCTCTCTACATGCAACATCAGGTCAGGTCCATATCAGCCTAAATCTGCCTAAAGAGATTGTGGTGCATCTCTAGATTATAGTCAGTAGTAGATAGTAATGATTGTACAGTAGTAGTAGTAGTAGTACAGTAGGCTACTTTTGTGTGTGTGTGTGTGTGTGTGTGTGTGTGTGTGTGTGTGTGTGTGTGTGTGTGTGTGTGTGTGTGTGTGCGTGCACAAGAGCTAAATTTGACCAGGAAGAGAGTACACTTTGAATCTAGCCCATAGTTATTATTATTATATATTATGTATATATAGATATATAACTCTATGATCTAGCCCCTCTCGGAACGGGCCCTGGGTCAGCCCAATCCGAACCGGGCTGACTGGGTCTCAAAAATGTCAGAAACTTCAGTACCATTGGGTTCTGCTTGTGGGGCTAACTTTGAATCTAGCAGTAGACTAAAGCTGAGTCCTTATAGTTTGTCTGTCCTGTACTGTCCAAATCGAACTTTGTAATTCTTACTCTTACAATCTGCAAAGTTAGCATTCCTGGCCAAATGCATATTATAATACAACGTCTTCAATGAATCAATGGCTGTCAAATAGCCTTGTTTGTTAACCATGCATCCATGCAAACAACCACAACTTTTTTGTTTTTGTGCATTTTTTAATGTAGCTAAACCTGCAACATCATTTACCGTTCAAATAATAAAATCTGATTTTACAAACCTTTGTCAGCTTTGTGTATACAAATCGCGATCTGCAAGCAGCTGCAGCTTCTCGAAATCGGAGGCTCAGAGCTAGCCTGTCAGTGAAGATATTCGAGTGTCGTGAAGATCCGTATTCCTTCTGCTGAAAATGCAGCTGCCAATCCCGGCCAATCCCGACCAAAGTTGACGCATCTTTACGTGAATTACACATGTGGGCATTGTGGGGGAAGGGCGATCCATACACGGCCGGGCGTGGCAGTTTTGTACTTGAGCGGGGATTTAGAGCGGGGGAGACATTTTAATTTCTGGTGTTGTACACTTTGCTTTAACAAGATGCCTAACTGTACTTTGTCCAATTGTTCCACTAGGAGTCGCACACGAGGTCCCCTCGGTCAGCCAGGAAGACCGGGGGTTTCTTACCACAGGTATGTTATTTTGTGCATATTTTAAAGCCTATACAGGCACAATAATCACAATATTAAATTGTATTAAGACAAATAATTCGTGGCTGCTCTCTCGTTCCATTTGACACAAACGATTTCACAGTAGTGTGATAATGACATAGCTAATATGATGCAATGCATTTAGCCATTTAAGTTATTTATAACTCTGCTTCTGCTGTGATTTCGTATCATAATATGATCAATATCACTACTTCTCCTTCCCTATTCTCTAATAATCTTCCATTCTTGCAAGTTGCTGCATGTATGGTTCTTATACATAACATTTCCAGAATTTAAATGCTAGGATTAATAGGCTACATGAGGAACTGTGTGGGAAGCCGTTTAGGCCAGAAATGCATAGTCAGTTTGCACATGCATACTTCAATTGCACATATCGACACTTGCACATACATGCATTTTAGCTTTTACCTTATGTTGACTCAAATGATGGCTATAATATCACAATTGACTCACTTGGCCACTTTTCTGCACTTGAAATTGTGGGGTACAATCTCAGTATATAGCCTATTGATATAGTTGCCCTATGCTATTTATATTTATACTCTAAGCCCTAAGGCTACAATAGCCTAGGCCAAACATTGGATGCATATTGTTTTTGATGTATTAATCAACAGTACCAGTAGCTTTTGGTGTACTTTTATCAACCAATTTATGAAACTAAATTGATTTGACATAAAAAATGAATGAATTAAAGGTTAGCTGCTGCTGCTTACTAATCAATTCCACTCCCAGCCAGAGCATGAGGGGATTTTGTGTGTGAATTCAGCACTGGTGTAGGCTACATTAACTCCTCCTTCTGCACAATGTACTTTAGTTTCAAATAGTAGTACTTTAAAAAAAAAATAATAATAATAATAATAATAATAATAATAATAATAAAATAACACTCATCTTTTACTTCTTTAATGACAACCTAAAACATGCAGTAAATATATAGCATATTTGTATTATCTGTCTTCACAGCTTTCCACGTGATGAAGACAGACTCCATCGTTGGATCCAGTACGTTGGGCGCCAGGGATGGACACCAACTCCTTACACCAGGCTGTGTTCCCTACACTTCGAAGAATGTTGTTTTGAGTCCAATCCATTCAGCGTTCGGAGGCGCCTCACCAATGATGCTGTTCCCACCGTAGAGTATTCTAAGGTTCCCACGGTAGGTGAGAGGTTTGTATGTGCTGCTGATGATGGGGTAGGCTTACATGTAGATGTCTCCGATAATCTTGAGAGTGACATGGAAAGCCATGTTAACACACATGACAGCATTTTCCTGCCTCAAAATGACACAGCTGAGGAGGTTTCTGAGCACATAGAGCACAATTACTGTTCTTCATGTGTAAAAGGCATGCATGCTGAGCACAAGTACGGTTCTTCATCCGTAAAAGGCACGCATGCTGAACACACTTACCAATTGTATGACTCTCCCATAAAACGTAAATTGAAGCGTAAATTGAAACAAACAGGGGTAAAACTGGATGAGTACATAAAGAGGTTGAAATTGGAAAAACAGAAGACCCAAAGGCTTCAAAAACGATTACTCAGCTTGTCAGAGGTCATCGCTGAGCTGAAGCAGAAAATGCTAATTTCTACAGGTTGTGCAGACATGTTGGAGACCCAGTACGGTGGAGTGACAAGGGAAATCCTTCATAGAATGAAGCAAGGGAATAAATCTAAAGTGTCAGAAGAATTAAAATCATTTGCCATGACGCTCCAATTCTACTCTTGCAAAGCTTATGAGTATGTGCGTCAGAGCTTTGACCTTGCTTTGCCCTCCCCTGACACTATCCGGAGATGGTACTCCAACATCTCTGCAGAGCCTGGATTCACAACACCTGCCTTTAATGCTCTAGAGTCTCATGTGAAAGACAGGAAAGAGGAAGGCAAAGAAACCTTGTGTGCGCTAATGATGGACGAAATGGCCATTAGAAAGCATGTGCAATATGTTTCTGGAAAGTTTCATGGCTATGTGGACCTTGGCTGTGGCAATGTGGATGACTCATTACCAGAAGCCAAAGACGCCTTGGTTTTCATGGTTGTTGCCATCGATGCATCTTGGAAAATTCCAGTGGCATATTTCCTTGTCAATGGATTGACTGGTGCAGAGCGTGCCAGCCTCGTCACCGAATGCCTTCTCAGACTCCGTAAAATTGGAGTCCGCACAGTCTCCTTGACATGTGATGGTCCATCATGCCATTTTGCCATGCTGAAAGCCCTTGGTGCTGATCTTAATGTTCAAACCATGCGTCCATCATTTCCACATCCTGAGGAACAACAACAGGTAGACGAAGAGAAAAGGCAGGTGCATGTGATTTTGGATGTGTGTCACATGTTGAAGCTGCTCAGGAATTCACTGGCAGATATGGGTGAATTGCTAAGTCCAACAGGTAAGATCAAATGGCAATACATTGCAGAGTTAGTCAAACTGCAAGATAATGAAGGGCTGCGCCTTGGAAACAAGGTGAAACAGGCGCACGTGCAGTGGGAAAGGCAAAAGATGAAGGTAAAACTAGCAGCTCAGGTTTTCAGTAAGAGTGTGGCTGATGCTCTGGAGTGCTGCAACGTACACCTCAAGCTACCAGAGTTCAGAGGATGTGAGGCAACTGTCGACTTCCTGAGAACCATTGATTCCGCTTTTGATGTTCTCAACAGTAGGAACCCCCTGGGAAAGGGACACAAAGCACCAATGAGGACATCCAACAAGGAGAGTGCAGTAGGAATCCTGCTAAAAGTGGAAAAAATGCTCCTGGAACTCAAAGAGAACAAAGGCAAATTGTTGCATTCTGGGAGGAGAAAGACTTGTGTAATTGGCTTCGTGGCTAGTTCCATAAGCATAAGAAACATCTTCCATGAGCTGGTGGAGAAGCCCAATGCCCAATGCCGTTACCTCCTCACATACAAGCTCAGTCAAGATCACCTTGAGCTTTTCTTCTCTTCAGTCCGAGCTCGTGGTGGATTTAACAACAATCCAACTGCTCAACAGTTCACAGCTGCATACAAACGTCTTCTGGTTAAGCAACAGGTGAAGGCAACAGGTAATTGTCTCCTACTCGACAATACCAGCATCTTGGCAGTGACAGCTGCATCGGCACCTGTTGAGGAGGAGGAGCTTGACCACGATTACATGGAGGCGACACCTGCGTCAGTTAACATCGCACGTAGGTTTGACCTGGAACCAGCTGTTGAGTCTGAGGAGCTTGAACACGCTTACATTGCAAATGTCGACAATCTCTCTCTGTTCAAGAACGCAGCAATTGCCTACATTGCTGGATATGTGGTAAAGAAAATCAAGGAGAAGCATAAGTGTTTTACCTGCAATGATGCTCTGACATCTACTACCACTGTACATCCCTTGGTCATGTTGAAGGATCGCGGAGGTTTGCAGAAACCATCACCGGGAATAGTTACTGTGTGCAAGGAAGCAGAGCGTTGTTTTCAACGGATTTTGTTTACAACATCTGGTAAGCTTCCCAAGGGACCAGGCACAACAGCAGAGATTGTCCATCAAGTACTGAAACGCAGTGCTGGTGAGACATGGTTCCCGGGGCTGCTAAATCACATGTTCGAAACAACCGTTGAAGACAACCATGTGCATAGCTTGGTGAAAATGGCAGCCTCCTTGTACTGCAAAATTAGGATGCACCATTTGGCAAAACGGGAAACAGAAAAGATAGCAAAAGCACCCATTAGACAGAAACTCACCAACATTATTCAACAAAGTGGCCAGTAGCTATAGTACCGGTACTGAGAGGTTTGCTCAAGTAGAAAAGTAATTCCCTGAGTTAGATTTGTCGTGTATGACCTATTGTATTCCCCCTACAATATGTATGTACCTATGTGTTTTTTATGTATGATTTTATGTTTGTTTACAGTATATATTATTTATTTATGTTTGCTCTTTGATTTCTTTTGACCTGTACAGCACTTTGGTTGACCTGGTCATGTTAAACATGTTATATCAATAAGATTGATTTGATTTCAGTTGAGTTTTGTATTTTATGTATTTTATGTTTTCTAGTGTCTGTTTACATTATATGTTATATATTATTTATTTATGTTTGCTCTTTGATTTCTTTTGACCTGTATAGCACTTTGGTTGACCTGGTCATGTTAAACATACTATATCAATAAAATTGATTTGATTTCAGTTGAGTTTTGTATTCATTTATGTATCCTGTGTATGTATTTATGTATTTGTATATACAATCTACAATGACATAAATACAGTATCTGTGTCATTTATCTGTTTTGTGTCCCGTATCATTTATTACCTATCACTTGAGCAACCGTACACTCAATGTCAAACCTCCCTCCTGATATACCAAAATCATTCAACAAATATTGCCTGCCTGTAAAATGACATTAAGATAATGTTCATTGTAAACCTTGGAGCAATCTTGGCGGTGCACAAGTGTTTAATGAACATCTGACTAATGTCCAATACCAAACAACTGCATTCACGTTTAATGAACACTCCAAAATCTGTCTAAATTCTAAAACATGTAGGCTACATTGGTTTATCGGAGACATCTGCATCAATGTTTTATGGGAACTTTGCACATAGTTGTCTATTGTATTGTTTTTCATGCTGTCTCGACCGCTCCTCCCCCCCCTCATTGTTGTCGTCCCCCCCCCCCCCCCGTCCCCCCCCCCCGCTGTCAGGTTAAATTGCTGCTGCCCCACCTGTAGAGCACAGTAGAGGTATCCTGTGCCTACTGGCGTGCGTTGCCCAGCTTTAGATAGCTATACACAGCCACCCCACCCCCTGCTGTCAGGTTACATTGCTGCTGCCCCACCAGTGGAGGTATCCTGTGCCTACTGGCGTGCGTTGCCCAGCTTTAGATAGCTATACACAGCCACCCCACCCCCTGCTGTCAGGTTACATTGCTGCTGCCCCACCAGTGGAGGTATCCTGTGCCTACTGGCGTGCGTTGCCCAGCTTTAGATAGCTATACACAGCCACCCCACCCCCTGCTGTCAGGTTACATTGCTGCTGCCCCACCAGTGGAGGTATCCTGTGCCTACTGGCGTGCGTTGCCCAGCTTTAGATAGCTATACACAGCCACCCCACCCCCTGCTGTCAGGTTACATTGCTGCTGCCCCACCAGTAGAGGTATCCTGTGCCTACTGGCGTGCGTTGCCCAGCTTTAGATAGCTATACACAGCCACCCCACCCCCTGCTGTCAGGTTACATTGCTGCTGCCCCACCAGTGGAGGTATCCTGTGCCTACTGGCGTGCGTTGCCCAGCTTTAGATAGCTATACACAGCCACCCCACCCCCTGCTGTCAGGTTACATTGCTGCTGCCCCACCAGTGGAGGTATCCTGTGCCTACTGGCGTGCGTTGCCCAGCTTTAGATAGCTATACACAGCCACCCCACCCCACCCCCTGCTGTCAGGTTACATTGCTGCTGCCCCACCAGTAGAGGTATCCTGTGCCTACTGGCGTGCGTTGCCCAGCTTTAGATAGCTATACACAGCCACCCCACCCCCTGTTGTCAGGTTACATTGCTGCTGCCCCACCAGTGGAGGTATTCTGTGCCTACTGGCGTGCGTTGCCCAGCTTTATCCGTCCCCTACCTACCCCCTTTGTGTCTGTCCTGTCCCCACTCTCGGCCTGCACCTTGTCGTGGTGAGTGGGCTTCAAACTAAGCCAGGCCATTTAAGCAACAAAGTGTGATCAGAAAACCACTATACCAATGTCATGGTATTGCATGACTTCTTTTTGTGATAAATAATTTGTATGATTTTATTCGTGAAATATTTAGTATAACTAGAACGGCACTTGAGTGCCTACTTGCATGTTGAATGCCTATATATGTATATGTAATTTGTAAGTTGATGAGTAGTACACTGTGGTTACTTGGGTTGTTTTATGCATATGCCGTAGCTGCATGATTTGCTTTACAGAGCAATGGAGAAAGAAAGAAAAGAAAGCAAAGAAAAGCAAATCATAAATACATGTATGTAATCTCATTACATACATGTACATATTACGTCACCATCGAGAGCCAGTTATACCCTGGCATTGGTACATATCTTCATTATGTCACTCTCAAAACATGCATTGGAGGGGCTATAGCACCCCTCAAAAACACACTTAAACTCGCTTCAAGAGATTAAGCCAAAATACTGTGTCTGGGATTTTTTGGTATTTTCAAGGGGTGCCAGCCCCTCCTATGCCCAGCTTTGTGTTTGTGTGTACCACATAGTGATGATTTCATTGACTGAGCACGGAATGTGATGTATGATGATAAGAGTGCCCCTCACTTCAATATATATTCTATCCAATGGACAATTGGATAATTCTATCCAGAATAGAGCCATACTGTGTTTTCTTGCTGTACATGCATTTGCCCCTTCTCTTGCAATCCAGGAAGATATGGGTTGGGAACGGATGGAGACTAGGCAAAAGGGAGAAGTGATCCGCTTGTGGAACCGTCGCATTAATCTGCCAGAAGATAGGTTAACAAAAAATGTATTGAATTGGGATAAGTCACACAATGCTCCCTGAGTAAAGGAGATCTGTCTTACATCTTTCAGAATATGCTTTGTGGTAATATCAATAGGTTGAACAATTTTGTAATTACAAAGATAAATGGTCACACACACTATATATATATATATATATATATATATATATATATATATATATATAGCTCAGTTAACCTTCTCCATGGACGAGGTTTGGTCTTGCTGCTGTGTTATGATTACTTCATCTTCTGGTTTAAGCTGGACACCTGTGACCTTCATGCTAAAATTAAAATGACAGGGAGACAATCTTACCACAACATGCAGCCTACTCAATCGGTTAAGACATCAATTTATTGTTTTATTCTCATTCTGTTCTCATTGGATATCAGATGTCAAACCTATGCGTCTTCATGATCCTTTTTGTGCTTATTTGAATCTGCAGGAATCACATGGACTATAAAAAATTATGTGTTTTGTCTTTTAGGTAATTTAATTCTGGTAATAATAGAAATATTCTGAAATATATAACATAATCTAATCTGGTGAACATCTAGTACAAGTGCCTAATGAAATATATCAATTATCTAAACAAACATTAAAGTCCATAGACTTGACTGACTTGTCTGCCATATGGCGCAATCTTCAAAAGTACAAGCTCACAGCATGTGTTTCTTTAGCTATTTAATGTAAAACAAAGTGGTTAATGAAATATATCATATAGCATATGGTGTCATGTTCCTGAACCAGGTTTTAACAATTCAACTCTGAATGTTAAATGGGGATTGCAAAAAAAAATTGATTCCATGTGACTTGTATGTGACCTGTCTGCATTTAGAGTTATTTAAACAAATCAGATTCCAATCTTGATGTGGCACAGATAGATCTGATGCAGGCTAGATTTGGCTGTCAGTGTAAATGTTGCCTAAGGGAAATGTGTTCTGCACTGACCTCCCCCCTAGTGTCCAAGTTCACTTATGCACCCAAGGAAGATATTTAGTTAAAAAGGTTTAAAAGATCCCATCAGAAAGGAGTACCTTGGATGTACAGTATTCCAGTCCCACTGTTGTTTATCCAGTGTGATTAATAGATTATTTTAAAAGTCATTGCAATTTGATCTGTGACTTTTGCAGAACCCAATGTTTTAATTCAGAGGTTGGTTTAAAATGAAAGCATTTTGATTATCTCGGTAAGCACATCAATACGAATCTGGGTTATTATTGTGGTTATCTTAGCACTTCATCATGGATTCCTTGGGTGAAATTCCCAGTTTTACACTTCACATGTGACATAGATACATTCTTCATTGATCTCCACCTTTTCTTAAATGCACTTTGTCCAAACAGAATAAATGTCATTTACACACTTAACCATAATTTTATTTTAATTGGAAAATTGATCATTTTCAGTGTTATGGAATAATTTAACCATTGATTTTAGACTGTAAAGAGACGCCACTGCACAGAGCTCCACGACCACCAGTCAATCAATCAACGTCCTCTGCCCAGGGATGGAGGCTTGAAGACGGGGTAGATGGAGAGACATAAGCCTAGCAGAAAATGACTTTCGCCTACTTGTAGGTTATCAAACCATGCATTTATATCGGTAAATAATCATGTCGATGCTAAATCAACATTAACATTTCATGTACAGCTGCTATTTAAAAAAAAGTTTTTTTAATTCGGACTCGGGAGTTCTACAGAAGCCTATGGTAAGTGAATGGGAAGTCAAAATGACACAAGCGATCTTTATAATCTTAATACTTGTATTGGTCACAAACCAACTATTTTACAAGAACAATATTGATGTAACTAGAGATTAGACAAATTAGCTATATTTTATATACACAGAATAATAAGTAATGAGCAAAAGTCCTGATGCGACATTTCCTGGTTTTAATGCGGTCGGTCCGTCAGCGCTCTCCGCTCTGGAGCAGAGCTCAGAGCTGCCTGAAACTTTCTGGAGTGGGCGGAGCCTAGTGCGCGTTCATGTGTTTGGGGCCAGACCTTACCAAACTGCAATACCTTCTTTTGGCCACTATGTCCATTTCGCCTCAAGATTTCCTCTGGGTGCCTTCTCTATAATAATAATAACTCTATGGCTATAACCCATGTTTTTTTTTTTTCCATTTTTTTCAAATCCTCAAAAATGATGAAAAACGGCGTGCTATAGTATGCCATACGGTAGGGGCTATAGCCCATGGTCGAAAATGATGAAAAACGAGGTTGACATTTTTTTTCAAAATTTCAAAAAACGATGGGCTATAACCCATGTTTTTTTTTTTCCATTTTTTTCAAATCCTCAAAAATGATGAAAAACGGCGTGCTATAGTATGCCATACGGTAGGGGCTATAGACCATGGTCGAAAATGATGAAAAACGAGGTTAACATTTTTTTCAAATTTTCAAAAAACGATGGACTATAACCCATGTTTTTTTGTTTTTTTTCTTTTTTTTCAAATCCTCAAAAATGATGAAAAACTGCGTGCTATAGTATGCCATACGGTAGGGGCTATAGCCCATAGTCGAAAATGATGAAAAACGAGGTTAACATTTTTTTTCAAAATTTCAAAAAACGATGGGCTATAACCCATGTTTTTTTTGTTTTTTCATTTTTTTCAAATCCTCAAAAATGATGAAAAACGGCGTGCTATAGTATGCCATACGGTAGGGGCTATAGCCCATGGTCGGAAATGATGAAAAACGAGGTTAACATTTTTTTTTCAAAATTTCAAAAAACGATGGGCTATAACCCATGTTTTTTTTGTTTTTTCATTTTTTTCAAATCCTCAAAAATGATGAAAAACGGCGTGCTATAGTATGCCATACGGTAGGGGCTATAGCCCATGGTCGGAAATGATGAAAAACGAGGTTAACATTTTTTTTTCAAAATTTCAAAAAACGATGGGCTATAACCCATGTTTTTTTTTTTTTCATTTTTTTCAAATCCTCAAAAATGATGAAAAACGGCGTGCTATAGTATGCCATACGGTAGGGGCTATAGCCCATGGTCGAAAATGATGAAAAACGAGGTTGACATTTTTTTTCAAAATTTCAAAAAACGATGGGCTATAACCCATGTTTTGTTTTTTTTTCATTTTTTTCAAATCCTCAAAAATGATGAAAAACGGCGTGCTATAATATGCCATACGGTAGGGGCTATAGCCCATAGTCGAAAATGATGAAAAACGAGGTTGACATTTTTTTTCAAAATTTCAAAAAACGATGGGCTATAACCCATGTTTTTTTTTTTTTCATTTTTTTCAAATCCTCAAAAATGATGAAAAACGGCGTGCTATAGTATGCCATACGGTAGGGGCTATAGCCCATGGTCGGAAATGATGAAAAACGAGGTTAACATTTTTTTTTCAAAATTTCAAAAAACGATGGGCTATAACCCATGTTTTTTTTTTTTTCATTTTTTTCAAATCCTCAAAAATGATGAAAAACGGCGTGCTATAGTATGCCATACGGTAGGGGCTATAGCCCATGGTCGAAAATGATGAAAAACGAGGTTGACATTTTTTTTCAAAATTTCAAAAAACGATGGGCTATAACCCATGTTTTGTTTTTTTTTCATTTTTTTCAAATCCTCAAAAATGATGAAAAACGGCGTGCTATAATATGCCATACGGTAGGGGCTATAGCCCATAGTCGAAAATGATGAAAAACGAGGTTGACATTTTTTTTCAAAATTTCAAAAAACGATGGGCTATAACCCATGTTTTTTTTTTTTTCATTTTTTTCAAATCCTCAAAAATGATGAAAAACGGCGTGCTATAGTTTTTTTTTCCATTTTTTTCAAATCCTCAAAAATGATGAAAAACGGCGTGCTATAGTATGCCATACGGTAGGGGCTATAGCCCATGGTCGAAAATGATGAAAAACGAGGTTGACATTTTTTTTCAAATTTTCAAAAAACGATGGACTATAACCCATGTTTTTTTTTTTTTTCATTTTTTTCAAATCCTCAAAAATGATGAAAAACGGCGTGCTATAGTATGCCATACGGTAGGGGCTATAGCCCATGGTCGAAAATGATGAAAAACGAGGTTGACATTTTTTTTCAAAATTTCAAAAAACGATGGGCTATAACCCATGTTTTTTTTTTTCCATTTTTTTCAAATCCTCAAAAATGATGAAAAACGGCGTGCTATAGTATGCCATACGGTAGGGGCTATAGACCATGGTCGAAAATGATGAAAAACGAGGTTAACATTTTTTTCAAATTTTCAAAAAACGATGGACTATAACCCATGTTTTTTTTTTTTTTTTTTTTTTTTCAAATCCTCAAAAATGATGAAAAACTGCGTGCTATAGTATGCCATACGGTAGGGGCTATAGCCCATGGTCGAAAATGATGAAAAACGAGGTTAACATTTTTTTTCAAAATTTCAAAAAACGATGGGCTATAACCCATGTTTTTGTTTTTTTTTAATTTTTTCAAATCCTCAAAAATGATGAAAAACGGCGTGCTATAGTATGCCATACGGTAGGGGCTATAGCCCATGGTCGAAAATGATGAAAAACGAGGTTAACATTTTTTTTCAAATTTTCAAAAAACGATGGACTATAACCCATGTTTTTTTTTGTTTTTTTTTTTTTTCAAATCCTCAAAAATGATGAAAAACGGTTTGCTATAGTATGCCATACGGTAGGGGCTATAGCCCATGGTCGAAAATGATGAAAAACGAGGTTAACATTTTTTTTCAAAATTTCAAAAAACGATGGGCTATAACCCATGTTTTTTTTGTTTTTCTTTTTTTTCAAATCCTCAAAAATGATGAAAAACGGCGTGCTATAGTATGCCATACGGTAGGGGCTATAGCCCATGGTCGAAAATGATGAAAAACGAGGTTGACATTTTTTTCAAAATTTCAAAAAACGATGGGCTATAACCCATGTTCTTTTTTTTTTCCTTTTTTTTCAAATCCTCAAAAATGATGAAAAACGGCGTGCTATAGTATGCCATACGGTAGGGGCTATAGCCCATGGTCGAAAATGATGAAAAACGAGGTTAACATTTTTTTTCAAAATTTCAAAAAACGATGGGCTATAACCCATGTTTTTTTTGTTTTTTCATTTTTTTCAAATCCTCAAAAATGATGAAAAACGGTTTGCTATAGTATGCCATACGGTAGGGGCTATAGCCCATGGTCGAAAATGATGAAAAACGAGGTTAACATTTTTTTTCAAAATTAAAAAAAACGATGGGCTATAACCCATGTTTTTGTTTTTTTTTAATTTTTTCAAATCCTCAAAAATGATGAAAAACGGCGTGCTATAGTATGCCATACGGTAGGGGCTATAGCCCATGGTCGAAAATGATGAAAAACGAGATTAACATTTTTTTTCAAATTTTCAAAAAACGATGGACTATAACCCATGTTTTTTTTTTTTTTTTTTTTTTTTCAAATCCTCAAAAATGATGAAAAACGGTTTGCTATAGTATGCCATACGGTAGGGGCTATAGCCCATGGTCGAAAATGATGAAAAACGAGGTTAACATTTTTTTTCAAAATTTCAAAAAACGATGGGCTATAACCCATGTTTTTTTTGTTTTTCTTTTTTTTCAAATCCTCAAAAATGATGAAAAACGGCGTGCTATAGTATGCCATACGGTAGGGGCTATAGCCCATGGTCGAAAATGATGAAAAACGAGGTTGACATTTTTTTCAAAATTTCAAAAAACGATGGGCTATAACCCATGTTCTTTTTTTTTTCCTTTTTTTTCAAATCCTCAAAAATGATGAAAAACGGCGTGCTATAGTATGCCATACGGTAGGGGCTATAGCCCATGGTCGAAAATGATGAAAAACGAGGTTAACATTTTTTTTCAAAATTTCAAAAAACGATGGGCTATAACCCATGTTTTTTTTGTTTTTTCATTTTTTTCAAATCCTCAAAAATGATGAAAAACGGTTTGCTATAGTATGCCATACGGTAGGGGCTATAGCCCATGGTCGAAAATGATGAAAAACGAGGTTAACATTTTTTTTCAAATTTTCAAAAAACGATGGACTATAACCCATGTTTTTTTTTTTTTTCATTTTTTTCAAATCCTCAAAAATGATGAAAAACTGCGTGCTATAGTATGCCATACGGTAGGGGCTATAGACCATGGTCGAAAATGATGAAAAACGAGGTTAACATTTTTTTCAAATTTTCAAAAAACGATGGACTATAACCCATGTTTTTTTTTTTTTTTTTTTTTTTTTTCAAATCCTCAAAAATGATGAAAAACTGCGTGCTATAGTATGCCATACGGTAGGGGCTATAGACCATGGTCGAAAATGATGAAAAACGAGGTTAACATTTTTTTCAAATTTTCAAAAAACGATGGACTATAACCCATGTTTTTTTTTTTTTTTTTTTTTTTTCAAATCCTCAAAAATGATGAAAAACTGCGTGCTATAGTATGCCATACGGTAGGGGCTATAGCCCATGGTCGAAAATGATGAAAAACGAGGTTAACATTTTTTTTCAAAATTTCAAAAAACGATGGGCTATAACCCATGTTTTTGTTTTTTTTTAATTTTTTCAAATCCTCAAAAATGATGAAAAACGGCGTGCTATAGTATGCCATACGGTAGGGGCTATAGCCCATGGTCGAAAATGATGAAAAACGAGATTAACATTTTTTTTCAAATTTTCAAAAAACGATGGACTATAACCCATGTTTTTTTTTTTTTTTTTTTTTCAAATTCTCAAAAATGATGAAAAACGGTTTGCTATAGTATGCCATACGGTAGGGGCTATAGCCCATGGTCGAAAATGATGAAAAACGAGGTTAACATTTTTTTTCAAAATTTCAAAAAACGATGGGCTATAACCCATGTTTTTTTTGTTTTTCTTTTTTTTCAAATCCTCAAAAATGATGAAAAACGGCGTGCTATAGTATGCCATACGGTAGGGGCTATAGCCCATGGTCGAAAATGATGAAAAACGAGGTTGACATTTTTTTCAAAATTTCAAAAAACGATGGGCTATAACCCATGTTCTTTTTTTTTTCCTTTTTTTTCAAATCCTCAAAAATGATGAAAAACGGCGTGCTATAGTATGCCATACGGTAGGGGCTATAGCCCATGGTCGAAAATGATGAAAAACGAGGTTAACATTTTTTTTCAAATTTTCAAAAAACGATGGACTATAACCCATGTTTTTTTTTTTTTCATTTTTTTCAAATCCTCAAAAATGATGAAAAACGGCGTGCTATAGTATGCCATACGGTAGGGGCTATAGCCCATGGTCGAAAATGATGAAAAACGAGGTTGACATTTTTTTTCAAAATTTCAAAAAACGATGGGCTATAACCCATGTTTTTTTTTTTTTTCATTTTTTTCAAATCCTCAAAAATGATGAAAAACTGCGTGCTATAGTATGCCATATGGTAGGGGCTATAGACCATGGTCGAAAATGATGAAAAACGAGGTTAACATTTTTTTCAAATTTTCAAAAAACGATGGACTATAACCCATGTTTTTTTTTTTTTTTTTTTTTTTTTCAAATCCTCAAAAATGATGAAAAACTGCGTGCTATAGTATGCCATACGGTAGGGGCTATAGACCATGGTCGAAAATGATGAAAAACGAGGTTAACATTTTTTTCAAATTTTCAAAAAACGATGGACTATAACCCATGTTTTTTTTTTTTTTTTTTTTTTTCAAATCCTCAAAAATGATGAAAAACTGCGTGCTATAGTATGCCATACGGTAGGGGCTATAGCCCATGGTCGAAAATGATGAAAAACGAGGTTAACATTTTTTTTCAAAATTTCAAAAAACGATGGGCTATAACCCATGTTTTTGTTTTTTTTTAATTTTTTCAAATCCTCAAAAATGATGAAAAACGGCGTGCTATAGTATGCCATACGGTAGGGGCTATAGCCCATGGTCGAAAATGATGAAAAACGAGATTAACATTTTTTTTCAAATTTTCAAAAAACGATGGACTATAACCCATGTTTTTTTTTTTTTTTCATTTTTTTCAAATTCTCAAAAATGATGAAAAACGGTTTGCTATAGTATGCCATACGGTAGGGGCTATAGCCCATGGTCGAAAATGATGAAAAACGAGGTTAACATTTTTTTTCAAAATTTCAAAAAACGATGGGCTATAACCCATGTTTTTTTTGTTTTTCTTTTTTTTCAAATCCTCAAAAATGATGAAAAACGGCGTGCTATAGTATGCCATACGGTAGGGGCTATAGCCCATGGTCGAAAATGATGAAAAACGAGGTTGACATTTTTTTCAAAATTTCAAAAAACGATGGGCTATAACCCATGTTCTTTTTTTTTTCCTTTTTTTTCAAATCCTCAAAAATGATGAAAAACGGCGTGCTATAGTATGCCATACGGTAGGGGCTATAGCCCATGGTCGAAAATGATGAAAAACGAGGTTGACATTTTTTTTCAAAATTTCAAAAAACGATGGGCTATAACCCATGTTTTTTTTTTCCATTTTTTTCAAATCCTCAAAAATGATGAAAAACGGCGTGCTATAGTATGCCATACGGTAGGGGCTATAGACCATGGTCGAAAATGATGAAAAACGAGGTTAACATTTTTTTCAAATTTTCAAAAAACGATGGACTATAACCCATGTTTTTTTTTTTTTTTTTTTTTTTTTTTAATCCTCAAAAATGATGAAAAACTGCGTGCTATAGTATGCCATACGGTAGGGGCTATAGCCCATAGTCGAAAATGATGAAAAACGAGGTTAACATTTTTTTTCAAAATTTCAAAAAACGATGGGCTATAACCCATGTTTTTTTTGTTTTTTCATTTTTTTCAAATCCTCAAAAATGATGAAAAACGGCGTGCTATAGTATGCCATACGGTAGGGGCTATAGCCCATGGTCGGAAATGATGAAAAACGAGGTTGACATTTTTTTTCAAAATTTCAAAAAACGATGGGCTATAACCCATGTTTTTTTTTTTTTTTTCATTTTTTTCAAATCCTCAAAAATGATGAAAAACGGCGTGCTATAGTATGCCATACGGTAGGGGCTATAGACCATGGTCGAAAATGATGAAAAACGAGGTTGACATTTTTTTTCAAATTTTCAAAAAACGATGGACTATAACCCATGTTTTTTTTTTTTCCATTTTTTTCAAATCCTCAAAAATGATGAAAAACGGCGTGCTATAGTATGCCATACGGTAGGGGCTATAGCCCATAGTCGAAAATGATGAAAAACGAGGTTGACATTTCTTTTTCAAAATTTCAAAAAACGATGGGCTATAACCCATGTTTTTTTTTTTTTTCATTTTTTTCAAATCCTCAAAAATGATGAAAAACGGCGTGCTATAGTATGCCATACGGTAGGGGCTATAGCCCATGGTCGAAAATGATGAAAAACGAGGTTGACATTTTTTTTCAAATTTTCAAAAAACGATGGACTATAACCCATGTTTTTTTTTTTTTCATTTTTTTCAAATCCTCAAAAATGATGAAAAACGGCGTGCTATAGTATGCCATACGGTAGGGGCTATAGCCCATGGTCGAAAATGATGAAAAACGAGGTTGACATTTTTTTTCAAAATTTCAAAAAACGATGGGCTATAACCCATGTTTTTTTTTTTTTCTTTTTTTTGAAATCCTCAAAAATGATGAAAAACGGCGTGCTATAGTATGCCATACGGTAGGGGCTATAGACCATGGTCGAAAATGATGAAAAACGAGGTTAACATTTTTTTCAAATTTTCAAAAAACGATGGACTATAACCCATGTTTTGTTTTTTGTTTTTGTTTTTTAAATCCTCAAAAATGATGAAAAACTGCGTGCTATAGTATGCCATACGGTAGAGGCTATAGCCCATAGTCGAAAATGATGAAAAACGAGGTTGACATTTTTTTTCAAAATTTCAAAAAACGATGGGCTATAGGCTAACCCATGTTTTTTTTGTTTTTTCTTTTTTTTCAAATCCTCAAAAATGATGAAAAACGGCGTGCTATAGTATGCCATACGGTAGGGGCTATAGCCCATGGTCGAAAATGATGAAAAACGAGGTTAACATTTTTTTTCAAAATTTCAAAAAACGATGGGCTATAACCCATGTTTTTGTTTTTTTTTAATTTTTTCAAATCCTCAAAAATGATGAAAAACGGTGTGCTATAGTATGCCATACGGTAGGGGCTATAGCCCATGGTCGAAAATGATGAAAAATGAGATTAACATTTTTTTTCAAATTTTCAAAAAACGATGGACTATAACCCATGTTTTTTTTTTTTTTTCAGTTTTTTTCAAATCCTCAAAAATGATGAAAAACGGTTTGCTATAGTATGCCATACGGTAGGGGCTATAGGCCATGGTCGAAAATGATGAAAAACGAGGTTAACATTTTTTTTCAAAATTTCAAAAAACGATGGGCTATAACCCATGTTTTTTTTTTTTTTTTTTTTTTCAAATCCTCAAAAATGATGAAAAACGGCGTGCTATAGTATGCCATACGGTAGGGGCTAAAGCCCATGGTCGAAAATGATGAAAAACGAGGTTGACATTTTCTTTCAAAATTTCAAAAAACGATGGGCTATAACCCATGTTTTTTTTTTTTCCATTTTTTTCAAATCCTCAAAAATGATGAAAAACGGCGTGCTATAGTATGCCATACGGTAGGGGCTATAGACCATGGTCGAAAATGATGAAAAACGAGGTTAACATTTTTTTCAAATTTTCAAAAAACGATGGACTATAACCCATGTTTTTTTTTTTTTTTTTTTTTCAAATCCTCAAAAATGATGAAAAATTGCGTGCTATAGTATGCCATACGGTAGGGGCTATAGCCCATAGTCGAAAATGATGAAAAACGAGGTTAACATTTCTTTTCAAAATTTAAAAAAACGATGGGCTATAACCCATGTTTTTTTTTTTTTTCATTTTTTTCAAATCCTCAAAAATGATGAAAAACGGCGTGCTATAGTATGCCATACGGTAGGGGCTATAGCCCATGGTCGGAAATGATGAAAAACGAGGTTAACATTTTTTTTCAAAATTTCAAAAAACGATGGGCTATAACCCATGTTTTTTTTTTTTTTCATTTTTTTCAAATCCTCAAAAATGATGAAAAACAGCGTGCTATAGTATGCCATACGGTAGGGGCTATAGCCCATGGTCGAAAATTATGAAAAACGAGGTTAACATTTCTTTTCAAATTTTCTAAAAACGATGGACTATAACCCATGTTATTTTTTTTTTCATTTTTTTCAAATCCTCAAAAATGATGAAAAACGGCGTGCTATAGTATGCCATACGGTAGGGGCTATAGACCATGGTCGAAAATGATGAAAAACGAGGTTAACATTTTTTTCAAATTTTCAAAAAACGATGGACTATAACCCATGTTTTTTTTTTTTTTTTTTTTTTTTCAAATCCTCAAAAATGATGAAAAACTGCGTGCTATAGTATGCCATACGGTAGGGGCTATAGCCCATGGTCGAAAATGATGAAAAACGAGGTTAACATTTTTTTCAAATTTTCAAAAAACGATGGACTATAACCCATGTTTTTTTTTTGTTTTTTTTTTCAAATCCTCAAAAATGATGAAAAATTGCGTGCTATAGTATGCCATACGGTAGGGGCTATAGCCCATAGTCGAAAATGATGAAAAACGAGGTTAACATTTCTTTTCAAAATTTAAAAAAACGATGGGCTATAACCCATGTTTTTTTTTTTTTTCATTTTTTTCAAATCCTCAAAAATGATGAAAAACGGCGTGCTATAGTATGCCATACGGTAGGGGCTATAGCCCATGGTCGGAAATGATGAAAAACGAGGTTAACATTTTTTTTCAAAATTTCAAAAAACGATGGGCTATAACCCATGTTTTTTTTTTTTTTCATTTTTTTCAAATCCTCAAAAATGATGAAAAACAGCGTGCTATAGTATGCCATACGGTAGGGGCTATAGCCCATGGTCGAAAATTATGAAAAACGAGGTTAACATTTCTTTTCAAATTTTCTAAAAACGATGGACTATAACCCATGTTATTTTTTTTTTTCATTTTTTTCAAATCCTCAAAAATGATGAAAAACGGCGTGCTATAGTATGCCATACGGTAGGGGCTATAGACCATGGTCGAAAATGATGAAAAACGAGGTTAACATTTTTTTCAAATTTTCAAAAAACGATGGACTATAACCCATGTTTTTTTTTTTTTTTTTTTTTTTCAAATCCTCAAAAATGATGAAAAACTGCGTGCTATAGTATGCCATACGGTAGGGGCTATAGCCCATGGTCGAAAATGATGAAAAACGAGGTTAACATTTTTTTTCAAAATTTCAAAAAACGATGGGCTATAACCCATGTTTTTGTTTTTTTTTAATTTTTTCAAATCCTCAAAAATGATGAAAAACGGCGTGCTATAGTATGGCATACGGTAGGGGCTATAGCCCATGGTCGAAAATGATGAAAAACGAGATTAACATTTTTTTTCAAATTTTCAAAAAACGATGGACTATAACCCATGTTTTTTTTTTTTTTTTCATTTTTTTCAAATCCTCAAAAATGATGAAAAACTGTTTGCTATAGTATGCCATACGTTAGGGGCTATAGCCCATGGTCGAAAATGATGAAAAACGAGGTTAACATTTTTTTTCAAAATTTCAAAAAACGATGGGCTATAACCCATGTTCTTTTTTTTTTTCTTTTTTTTCAAATCCTAAAAAATGATGAAAAACGGCGTGCTATAGTATGCCATACGGTAGGGGCTATAGCCCATGGTCGAAAATGATGAAAAACGAGGTTAACTTTTTTTTTCAAATTTTCAAAAAACGATGGGCTATAACCCATGTTTTTTTTTTTTTTTCATTTTTTTCAAATCCTCAAAAATGATGAAAAACGGCGTGCTATAGTATGCCATACGGTAGGGGCTATAGCCCATGGTTGAAAATGATGAAAAACGAGGTTAACATTTTTTTTCAAAATTTCAAAAAACGATGGACTATAACCCATGTTTTTTTTTTTTTTTTCATTTTTTTCAAATCCTCAAAAATGATGAAAAACTGTTTGCTATAGTATGCCATACGTTAGGGGCTATAGCCCATGGTCGAAAATGATGAAAAACGAGGTTAACATTTTTTTTCAAAATTTCAAAAAACGATGGGCTATAACCCATGTTCTTTTTTTTTTCTTTTTTTTCAAATCCTAAAAAATGATGAAAAACGGCGTGCTATAGTATGCCATACGGTAGGGGCTATAGCCCATGGTCGAAAATGATGAAAAACGAGGTTAACATTTTTTTTCAAATTTTCAAAAAACGATGGGCTATAACCCATGTTTTTTTTTTTTTTTCATTTTTTTCAAATCCTCAAAAATGATGAAAAACGGCGTGCTATAGTATGCCATACGGTAGGGGCTATAGCCCATGGTTGAAAATGATGAAAAACGAGGTTAACATTTTTTTTCAAAATTTCAAAAAACGATGGGCTATAACCCAGGTTTTTTTTTCTTCTTTTTTTTCAAATCCTCAAAAATGATGAAAAACGGCGTGCTATAGTATGCCATACGGTAGGGGCTATAGCCCATGGTCGAAAATGATGAAAAACGAGGTTAACATTTTTTTTCAAATTTTCAAAAAACGATGGACTATAACCCATGTTTTTTTTTTTTTTCATTTTTTTCAAATCCTCAAAAATTATGAAAAACGGCGTGCTATAGTATGCCATACGGTAGGGGCTATAGCCCATGGTCAAAAATGATGAAAAACGAGGTTAACATTTTTTTTCAAAATTTCAAAAAACGATGGACTATAACCCATGTTTTTTTTTTTTTTTTTTTTTTTCAAATCCTCAAAAATGATGAAAAACGGCGTGCTATAGTATGCCATACGGTAGGGGCTATAGCCCATGGTCGAAAATGATGAAAAACGAGGTTAACATTTTTTTTCAAATTTTCAAAAAACGATGGACTATAACCCATGTTTTTTTTTTTGTTTTTTTTTTCAAATCCTCAAAAATGATGAAAAACGGTTTGCTATAGTATGCCATACGGTAGGGGCTATAGCCCATGGTCGAAAATGATGAAAAACGAGGTTGCCATTTTTTTTCAAATTTTCAAAAAACGATGGACTATAACCCATGTTTTTTTTTTTTTCATTTTTTTCAAATCCTCAAAAATGATGAAAAACGGCGTGCTATAGTATGCCATACGGTAGGGGCTATAGCCCATGGTCGAAAATGATGAAAAACGAGGTTAACATTTTTTTTCAAAATTTCAAAAAACGATGGGCTATAACCCATGTTTTTTTTTTTTTTTGTTTTTTTTCAAATCCTCAAAAATGATGAAAAACGGCGTGCTATAGTATGCCATACGGTAGGGGCTATAGCCCATGGTCGAAAATGATGAAAAACGAGGTTAACATTTTTTTTCAAAATTTCAAAAAACGATGGACTATAACCCATGTTTTGTTAGTTTTTTTCATTTTTTTCAAATCCTCAAAAATGATGAAAAACGGCGTGCTATAGTATGCCATACGGTAGGGTCTATAGCCCATGGTCGAAAATGATGAAAAACGAGGTTGACATTCTTTTTCAAAATTTCAAAAAATGATGGGCTATAACCCATGTTTTTTTTTTTTTTTTTTTTTTTCAAATCCTCAAAAATGATGAAAAACGGCGTGCTATAGTATGCCATACGGTAGAGGCTATAGCCCATGGTCGAAAATTATGAAAAACGAGGTTAACATTTTTTTTCAAAATTTCAAAAAACGATGGACTATAACCCATGTTTTTTGTTTTTTTTTTTCATTTTTTTCAAATCCTCAAAAATGATGAAAAACGGCGTGCTATAGTATGCCATACGGTAGGGGCTATAGCCCATGGTCGAAAATGATGAAAAACGAGGTTAACATTTTTTTTCAAAATTTCAAAAAACGATGGACTATAACCCATGTTTTGTTTTTTTTTTTCATTTTTTTCAAATCCTCAAAAATGATGAAAAACGGCGTGCTATATTATGCCATACGGTAGGGTCTATAGCCCATGGTCGAAAATGATGAAAAACGAGGTTGACATTCTTTTTCAAAATTTCAAAAAATGATGGGCTATAACCCATGTTTTTTTTCTTTTTTTTTTTTTTTCAAATCCTCAAAAATGATGAAAAACGGCGTGCTATAGTATGCCATACGGTAGAGGCTATAGCCCATGGTCGAAAATGATGAAAAACGAGGTTAACATTTTTTTTCAAATTTTCAAAAAACGATGGACTATAACCCATGTTTTTTGTTTTTTTTTTCATTTTTTTCAAATCCTCAAAAATGATGAAAAACGGTTTGCTATAGTATGCCATACGGTAGGGGCTATAGCCCATGGTCGAAAATGATGAAAAACGAGGTTGCCATTTTTTTTTAAATTTTCAAAAAACGATGGACTATAACCCATGTTTTTTTTTTTTTTTCATTTTTTTCAAATCCTCAAAAATGATGAAAAACGGCGTGCTATAGTATGCCATACGGTAGGGGCTATAGCCCATGGTCGAAAATGATGAAAAACGAGGTTAACATTTTTTTTCAAAATTTCAAAAAACGATGGGCTATAACCCATGTTTTGTTTTTTTTTTCATTTTTTTTTAATCCTCAAAAATGATGAAAAACGGCGTGCTATAGTATGCCATACGGTAGGGGCTATAGCCCATGGTTGAAAATGATGAAAAACGAGGTTAACATTTTTTTTCAAAATTTCAAAAAACGATGGGCTATAACCCAGGTTTTTTTTTTTTTCATTTTTTTCAAATCCTCAAAAATGATGAAAAACGGCGTGCTATAGTATGCCATACGGTAGGGGCTATAGCCCATGGTCGAAAATGATGAAAAACGAGGTTAACATTTTTTTTCAAAATTTCAAAAAACGATGGACTATAACCCATGTTTTTTGTTTTTTTTTTCATTTTTTTCAAATCCTCAAAAATGATGAAAAACGGTTTGCTATAGTATGCCATACGGTAGGGGCTATAGCCCATGGTCGAAAATGATGAAAAACGAGGTTGCCATTTTTTTTCAAATTTTCAAAAAACGATGGACTATAACCCATGTTTTTTTTTTTTTTCATTTTTTTCAAATCCTCAAAAATGATGAAAAACGGCGTGCTATAGTATGCCATACGGTAGGGGCTATAGCCCATGGTCGAAAATGATGAAAAACGAGGTTAACATTTTTTTTCAAAATTTCAAAAAACGATGGGCTATAACCCATGTTTTGTTTTTTTTTTCATTTTTTTTTAATCCTCAAAAATGATGAAAAACGGCGTGCTATAGTATGCCATACGGTAGGGGCTATAGCCCATGGTTGAAAATGATGAAAAACGAGGTTAACATTTTTTTTCAAAATTTCAAAAAACGATGGGCTATAACCCAGGTTTTTTTTTTTTTCATTTTTTTCAAATCCTCAAAAATGATGAAAAACGGCGTGCTATAGTATGCCATACGGTAGGGGCTATAGCCCATGGTCGAAAATGATGAAAAACGAGGTTAACATTTTTTTTCAAAATTTCAAAAAACGATGGACTATAACCCATGTTTTTTGTTTTTTTTTTCATTTTTTTCAAATCCTCAAAAATGATGAAAAACGGTTTGCTATAGTATGCCATACGGTAGGGGCTATAGCCCATGGTCGAAAATGATGAAAAACGAGGTTGCCATTTTTTTTCAAATTTTCAAAAAACGATGGACTATAACCCATGTTTTTTTTTTTTTTCATTTTTTTCAAATCCTCAAAAATGATGAAAAACGGCGTGCTATAGTATGCCATACGGTAGGGGCTATAGCCCATGGTCGAAAATGATGAAAAACGAGGTTAACATTTTTTTTAAAGTTTTCAAAAAACGATGGACTATAACCCATGTTTTTTTTTTTTTTTCATTTTTTTCAAATCCTCAAAAATGATGAAAAACGGCGTGCTATAGTATGCCATACGGTAGGGGCTATAGCCCATGGTTGAAAATGATGAAAAACGAGGTTAACATTTTTTTTCAAAATTTCAAAAAACGATGGGCTATAACCCAGGTTTTTTTTTTTTTCATTTTTTTCAAATCCTCAAAAATGATGAAAAACGGCGTGCTATAGTATGCCATACGGTAGGGGCTATAGCCCATGGTTGAAAATGATGAAAAACTAGGTTAACATTTTTTTTCAAAATTTCAAAAAACGATGGGCTATAACCCAGGTTTTTTTTTTTTCATTTTTTTCAAATCCTCAAAAATGATGAAAAACGGCGTGCTATAGTATGCCATACGGTAGGGGCTATAGCCCATGGTCGAAAATGATGAAAAACGAGGTTAACATTTTTTTTCAAAATTTCAAAAAACGATGGACTATAACCCATGTTTTTCATTTTTTTTTTCATTTTTTTCAAATCCTCAAAAATGATGAAAAACGGTTTGCTATAGTATGCCATACGGTAGGGGCTATAGCCCATGGTCGAAAATGATGAAAAACGAGGTTGCCATTTTTTTTCAAATTTTCAAAAAACGATGGACTATAACCCATGTTTTTTTTTTTTTTCATTTTTTTCAAATCCTCAAAAATGATGAAAAACGGCGTGCTATAGTATGCCATACGGTAGGGGCTATAGCCCATGGTCGAAAATGATGAAAAACGAGGTTAACATTTTTTTTCAAATTTTCAAAAAACGATGGACTATAACCCATGTTTTTTTTTTTTTTTCATTTTTTTCAAATCCTCAAAAATGATGAAAAACGGCGTGCTATAGTATGCCATACGGTAGGGGCTATAGCCCATGGTCGAAAATGATGAAAAACGAGGTTAACATTTTTTTTCAAATTTTCAAAAAACGATGGACTATAACCCATGTTTTTTTTTTTTTTCATTTTTTTCAAATCCTCAAAAATGATGAAAAACGGCGTGCTATAGTATGCCATACGGTAGGGGCTATAGCCCATGGTTGAAAATGATGAAAAACGAGGTTAACATTTTTTTTCAAATTTTCAAAAAACGATGGACTATAACCCATGTTTTGTTTTTTTTTCATTTTTTTCAAATCCTCAAAAATGATGAAAAACGGCGTGCTATAGTATGCCATACGGTAGGGGCTATAGCCCATGGTCAAAAATGATGAAAAACGAGGTTAACATTTTTTTTCAAAATTTAAAAAAACGATGGACTATAACCCATGTTTTTTTGTTTTTTTTCATTTTTTTCAAATCCTCAAAAATGATGAAAAACGGCGTGCTATAGTATGCCATACGGTAGGGGCTATAGCCCATGGTCGAAAATGATGAAAAACGAGGTTAACATTTTTTTTCAAAATTTCAAAAAACGATGGGCTATAACCCATGTTTTGTTTTTTTTTTCATTTTTTTTAAATCCTCAAAAATGATGAAAAACGGCGTGCTATAGTATGCCATACGGTAGGGGCTATAGCCCATGGTTGAAAATGATGAAAAACGAGGTTAACATTTTTTTTCAAAATTTCAAAAAACGATGGGCTATAACCCATGTTTTTTTTTTTTTTTTCATTTTTTTCAAATCCTCAAAAATGATGAAAAACGGCGTGCTATAGTATGCCATACGGTAGGGTCTATAGCCCATGGTCGAAAATGATGAAAAACGAGGTTGACATTCTTTTTCAAAATTTCAAAAAATGATGGGCTATAACCCATGTTTTTTTTTTTTGTTTTTTTTTTCAAATCCTCAAAAATGATGAAAAACGGCGTGCTATAGTATGCCATACGGTAGAGGCTATAGCCCATGGTCGAAAATGATGAAAAACGAGGTTAACATTTTTTTTCAAAATTTCAAAAAACGATGGACTATAACCCATGTTTTTTGTTTTTTTTTCCATTTTTTTCAAATCCTCAAAAATGATGAAAAACGGTTTGCTATAGTATGCCATACGGTAGGGGCTATAGCCCATGGTCGAAAATGATGAAAAACGAGGTTGCCATTTTTTTTCAAATTTTCAAAAAACGATGGACTATAACCCATGTTTTTTTTTTTTTTCATTTTTTTCAAATCCTCAAAAATGATGAAAAACGGCGTGCTATAGTATGCCATACGGTAGGGGCTATAGCCCATGGTCGAAAATGATGAAAAACGAGGTTAACATTTTTTTTCAAATTTTCAAAAAACGATGGACTATAACCCATGTTTTTTTTTTTTTTCATTTTTTTCAAATCCTCAAAAATGATGAAAAACGGCGTGCTATAGTATGCCATACGGTAGGGGCTATAGCCCATGGTTGAAAATGATGAAAAACGAGGTTAACATTTTTTTTCAAAATTTCAAAAAACGATGGGCTATAACCCAGGTTTTTTTTTTTTTTTTTTTTTTCAAATCCTCAAAAATGATGAAAAACGGCGTGCTATAGTATGCCATACGGTAGGGGCTATAGCCCATGGTCGAAAATGATGAAAAACGAGGTTAACATTTTTTTTCAAATTTTCAAAAAACGATGGACTATAACCCATGTTTTCTTTTTTTTTCATTTTTTTCAAATCCTCAAAAATGATGAAAAACGGCGTGCTATAGTATGCCATACGGTAGGGGCTATAGCCCATGGTCGAAAATGATGAAAAACGAGGTTAACATTTTTTTTCAAAATTTCAAAAAACGATGGGCTATAACCCAGGTTTTTTTTTTTTTTTTTTTTTTCAAATCCTCAAAAATGATGAAAAACGGCGTGCTATAGTATGCCATACGGTAGGGGCTATAGCCCATGGTCGAAAATGATGAAAAACGAGGTTAACATTTTTTTTCAAATTTTCAAAAAACGATGGACTATAACCCATGTTTTTTTTTTTTTTCATTTTTTTCAAATCCTCAAAAATGATGAAAAACGGCGTGCTATAGTATGCCATACGGTAGGGGCTATAGCCCATGGTCGAAAATGATGAAAAACGAGGTTAACATTTTTTTTCAAATTTTCAAAAAACGATGGACTATAACCCATGTTTTTTTTTTTTTTTCATTTTTTTCAAATCCTCAAAAATGATGAAAAACGGCGTGCTATAGTATGCCATACGGTAGGGGCTATAGCCCATGGTTGAAAATGATGAAAAACGAGGTTAACATTTTTTTTCAAAATTTCAAAAAACGATGGGCTATAACCCAGGTTTTTTTTTTTTTTCATTTTTTTCAAATCCTCAAAAATGATGAAAAACGGCGTGCTATAGTATGCCATACGGTAGGGGCTATAGCCCATGGTTGAAAATGATGAAAAACGAGGTTAACATTTTTTTTCAAAATTTCAAAAAACGATGGGCTATAACCCAGGTTTTTTTTTTTTTCATTTTTTTCAAATCCTCAAAAATGATGAAAAACGGCGTGCTATAGTATGCCATACGGTAGGGGCTATAGCCCATGGTCGAAAATGATGAAAAACGAGGTTAACATTTTTTTTCAAATTTTCAAAAAACGATGGACTATAACCCATGTTTTGTTTTTTTTTCATTTTTTTCAAATCCTCAAAAATGATGAAAAACGGCGTGCTATAGTATGCCATACGGTAGGGGCTATAGCCCATGGTCAAAAATGATGAAAAACGAGGTTAACATTTTTTTTCAAAATTTAAAAAAACGATGGACTATAACCCATGTTTTTTTTTTTTTTTTCATTTTTTTCAAATCCTCAAAAATGATGAAAAACGGCGTGCTATAGTATGCCATACGGTAGGGGCTATAGCCCATGGTCGAAAATGATGAAAAACGAGGTTAACATTTTTTTTCAAATTTTCAAAAAACGATGGGCTATAACCCATGTTTTGTTTGTTTTTTCATTTTTTTAAATCCTCAAAAATGATGAAAAACGGCGTGCTATAGTATGCCATACGGTAGGGGCTATAGCCCATGGTTGAAAATGATGAAAAACGAGGTTAACATTTTTTTTCAAAATTTCAAAAAACGATGGGCTATAACCCATGTTTTTTTTTTTTTTTTCATTTTTTTCAAATCCTCAAAAATGATGAAAAACGGCGTGCTATAGTATGCCATACGGTAGGGGCTATAGCCCATGGTCGAAAATGATGAAAAACGAGGTTAACATTTTTTTTCAAATTTTCAAAAAACGATGGACTATAACCCATGTTTTTTTTTTTTTTCATTTTTTTCAAATCCTCAAAAATGATGAAAAACGGCGTGCTATAGTATGCCATACGGTAGGGTCTATAGCCCATGGTCGAAAATGATGAAAAACGAGGTTGACATTCTTTTTCAAAATTTCAAAAAATGATGGGCTATAACCCATGTTTTTTTTTTTTTTTTTTTTTTTTCAAATCCTCAAAAATGATGAAAAACGGCGTGCTATAGTATGCCATACGGTAGAGGCTATAGCCCATGGTCGAAAATGATGAAAAACGAGGTTAACATTTTTTTTCAAAATTTCAAAAAACGATGGACTATAACCCATGTTTTTTTGTTTTTTTTTCATTTTTTTCAAATCCTCAAAAATGATGAAAAACGGTTTGCTATAGTATGCCATACGGTAGGGGCTATAGCCCATGGTCGAAAATGATGAAAAACGAGGTTGCCATTTTTTTTCAAATTTTCAAAAAACGATGGACTATAACCCATGTTTTTTTTTTTTTTCATTTTTTTCAAATCCTCAAAAATGATGAAAAACGGCGTGCTATAGTATGCCATACGGTAGGGGCTATAGCCCATGGTCGAAAATGATGAAAAACGAGGTTAACATTTTTTTTCAAATTTTCAAAAAACGATGGACTATAACCCATGTTTTTTTTTTTTTTCATTTTTTTCAAATCCTCAAAAATGATGAAAAACGGCGTGCTATAGTATGCCATACGGTAGGGGCTATAGCCCATGGTTGAAAATGATGAAAAACGAGGTTAACATTTTTTTTCAAAATTTCAAAAAACGATTGGCTATAACCCAGGTTTTTATTTTTTTTATTTTTTTCAAATCCTCAAAAATGATGAAAAACGGCGTGCTATAGTATGCCATACGGTAGGGGCTATAGCCCATGGTCGAAAATGATGAAAAACGAGGTTAACATTTTTTTCAAATTTTCAAAAAACGATGGACTATAACCCATGTTTTTTTTTTTTTTCATTTTTTTCAAATCCTCAAAAATGATGAAAAACGGCGTGCTATAGTATGCCATACGGTAGGGGCTATAGCCCATGGTCGAAAATGATGAAAAACGAGGTTAACATTTTTTTTCAAAATTTAAAAAAACGATGGACTATAACCCATGTTTTTTTTTTTTTTCCATTTTTTTCAAATCCTCAAAAATGATGAAAAACGGCGTGCTATAGTATGCCATACGGTAGGGGCTATAGCCCATGGTCGAAAATGATGAAAAACGAGGTTAACATTTTTTTTCAAAATTTCAAAAAACGATGGGCTATAACCCATGTTTTGTTTTTTTTTTCATTTTTTTTAAATCCTCAAAAATGATGAAAAACGGCGTGCTATAGTATGCCATACGGTAGGGGCTATAGCCCATGGTTGAAAATGATGAAAAACGAGGTTAACATTTTTTTTCAAAATTTCAAAAAACGATGGGCTATAACCCAGGTTTTTTTTTTTTTCATTTTTTTCAAATCCTCAAAAATGATGAAAAACGGCGTGCTATAGTATGCCATACGGTAGGGGCTATAGCCCATGGTCGAAAATGATGAAAAACGAGGTTAACATTTTTTTTCAAATTTTCAAAAAACGATGGACTATAACCCATGTTTTTTTTTTTTTTCATTTTTTTCAAATCCTCAAAAATGATGAAAAACGGCGTGCTATAGTATGCCATACGGTAGGGGCTATAGCCCATGGTCGAAAATGATGAAAAACGAGGTTAACATTTTTTTTCAAAATTTAAAAAAACGATGGACTATAACCCATGTTTTTTTTTTTTTTTTCATTTTTTTCAAATCCTCAAAAATGATGAAAAACGGCGTGCTATAGTATGCCATACGGTAGGGGCTATAGCCCATGGTCGAAAATGATGAAAAACGAGGTTAACATTTTTTTTCAAAATTTCAAAAAACGATGGACTATAACCCATGTTTTTTTTTTTTTTTTCATTTTTTTCAAATCCTCAAAAATGATGAAAAACGGCGTGCTATAGTATGCCATACGGTAGGGTCTATAGCCCATGGTCGAAAATTATGAAAAACGAGGTTGACATTCTTTTTTCAAAATTTCAAAAAATGATGGGCTATAACCCATGTTTTTTTTTTTTTTTTTTTTTTCAAATCCTCAAAAATGATGAAAAACGGCGTGCTATAGTATGCCATACGGTAGAGGCTATAGCCCATGGTCGAAAATGATGAAAAACGAGGTTAACATTTTTTTTCAAAATTTCAAAAAACGATGGACTATAACCCATGTTTTTTGTTTTTTTTTCATTTTTTTCAAATCCTCAAAAATGATGAAAAACGGCGTGCTATAGTATGCCATACGGTAGGGGCTATAGCCCATGGTCGAAAATGATGAAAAACGAGGTTAACATTTTTTTTCAAAATTTCAAAAAACGATGGGCTATAACCCATGTTTTTTTTTTTTTTTCATTTTTTTCAAATCCTCAAAAATGATGAAAAACTGCGTGCTATAGTATGCCATACGGTAGGGGCTATAGCCCATGGTTGAAAATGATGAAAAACGAGGTTAACATTTTTTTTCAAAATTTCAAAAAACGATGGGCTATAACCCAGGTTTTTTTTTTTTTTCATTTTTTTCAAATCCTCAAAAATGATGAAAAACGGCGTGCTATAGTATGCCATACGGTAGGGGCTATAGCCCATGGTCGAAAATGATGAAAAACGAGGTTAACATTTTTTTTCAAATTTTAAAAAAACGATGGACTATAACCCATGTTTTGTTTTTTTTTTCATTTTTTTCAAATCCTCAAAAATGATGAAAAACGGCGTGCTATAGTATGCCATACGGTAGGGGCTATAGCCCATGGTCGAAAATGATGAAAAACGAGGTTAACATTTTTTTTCAAAATTTCAAAAAACGATGGACTATAACCCATGTTTTTTTTTTTTTTTTTTTCAAATCCTCAAAAATGATGAAAAACGGCGTGCTATAGTATGCCATACGGTAGGGGCTATAGCCCATGGTCGAAAATGATGAAAAACGAGGTTAACATTTTTTTTCAAAATTTCAAAAAACGATGGGCTATAACCCATGTTTTTTTTTTTTTTTTTTTTTTTTCAAATCCTCAAAAATGATGAAAAACGGCGTGCTATAGTATGCCATACGGTAGGGTCTATAGCCCATGGTCGAAAATTATGAAAAACGAGGTTGACATTCTTTTTTCAAAATTTCAAAAAATGATGGGCTATAACCCATGTTTTTTTTTTTTTTTTTTTTTTCAAATCCTCAAAAATGATGAAAAACGGCGTGCTATAGTATGCCATACGGTAGAGGCTATAGCCCATGGTCGAAAATGATGAAAAACGAGGTTAACATTTTTTTTCAAAATTTCAAAAAACGATGGACTATAACCCATGTTTTTTGTTTTTTTTTCATTTTTTTCAAATCCTCAAAAATGATGAAAAACGGCGTGCTATAGTATGCCATACGGTAGGGGCTATAGCCCATGGTCGAAAATGATGAAAAACGAGGTTAACATTTTTTTTCAAAATTTCAAAAAACGATGGGCTATAACCCATGTTTTTTTTTTTTTTTCATTTTTTTCAAATCCTCAAAAATGATGAAAAACTGCGTGCTATAGTATGCCATACGGTAGGGGCTATAGCCCATGGTTGAAAATGATGAAAAACGAGGTTAACATTTTTTTTCAAAATTTCAAAAAACGATGGGCTATAACCCAGGTTTTTTTTTTTTTTCATTTTTTTCAAATCCTCAAAAATGATGAAAAACGGCGTGCTATAGTATGCCATACGGTAGGGGCTATAGCCCATGGTCGAAAATGATGAAAAACGAGGTTAACATTTTTTTTCAAATTTTAAAAAAACGATGGACTATAACCCATGTTTTGTTTTTTTTTTCATTTTTTTCAAATCCTCAAAAATGATGAAAAACGGCGTGCTATAGTATGCCATACGGTAGGGGCTATAGCCCATGGTCGAAAATGATGAAAAACGAGGTTAACATTTTTTTTCAAAATTTCAAAAAACGATGGACTATAACCCATGTTTTTTTTTTTTTTTTTTTCAAATCCTCAAAAATGATGAAAAACGGCGTGCTATAGTATGCCATACGGTAGGGGCTATAGCCCATGGTCGAAAATGATGAAAAACGAGGTTAACATTTTTTTTCAAAATTTCAAAAAACGATGGGCTATAACCCATGTTTTTTTTTTTTTTTTTTTTTTTTCAAATCCTCAAAAATGATGAAAAACGGCGTGCTATAGTATGCCATACGGTAGGGGCTATAGCCCATGGTTGAAAATGATGAAAAACGAGGTTGACATTTTTTTTTCAAAATTTCAAAAAATGATGGGCTATAACCCATGTTTTTTTTTTTGTTTTTTTTTTCAAATCCTCAAAAATGATGAAAAACGGCGTGCTATAGTATGCCATACGGTAGAGGCTATAGCCCATGGTCGAAAATGATGAAAAACGAGGTTAACATTTTTTTTTCAAAATTTCAAAAAATGATGGGCTATAACCCATGTTTTTTTTTTTTTTTTTTTTTCAAATCCTCAAAAATGATGAAAAACGGCGTGCTATAGTATGCCATACGGTAGAGGCTATAGCCCATGGTCGAAAATGATGAAAAACGAGGTTAACATTTTTTTTCAAATTTTCAAAAAACGATGGACTATAACCCATGTTTTGTTTTTTTTTCATTTTTTTCAAATCCTCAAAAATGATGAAAAACGGCGTGCTATAGTATGCCATACGGTAGGGGCTATAGCCCATGGTCGAAAATGATGAAAAACGAGGTTAACATTTTTTTTCAAAATTTCAAAAAACGATGGACTATAACCCATGTTTTTTTTTTTTTTCATTTTTTTCAAATCCTCAAAAATGATGAAAAACGGCGTGCTATAGTATGCCATACGGTAGGGGCTATAGCCCATGGTCGAAAATGATGAAAAACGAGGTTAACATTTTTTTTCAAATTTTCAAAAAACGATGGACTATAACCCATGTTTTTTATTTTTTCATTTTTTTCAAATCCTCAAAAATGATGAAAAATGGCGTGCTATAGTATGCCATACGGTAGGGGCTATAGCCCATAGTCGAAAATGATGAAAAACGAGGTTGACATTTTTTTTCAAAATTTCAAAAAACGATGGACTATAACCCATGTTTTTTTTTTTTTTCATTTTTTTCAAATCCTCAAAAATGATGAAAAACGGCGTGCTATAGTATGCCATACGGTAGGGTCTATAGCCCATGGTCGAAAATGATGAAAAACGAGGTTGACATTTTTTTTTCAAAATTTCAAAAAATGATGGGCTATAACCCATGTTTTTTTTTTTTTTTTTTTTTTTAATCCTCAAAAATGATGAAAAACGGCGTGCTATAGTATGCCATACGGTAGAGGCTATAGCCCATGGTCGAAAATGATGAAAAACGAGGTTAACATTTTTTTTCAAAATTTCAAAAAACGATGGGCTATAACCCATGTTTTTTTTTTTTTTCATTTTTTTCAAATCCTCAAAAATGATGAAAAACGGCGTGCTATAGTATGCCATACGGTAGGGGCTATAGCCCATGGTTGAAAATGATGAAAAACGAGGTTAACATTTTTTTTCAAAATTTCAAAAAACGATGGGCTATAACCCATGTTTTTTTTTTTTTTCATTTTTTTCAAATCCTCAAAAATGATGAAAAACGGCGTGCTATAGTATGCCATACGGTAGGGGCTATAGCCCATGGTTGAAAATGATGAAAAACGAGGTTGACATTTTTTTTTCAAAATTTCAAAAAATGATGGGCTATAACCCATGTTTTTTTTTTTGTTTTTTTTTTTTAATCCTCAAAAATGATGAAAAACGGCGTGCTATAGTATGCCATACGGTAGAGGCTATAGCCCATGGTCGAAAATGATGAAAAACGAGGTTAACATTTTTTTTCAAAATTTCAAAAAACGATGGACTATAACCCATGTTTTTTTTTTTTTTTCATTTTTTTCAAATCCTCAAAAATGATGAAAAACGGCGTGCTATAGTATGCCATACGGTAGGGGCTATAGCCCATGGTCGAAAATGATGAAAAACGAGGTTAACATTTTTTTTCAAATTTTCAAAAAACGATGGACTATAACCCATGTTTTGTTTTTTTTCATTTTTTTCAAATCCTCAAAAATGATGAAAAACGGCGTGCTATAGTATGCCATACGGTAGGGGCTATAGCCCATGGTCGAAAATGATGAAAAACGAGGTTAACATTTTTTTTCAAAATTTCAAAAAACGATGGACTATAACCCATGTTTTTTTTTTTTTTCATTTTTTTCAAATCCTCAAAAATGATGAAAAACGGCGTGCTATAGTATGCCATACGGTAGGGGCTATAGCCCATGGTCGAAAATGATGAAAAACGAGGTTAACATTTTTTTTCAAATTTTCAAAAAACGATGGACTATAACCCATGTTTTTTTTTTTTTCATTTTTTTCAAATCCTCAAAAATGATGAAAAACGGCGTGCTATAGTATGCCATACGGTAGGGGCTATAGCCCATAGTCGAAAATGATGAAAAACGAGGTTGACATTTTTTTTCAAAATTTCAAAAAACGATGGACTATAAACCATGTTTTTTTTTTTTTTCATTTTTTTCAAATCCTCAAAAATGATGAAAAACGGCGTGCTATAGTATGCCATACGGTAGGGTCTATAGCCCATGGTCGAAAATGATGAAAAACGAGGTTGACATTTTTTTTTCAAAATTTCAAAAAATGATGGGCTATAACCCATGTTTTTTTTTTTTTTCATTTTTTTCAAATCCTCAAAAATGATGAAAAACGGCGTGCTATAGTATGCCATACGGTAGGGGCTATAGCCCATGGTCGAAAATGATGAAAAACGAGGTTAACATTTTTTTTCAAATTTTCAAAAAACGATGGACTATAACCCATGTTTTTTTTTTTTTCATTTTTTTCAAATCCTCAAAAATGATGAAAAATGGCGTGCTATAGTATGCCATACGGTAGGGGCTATAGCCCATAGTCGAAAATGATGAAAAACGAGGTTGACATTTTTTTTCAAAATTTCAAAAAACGATGGACTATAACCCATGTTTTTTTTTTTTTTCATTTTTTTCAAATCCTCAAAAATGATGAAAAACGGCGTGCTATAGTATGCCATACGGTAGGGTCTATAGCCCATGGTCGAAAATGATGAAAAACGAGGTTGACATTTTTTTTTCAAAATTTCAAAAAATGATGGGCTATAACCCATGTTTTTTTTTTTTTTTTTTTTTTTAATCCTCAAAAATGATGAAAAACGGCGTGCTATAGTATGCCATACGGTAGAGGCTATAGCCCATGGTCGAAAATGATGAAAAACGAGGTTAACATTTTTTTTCAAAATTTCAAAAAACGATGGGCTATAACCCATGTTTTTTTTTTTTTTCATTTTTTTCAAATCCTCAAAAATGATGAAAAACGGCGTGCTATAGTATGCCATACGGTAGGGGCTATAGCCCATGGTTGAAAATGATGAAAAACGAGGTTAACATTTTTTTTCAAAATTTCAAAAAACGATGGGCTATAACCCATGTTTTTTTTTTTTTTCATTTTTTTCAAATCCTCAAAAATGATGAAAAACGGCGTGCTATAGTATGCCATACGGTAGGGGCTATAGCCCATGGTTGAAAATGATGAAAAACGAGGTTGACATTTTTTTTTCAAAATTTCAAAAAATGATGGGCTATAACCCATGTTTTTTTTTTTTTTTTTTTTTTCAAATCCTCAAAAATGATGAAAAACGGCGTGCTATAGTATGCCATACGGTAGAGGCTATAGCCCATGGTCGAAAATGATGAAAAACGAGGTTGACATTTTTTTTCAAATTTTCAAAAAACGATGGACTATAACCCATGTTTTGTTTTTTTTCATTTTTTTCAAATCCTCAAAAATGATGAAAAACGGCGTGCTATAGTATGCCATACGGTAGGGGCTATAGCCCATGGTCGAAAATGATGAAAAACGAGGTTAACATTTTTTTTCAAAATTTCAAAAAACGATGGACTATAACCCATGTTTTTTTTTTTTTTCATTTTTTTCAAATCCTCAAAAATGATGAAAAACGGCGTGCTATAGTATGCCATACGGTAGGGGCTATAGCCCATGGTCGAAAATGATGAAAAACGAGGTTAACATTTTTTTTCAAATTTTCAAAAAACGATGGACTATAACCCATGTTTTTTTTTTTTTCATTTTTTTCAAATCCTCAAAAATGATGAAAAACGGCGTGCTATAGTATGCCATACGGTAGGGGCTATAGCCCATAGTCGAAAATGATGAAAAACGAGGTTGACATTTTTTTTCAAAATTTCAAAAAACGATGGACTATAACCCATGTTTTTTTTTTTTTTCATTTTTTTCAAATCCTCAAAAATGATGAAAAACTGCGTGCTATAGTATGCCATACGGTAGGGTCTATAGCCCATGGTCGAAAATGATGAAAAACGAGGTTGACATTTTTTTTTCAAAATTTCAAAAAATGATGGGCTATAACCCATGTTTTTTTTTTTGTTTTTTTTTTTCAAATCCTCAAAAATGATGAAAAACGGCGTGCTATAGTATGCCATACGGTAGAGGCTATAGCCCATGGTCGAAAATGATGAAAAACGAGGTTAACATTTTTTTTCAAAATTTCAAAAAACGATGGACTATAACCCATGTTTTTTTTTTTTTTTCATTTTTTTCAAATCCTCAAAAATGATGAAAAACGGTTTGCTATAGTATGCCATACGGTAGGGGCTATAGCCCATAGTCGAAAATGATGAAAAACGAGGTTGACATTTTTTTTCAAAATTTCAAAAAACGATGGACTATAACCCATGTTTTTTTTTTTTTTCATTTTTTTCAAATCCTCAAAAATGATGAAAAACGGCGTGCTATAGTATGCCATACGGTAGGGTCTATAGCCCATGGTCGAAAATGATGAAAAACGAGGTTGACATTTTTTTTTCAAAATTTCAAAAAATGATGGGCTATAACCCATGTTTTTTTTTTTTTTTTTTTTTTCAAATCCTCAAAAATGATGAAAAACGGCGTGCTATAGTATGCCATACGGTAGAGGCTATAGCCCATGGTCGAAAATGATGAAAAACGAGGTTAACATTTTTTTTCAAAATTTCAAAAAACGATGGACTATAACCCATGTTTTTTTTTTTTTTTCATTTTTTTCAAATCCTCAAAAATGATGAAAAACGGTTTGCTATAGTATGCCATACGGTAGGGGCTATAGCCCATGGTCGAAAATGATGAAAAACGAGGTTGCCATTTTTTTTCAAATTTTCAAAAAACGATGGACTATAACCCATGTTTTTTTTTTTTTTCATTTTTTTCAAATCCTCAAAAATGATGAAAAACGGCGTGCTATAGTATGCCATATGGTAGGGGCTATAGCCCATGGTCGAAAATGATGAAAAACGAGGTTGCCATTTTTTTTCAAATTTTCAAAAAACGATGGACTATAACCCATGTTTTTTTTTTTTTTCATTTTTTTCAAATCCTCAAAAATGATGAAAAACGGTTTGCTATAGTATGCCATACGGTAGGGGCTATAGCCCATGGTCGAAAATGATGAAAAACGAGGTTGCCATTTTTTTTCAAATTTTCAAAAAACGATGGACCCATGTTTTTTTTTTTTTTCATTTTTTTCAAATCCTCAAAAATGATGAAAAACGGCGTGCTATAGTATGCCATACGGTAAGGGCTATAGCCCATAGTCAAAAATGATGAAAAACGAGGTTGACATTTTTTTTCAAAATTTCAAAAAACGATGGACTATAACCCATGTTTTTTTTTTTTTTTCATTTTTTTCAAATCCTCAAAAATGATGAAAAACGGCGTGCTATAGTATGCCATACGGTAGGGTCTATAGCCCATGGTCGAAAATGATGAAAAACGAGGTTAACATTTTTTTTCAAATTTTCAAAAAACGATGTTTTTTTTTTTTTTCATTTTTTTCAAATCCTCAAAAATGATGAAAAACGGCGTGCTATAGTATGCCATACGGTAGGGGCTATAGCCCATGGTCGAAAATGATGAAAAACGAGGTTAACATTTTTTTTCAAAATTTCAAAAAACGATGGGCTATAACCCATGTTTTGTTTTTTTTTAGTTTTTTTTCAAATCCTCAAAAATGATGAAAAACGGCGTGCTATAGTATGCCATACGGTAGGGGCTATAGCCCATGGTCGAAAATGATGAAAAACGAGGTTAACATTTTTTTTCAAAATTTCAAAAAACGATGGGCTATAACCCATGTTTTTTTTTTTCATTTTTTTCAAATCCTCAAAAATGATGAAAAACGGCGTGCTATAGTATGCCATACGGTGGGGGCTATAGCCCATGGTTGAAAATGATGAAAAACGAGGTTAACATTTTTTTTCAAAATTTCAAAAAACGATGGGCTATAACCCATGTTTTTTTTTTTTTTCATTTTTTTCAAATCCTCAAAAATGATGAAAAACGGCGTGCTATAGTATGCCATACGGTAGGGGCTATAGCCCATGGTCGAAAATGATGAAAAACGAGGTTAACATTTTTTTTCAAAATTTCAAAAAACGATGGGCTATAACCCATGTTTTGTTTTTTTTTTGTTTTTTTTCAAATCCTCAAAAATGATGAAAAACGGCGTGCTATAGTATGCCATATGGTAGGGGCTATAGCCCATGGTCGAAAATGATGAAAAACGAGGTTAATTTCTTTTTTCAAAATTTCAAAAAACGATGGACTATAACCCATGTTTTTTTTTTTTTTTTCATTTTTTTCAAATCCTCAAAAATGATGAAAAACGGTTTGCTATAGTATGCCATACGGTAGGGGCTATAGCCCATGGTCGAAAATGATGAAAAACGAGGTTGCCATTTTTTTTCAAATTTTCAAAAAACGATGGACCCATGTTTTTTTTTTTTTTCATTTTTTTCAAATCCTCAAAAATGATGAAA
Source organism: Protomyctophum parallelum (assembly GCF_964188405.1). Classification (NCBI taxonomy): domain Eukaryota; kingdom Metazoa; phylum Chordata; class Actinopteri; order Myctophiformes; family Myctophidae; genus Protomyctophum; species Protomyctophum parallelum. The sequence continues at coordinate 104,244,918 of NC_139697.1, read as the reverse complement.
AACGGCGTGCTATAGTATGCCATACGGTAAGGGCTATAGCCCATAGTCAAAAATGATGAAAAACGAGGTTAACATTTTTTTTCAAAATTTCAAAAAACGATGGACTATAACCCATGTTTTTTTTTTTTTTTCATTTTTTTCAAATCCTCAAAAATGATGAAAAACGGTTTGCTATAGTATGCCATACGGTAGGGGCTATAGCCCATGGTCGAAAATGATGAAAAACGAGGTTGCCATTTTTTTTCAAATTTTCAAAAAACGATGGACTATAACCCATGTTTTTTTTTTTTTCATTTTTTTCAAATCCTCAAAAATGATGAAAAACGGCGTGCTATAGTATGCCATACGGTAGGGGCTATAGCCCATGGTCGAAAATGATGAAAAACGAGGTTAACATTTTTTTTCAAATTTTCAAAAAACGATGGACTATAACCCATGTTTTTTTTTTTTTCATTTTTTTCAAATCCTCAAAAATGATGAAAAATGGCGTGCTATAGTATGCCATACGGTAGGGGCTATAGCCCATAGTCGAAAATGATGAAAAACGAGGTTGACATTTTTTTTCAAAATTTCAAAAAACGATGGACTATAACCCATGTTTTTTTTTTTTTTCATTTTTTTCAAATCCTCAAAAATGATGAAAAACGGCGTGCTATAGTATGCCATACGGTAGGGTCTATAGCCCATGGTCGAAAATGATGAAAAACGAGGTTGACATTTTTTTTTCAAAATTTCAAAAAATGATGGGCTATAACCCATGTTTTTTTTTTTTTTTTTTTTTTTAATCCTCAAAAATGATGAAAAACGGCGTGCTATAGTATGCCATACGGTAGAGGCTATAGCCCATGGTCGAAAATGATGAAAAACGAGGTTAACATTTTTTTTCAAAATTTCAAAAAACGATGGGCTATAACACATGTTTTTTTTTTTTTTCATTTTTTTCAAATCCTCAAAAATGATGAAAAACGGCGTGCTATAGTATGCCATACGGTAGGGGCTATAGCCCATGGTTGAAAATGATGAAAAACGAGGTTAACATTTTTTTTCAAAATTTCAAAAAACGATGGGCTATAACCCATGTTTTTTTTTTTTTTCATTTTTTTCAAATCCTCAAAAATGATGAAAAACGGCGTGCTATAGCATGCCATACGGTAGGGGCTATAGCCCATGGTTGAAAATGATGAAAAACGAGGTTGACATTTTTTTTTCAAAATTTCAAAAAATGATGGGCTATAACCCATGTTTTTTTTTTTTTTTTTTTTTTCAAATCCTCAAAAATGATGAAAAACGGCGTGCTATAGTATGCCATACGGTAGAGGCTATAGCCCATGGTCGAAAATGATGAAAAACGAGGTTGACATTTTTTTTCAAATTTTCAAAAAACGATGGACTATAACCCATGTTTTGTTTTTTTTCATTTTTTTCAAATCCTCAAAAATGATGAAAAACGGCGTGCTATAGTATGCCATACGGTAGGGGCTATAGCCCATGGTCGAAAATGATGAAAAACGAGGTTAACATTTTTTTTCAAAATTTCAAAAAACGATGGACTATAACCCATGTTTTTTTTTTTTTCATTTTTTTCAAATCCTCAAAAATGATGAAAAACGGCGTGCTATAGTATGCCATACGGTAGGGGCTATAGCCCATGGTCGAAAATGATGAAAAACGAGGTTAACATTTTTTTTCAAATTTTCAAAAAACGATGGACTATAACCCATGTTTTTTTTTTTTTCATTTTTTTCAAATCCTCAAAAATGATGAAAAACGGCGTGCTATAGTATGCCATACGGTAGGGGCTATAGCCCATAGTCGAAAATGATGAAAAACGAGGTTGACATTTTTTTTCAAAATTTCAAAAAACGATGGACTATAACCCATGTTTTTTTTTTTTTTCATTTTTTTCAAATCCTCAAAAATGATGAAAAACTGCGTGCTATAGTATGCCATACGGTAGGGTCTATAGCCCATGGTCGAAAATGATGAAAAACGAGGTTGACATTTTTTTTTCAAAATTTCAAAAAATGATGGGCTATAACCCATGTTTTTTTTTTTGTTTTTTTTTTTCAAATCCTCAAAAATGATGAAAAACGGCGTGCTATAGTATGCCATACGGTAGAGGCTATAGCCCATGGTCGAAAATGATGAAAAACGAGGTTAACATTTTTTTTCAAAATTTCAAAAAACGATGGACTATAACCCATGTTTTTTTTTTTTTTTCATTTTTTTCAAATCCTCAAAAATGATGAAAAACGGTTTGCTATAGTATGCCATACGGTAGGGGCTATAGCCCATGGTCGAAAATGATGAAAAACGAGGTTGCCATTTTTTTTCAAATTTTCAAAAAACGATGGACTATAACCCATGTTTTTTTTTTTTTCATTTTTTTCAAATCCTCAAAAATGATGAAAAACGGCGTGCTATAGTATGCCATACGGTAGGGGCTATAGCCCATGGTCGAAAATGATGAAAAACGAGGTTAACATTTTTTTTCAAATTTTCAAAAAACGATGGACTATAACCCATGTTTTTTTTTTTTTCATTTTTTTCAAATCCTCAAAAATGATGAAAAACGGCGTGCTATAGTATGCCATACGGTAGGGGCTATAGCCCATAGTCGAAAATGATGAAAAACGAGGTTGACATTTTTTTTCAAAATTTCAAAAAACGATGGACTATAACCCATGTTTTTTTTTTTTTTCATTTTTTTCAAATCCTCAAAAATGATGAAAAACGGCGTGCTATAGTATGCCATACGGTAGGGTCTATAGCCCATGGTCGAAAATGATGAAAAACGAGGTTGACATTTTTTTTTCAAAATTTCAAAAAATGATGGGCTATAACCCATGTTTTTTTTTTTTTTTTTTTTTTCAAATCCTCAAAAATGATGAAAAACGGCGTGCTATAGTATGCCATACGGTAGAGGCTATAGCCCATGGTCGAAAATGATGAAAAACGAGGTTAACATTTTTTTTCAAAATTTCAAAAAACGATGGACTATAACCCATGTTTTTTTTTTTTTTTCATTTTTTTCAAATCCTCAAAAATGATGAAAAACGGTTTGCTATAGTATGCCATACGGTAGGGGCTATAGCCCATGGTCGAAAATGATGAAAAACGAGGTTGCCATTTTTTTTCAAATTTTCAAAAAACGATGGACTATAACCCATGTTTTTTTTTTTTTTCATTTTTTTCAAATCCTCAAAAATGATGAAAAACGGCGTGCTATAGTATGCCATATGGTAGGGGCTATAGCCCATGGTCGAAAATGATGAAAAACGAGGTTGCCATTTTTTTTCAAATTTTCAAAAAACGATGGACTATAACCCATGTTTTTTTTTTTTTTCATTTTTTTCAAATCCTCAAAAATGATGAAAAACGGTTTGCTATAGTATGCCATACGGTAGGGGCTATAGCCCATGGTCGAAAATGATGAAAAACGAGGTTAACATTTTTTTTCAAAATTTCAAAAAACGATGGGCTATAACCCATGTTTTGTTTTTTTTTAGTTTTTTTTCAAATCCTCAAAAATGATGAAAAACGGCGTGCTATAGTATGCCATACGGTAGGGGCTATAGCCCATGGTCGAAAATGATGAAAAACGAGGTTAACATTTTTTTTCAAAATTTCAAAAAACGATGGGCTATAACCCATGTTTTTTTTTTTCATTTTTTTCAAATCCTCAAAAATGATGAAAAACGGCGTGCTATAGTATGCCATACGGTGGGGGCTATAGCCCATGGTTGAAAATGATGAAAAACGAGGTTAACATTTTTTTTCAAAATTTCAAAAAACGATGGGCTATAACCCATGTTTTTTTTTTTTTTCATTTTTTTCAAATCCTCAAAAATGATGAAAAACGGCGTGCTATAGTATGCCATACGGTAGGGGCTATAGCCCATGGTCGAAAATGATGAAAAACGAGGTTAACATTTTTTTTCAAAATTTCAAAAAACGATGGGCTATAACCCATGTTTTGTTTTTTTTTTGTTTTTTTTCAAATCCTCAAAAATGATGAAAAACGGCGTGCTATAGTATGCCATATGGTAGGGGCTATAGCCCATGGTCGAAAATGATGAAAAACGAGGTTAATTTCTTTTTTCAAAATTTCAAAAAACGATGGACTATAACCCATGTTTTTTTTTTTTTTTTCATTTTTTTCAAATCCTCAAAAATGATGAAAAACGGTTTGCTATAGTATGCCATACGGTAGGGGCTATAGCCCATGGTCGAAAATGATGAAAAACAAGGTTGCCATTTTTTTTCAAATTTTCAAAAAACGATGGACCCATGTTTTTTTTTTTTTTCATTTTTTTCAAATCCTCAAAAATGATGAAAAACGGCGTGCTATAGTATGCCATACGGTAAGGGCTATAGCCCATAGTCAAAAATGATGAAAAACGAGGTTAACATTTTTTTTCAAAATTTCAAAAAACGATGGACTATAACCCATGTTTTTTTTTTTTTTTCATTTTTTTCAAATCCTCAAAAATGATGAAAAACGGTTTGCTATAGTATGCCATACGGTAGGGGCTATAGCCCATGGTCGAAAATGATGAAAAACGAGGTTGCCATTTTTTTTCAAATTTTCAAAAAACGATGGACTATAACCCATGTTTTTTTTTTTTTCATTTTTTTCAAATCCTCAAAAATGATGAAAAACGGCGTGCTATAGTATGCCATACGGTAGGGGCTATAGCCCATGGTCGAAAATGATGAAAAACGAGGTTAACATTTTTTTTCAAATTTTCAAAAAACGATGGACTATAACCCATGTTTTTTTTTTTTTCATTTTTTTCAAATCCTCAAAAATGATGAAAAACGGCGTGCTATAGTATGCCATACGGTAGGGGCTATAGCCCATAGTCGAAAATGATGAAAAACGAGGTTGACATTTTTTTTCAAAATTTCAAAAAACGATGGACTATAACCCATGTTTTTTTTTTTTTTCATTTTTTTCAAATCCTCAAAAATGATGAAAAACGGCGTGCTATAGTATGCCATACGGTAGGGTCTATAGCCCATGGTCGAAAATGATGAAAAACGAGGTTGACATTTTTTTTTCAAAATTTCAAAAAATGATGGGCTATAACCCATGTTTTTTTTTTTTTTTTTTTTTTCAAATCCTCAAAAATGATGAAAAACGGCGTGCTATAGTATGCCATACGGTAGAGGCTATAGCCCATGGTCGAAAATGATGAAAAACGAGGTTAACATTTTTTTTCAAAATTTCAAAAAACGATGGACTATAACCCATGTTTTTTTTTTTTTTTCATTTTTTTCAAATCCTCAAAAATGATGAAAAACGGTTTGCTATAGTATGCCATACGGTAGGGGCTATAGCCCATGGTCGAAAATGATGAAAAACGAGGTTGCCATTTTTTTTCAAATTTTCAAAAAACGATGGACTATAACCCATGTTTTTTTTTTTTTTCATTTTTTTCAAATCCTCAAAAATGATGAAAAACGGCGTGCTATAGTATGCCATACGGTAGAGGCTATAGCCCATGGTCGAAAATGATGAAAAACGAGGTTAACATTTTTTTTCAAAATTTCAAAAAACGATGGACTATAACCCATGTTTTTTTTTTTTTTTCATTTTTTTCAAATCCTCAAAAATGATGAAAAACGGTTTGCTATAGTATGCCATACGGTAGGGGCTATAGCCCATGGTCGAAAATGATGAAAAACGAGGTTGCCATTTTTTTTCAAATTTTCAAAAAACGATGGACTATAACCCATGTTTTTTTTTTTTTCATTTTTTTCAAATCCTCAAAAATGATGAAAAACGGCGTGCTATAGTATGCCATACGGTAGGGGCTATAGCCCATGGTCGAAAATGATGAAAAACGAGGTTAACATTTTTTTTCAAATTTTCAAAAAACGATGGACTATAACCCATGTTTTTTTTTTTTTCATTTTTTTCAAATCCTCAAAAATGATGAAAAACGGCGTGCTATAGTATGCCATACGGTAGGGGCTATAGCCCATAGTCGAAAATGATGAAAAACGAGGTTGACATTTTTTTTCAAAATTTCAAAAAACGATGGACTATAACCCATGTTTTTTTTTTTTTTCATTTTTTTCAAATCCTCAAAAATGATGAAAAACGGCGTGCTATAGTATGCCATACGGTAGGGTCTATAGCCCATGGTCGAAAATGATGAAAAACGAGGTTGACATTTTTTTTTCAAAATTTCAAAAAATGATGGGCTATAACCCATGTTTTTTTTTTTTTTTTTTTTTTTCAAATCCTCAAAAATGATGAAAAACGGCGTGCTATAGTATGCCATACGGTAGAGGCTATAGCCCATGGTCGAAAATGATGAAAAACGAGGTTAACATTTTTTTTCAAAATTTCAAAAAACGATGGACTATAACCCATGTTTTTTTTTTTTTTTCATTTTTTTCAAATCCTCAAAAATGATGAAAAACGGTTTGCTATAGTATGCCATACGGTAGGGGCTATAGCCCATGGTCGAAAATGATGAAAAACGAGGTTGCCATTTTTTTTCAAATTTTCAAAAAACGATGGACTATAACCCATGTTTTTTTTTTTTTTTAATTTTTTTCAAATCCTCAAAAATGATGAAAAACGGCGTGCTATAGTATGCCATATGGTAGGGGCTATAGCCCATGGTCGAAAATGATGAAAAACGAGGTTGCCATTTTTTTTCAAATTTTCAAAAAACGATGGACTATAACCCATGTTTTTTTTTTTTTTCATTTTTTTCAAATCCTCAAAAATGATGAAAAACGGTTTGCTATAGTATGCCATACGGTAGGGGCTATAGCCCATGGTCGAAAATGATGAAAAACGAGGTTGCCATTTTTTTTCAAATTTTCAAAAAACGATGGACCCATGTTTTTTTTTTTTTTCATTTTTTTCAAATCCTCAAAAATGATGAAAAACGGCGTGCTATAGTATGCCATACGGTAAGGGCTATAGCCCATAGTCAAAAATGATGAAAAACGAGGTTGACATTTTTTTTCAAAATTTCAAAAAACGATGGACTATAACCCATGTTTTTTTTTTTTTTTCATTTTTTTCAAATCCTCAAAAATGATGAAAAACGGCGTGCTATAGTATGCCATACGGTAGGGTCTATAGCCCATGGTCGAAAATGATGAAAAACGAGGTTAACATTTTTTTTCAAATTTTCAAAAAACGATGTTTTTTTTTTTTTTCATTTTTTTCAAATCCTCAAAAATGATGAAAAACGGCGTGCTATAGTATGCCATACGGTAGGGGCTATAGCCCATGGTCGAAAATTATGAAAAACGAGGTTAACATTTTTTTTCAAAATTTCAAAAAACGATGGGCTATAACCCATGTTTTGTTTTTTTTTAGTTTTTTTTCAAATCCTCAAAAATGATGAAAAACGGCGTGTTATAGTATGCCATACGGTAGGGGCTATAGCCCATGGTCGAAAATGATGAAAAACGAGGTTAACATTTTTTTTCAAAATTTCAAAAAACGATGGGCTATAACCCATGTTTTTTTTTTTCATTTTTTTCAAATCCTCAAAAATGATGAAAAACGGCGTGCTATAGTATGCCATACGGTGGGGGCTATAGCCCATGGTTGAAAATGATGAAAAACGAGGTTAACATTTTTTTTCAAAATTTCAAAAAACGATGGGCTATAACCCATGTTTTTTTTTTTTTTCATTTTTTTCAAATCCTCAAAAATGATGAAAAACGGCGTGCTATAGTATGCCATACGGTAGGGGCTATAGCCCATGGTCGAAAATGATGAAAAACGAGGTTAACATTTTTTTTCAAAATTTCAAAAAACGATGGGCTATAACCCATGTTTTGTTTTTTTTTTGTTTTTTTTCAAATCCTCAAAAATGATGAAAAACGGCGTGCTATAGTATGCCATATGGTAGGGGCTATAGCCCATGGTCGAAAATGATGAAAAACGAGGTTAATTTCTTTTTTCAAAATTTCAAAAAACGATGGACTATAACCCATGTTTTTTTTTTTTTTTTCATTTTTTTCAAATCCTCAAAAATGATGAAAAACGGTTTGCTATAGTATGCCATACGGTAGGGGCTATAGCCCATGGTCGAAAATGATGAAAAACGAGGTTGCCATTTTTTTTCAAATTTTCAAAAAACGATGGACCCATGTTTTTTTTTTTTTTCATTTTTTTCAAATCCTCAAAAATGATGAAAAACGGCGTGCTATAGTATGCCATACGGTAAGGGCTATAGCCCATAGTCAAAAATGATGAAAAACGAGGTTGACATTTTTTTTCAAAATTTCAAAAAACGATGGACTATAACCCATGTTTTTTTTTTTTTTCATTTTTTTCAAATCCTCAAAAATGATGAAAAACGGCGTGCTATAGTATGCCATACGGTAGGGTCTATAGCCCATGGTCGAAAATGATGAAAAACGAGGTTAACATTTTTTTTCAAATTTTCAAAAAACGATGTTTTTTTTTTTTTTCATTTTTTTCAAATCCTCAAAAATGATGAAAAACGGCGTGCTATAGTATGCCATACGGTAGGGGCTATAGCCCATGGTCGAAAATGATGAAAAACGAGGTTAACATTTTTTTTCAAAATTTCAAAAAACGATGGGCTATAACCCATGTTTTGTTTTTTTTTAGTTTTTTTTCAAATCCTCAAAAATGATGAAAAACGGCGTGCTATAGTATGCCATACGGTAGGGGCTATAGCCCATGGTCGAAAATGATGAAAAACGAGGTTAACATTTTTTTTCAAAATTTCAAAAAACGATGGGCTATAACCCATGTTTTTTTTTTTCATTTTTTTCAAATCCTCAAAAATGATGAAAAACGGCGTGCTATAGTATGCCATACGGTGGGGGCTATAGCCCATGGTTGAAAATGATGAAAAACGAGGTTAACATTTTTTTTCAAAATTTCAAAAAACGATGGGCTATAACCCATGTTTTTTTTTTTTTTCATTTTTTTCAAATCCTCAAAAATGATGAAAAACGGCGTGCTATAGTATGCCATACGGTAGGGGCTATAGCCCATGGTCGAAAATGATGAAAAACGAGGTTAACATTTTTTTTCAAAATTTCAAAAAACGATGGGCTATAACCCATGTTTTGTTTTTTTTTTGTTTTTTTTCAAATCCTCAAAAATGATGAAAAACGGCGTGCTATAGTATGCCATACGGTAGGGGCTATAGCCCATGGTCGAAAATGATGAAAAACGAGGTTAACATTTTTTTTCAAAATTTCAAAAAACGATGGGCTATAACCCATGTTTTTTTTTTTTTCATTTTTTTCAAATCCTCAAAAATGATGAAAAACGGCGTGCTATAGTATGCCATACGGTAGGGGCTATAGCCCATGGTTGAAAATGATGAAAAAGGAGGTTAACATTTTTTTTCAAAATTTCAAAAAACGATGGGCTATAACCCATGTTTTTTTTTTTTTTCATTTTTTTTAAATCCTCAAAAATGATGAAAAACGGCGTGCTATAGTATGCCATACGGTAGGGGCTATAGCCCATGGTTGAAAATGATGAAAAACGAGGTTGACATTTTTTTTTCAAAATTTCAAAAAATGATGGTCTATAACCCACGTTTTTTTTTTTTTTTTTTTTTTTCAAATCCTCAAAAATTATGAAAAACGGCGTGCTATAGTATGCCATACGGTAGAGGCTATAGCCCATGGTCGAAAATGATGAAAAACGAGGTTAACATTTTTTTTCAAAATTTCAAAAAACGATGCACTATAACCCATGTTTTTTTTTTTTTTTTCATTTTTTTCAAATCCTCAAAAATGATGAAAAATGGCGTGCTATAGTATGCCATACGGTAGGGGCTATAGCCCATGGTCGAAAATGATGAAAAACGAGGTTAACATTTTTTTTCAAATTTTCAAAAAACGATGGACTATAACCCATGTTTTGTTTTTTTTCATTTTTTTCAAATCCTCAAAAATGATGAAAAACGGCGTGCTATAGAATGCCATACGGTAGGGGCTATAGCCCATGGTCGAAAATGATGAAAAACGAGGTTAACATTTTTTTTCAAAATTTCAAAAAACGATGGACTATAACCCATGTTTTTTTTTTTTTTCATTTTTTTCAAATCCTCAAAAATGATGAAAAACGGCGTGCTATAGTATGCCATACGGTAGGGGCTATAGCCCATGGTCGAAAATGATGAAAAACGAGGTTAACATTTTTTTTCAAATTTTCAAAAAACGATGGACTATAACCCATGTTTTTTTTTTTTTCATTTTTTTCAAATCCTCAAAAATGATGAAAAACGGCGTGCTATAGTATGCCATACGGTAGGGGCTATAGCCCATAGTCGAAAATGATGAAAAACGAGGTTGACATTTTTTTTCAAAATTTCAAAAAACGATGGACTATAACCCATGTTTTTTTTTTTTTCATTTTTTTCAAATCCTCAAAAATGATGAAAAACGGCGTGCTATAGTATGCCATACGGTAGAGGCTATAGCCCATGGTCGAAAATGATGAAAAACGAGGTTAACATTTTTTTTCAAAATTTCAAAAAACGATGGACTATAACCCATGTTTTTTTTTTTTTTTTCATTTTTTTCAAATCCTCAAAAATGATGAAAAACGGTTTGCTATAGTATGCCATACGGTAGGGGCTATAGCCCATGGTCGAAAATGATGAAAAACGAGGTTGCCATTTTTTTTCAAATTTTCAAAAAACGATGGACTATAACCCATGTTTTTTTTTTTTTCATTTTTTTCAAATCCTCAAAAATGATGAAAAACGGCGTGCTATAGTATGCCATATGGTAGGGGCTATAGCCCATGGTCGAAAATGATGAAAAACGAGGTTAACATTTTTTTTCAAAATTTCAAAAAACGATGGACTATAACCCATGTTTTTTTTTTTTTTTTTTTTTTTTTTTTTAAATCCTCAAAAATGATGAAAAACGGTTTGCTATAGTATGCCATACGGTAGGGGCTATAGCCCATGGTCGAAAATGATGAAAAACGAGGTTGCCATTTTTTTTCAAATTTTCAAAAAACGATGGACCCATGTTTTTTTTTTTTTTCATTTTTTTCAAATCCTCAAAAATTATGAAAAACGGAGTGCTATAGTATGCCATACGGTAGGGGCTATAGCCCATAGTCAAAAATGATGAAAAACGAGGTTGACATTTTTTTTCAAAATTTCAAAAAACGATGGACTATAACCCATGTTTATTTTTTTTTTCATTTTTTTCAAATCCTCAAAAATGATGAAGAACGGCGTGCTATAGTATGCCATACGGTAGGGGCTATAGCCCATGGTCGAAAATGATGAAAAACGAGGTTAACATTTTTTTTCAAATTTTCAAAAAACGATGGACTATAACCCATGTTTTTTTTTTTTTCATTTTTTTCAAATCCTCAAAAATGATGAAAAACGGCGTGCTATAGTATGCCATACGGTAGGGGCTATAGCCCATGGTCGAAAATGATGAAAAACGAGGTTGACATTTTTTTTCAAATTTTCAAAAAACGATGGACTATAACCCATGTTTTTTTTTTTTTCATTTTTTTCAAATCCTCAAAAATGATGAAAAACGGCGTGCTATAGTATGCCATATGGTAGGGGCTATAGCCCATGGTCGAAAATGATGAAAAACGAGGTTAACATTTTTTTTCAAAATTTCAAAAAACGATGGACTATAACCCATGTTTTTTTTTTTTTTTTTTTTTTTTTTTTAAATCCTCAAAAATGATGAAAAACGGTTTGCTATAGTATGCCATACGGTAGGGGCTATAGCCCATGGTCGAAAATGATGAAAAACGAGGTTGCCATTTTTTTTCAAATTTTCAAAAAACGATGGACCCATGTTTTTTTTTTTTTTCTTTTTTTTCAAATCCTCAAAAATTATGAAAAACGGAGTGCTATAGTATGCCATACGGTAGGGGCTATAGCCCATAGTCAAAAATGATGAAAAACGAGGTTGACATTTTTTTTCAAAATTTCAAAAAACGATGGACTATAACCCATGTTTATTTTTTTTTTCATTTTTTTCAAATCCTCAAAAATGATGAAGAACGGCGTGCTATAGTATGCCATACGGTAGGGTCTATAGCCCATGGTCGAAAATGATGAAAAACGAGGTTAACATTTTTTTTCAAATTTTCAAAAAACGATGGACTATAACCCATGTTTTTTTTTTTTTTCATTTTTTTCAAATCCTCAAAAATGATGAAAAACAGCGTGCTATAGTATGCCATACGGTAGGGGCTATAGCCCATAGTCAAAAATGATGAAAAACGAGGTTGACATTTTTTTTCAAATTTTCAAAAAACGATGGACTATAACCCATGTTTTTTTTTTTTTTTTCATTTTTTTCAAATCCTCAAAAATGATGAAAAACGGCGTGCTATAGTATGCCATACGGTAGGGGCTATAGCCCATGGTCGAAAATGATGAAAAACGAGGTTGCCATTTTTTTTCAAATTTTCAAAAAATGATGGACTATAACCCATGTTTTTTTTTTTTTCATTTTTTTCAAATCCTCAAAAATGATGAAAAACGGCGTGCTATAGTATGCCATATGGTAGGGGCTATAGCCCATGGTCGAAAATGATGAAAAACAAGGTTAACATTTTTTTTCAAAATTTCAAAAAACGATGGACTATAACCCATGTTTTTTTTTTTTTTTTTTTTTTTTTTTCAAATCCTCAAAAATGATGAAAAACGGTTTGCTATAGTATGCCATACGGTAGGGGCTATAGCCCATGGTCGAAAATGATGAAAAACGAGGTTGCCATTTTTTTTCAAATTTTCAAAAAACGATGGACCCATGTTTTTTTTTTTTTTCATTTTTTTCAAATCCTCAAAAATTATGAAAAACGGAGTGCTATAGTATGCCATACGGTAGGGGCTATAGCCCATAGTCAAAAATGATGAAAAACGAGGTTGACATTTTTTTTCAAAATTTCAAAAAACGATGGACTATAACCCATGTTTTTTTTTTTTTTTCATTTTTTTCAAATCCTCAAAAATGATGAAAAACGGCGTGCTATAGTATGCCATACGGTAGGGTCTATAGCCCATGGTCGAAAATGATGAAAAACGAGGTTAACATTTTTTTTCAAATTTTCAAAAAACGATGGACTATAACCCATGTTTTTTTTTTTTTTCATTTTTTTCAAATCCTCAAAAATGATGAAAAACAGCGTGCTATAGTATGCCATACGGTAGGGGCTATAGCCCATAGTCAAAAATGATGAAAAACGAGGTTGACATTTTTTTTCAAATTTTCAAAAAACGATGGACTATAACCCATGTTTTTTTTTTTTTTTTCATTTTTTTCAAATCCTCAAAAATGATGAAAAACGGCGTGCTATAGTATGCCATATGGTAGGGGCTATAGCCCATGGTCGAAAATGATGAAAAACGAGGTTAACATTTTTTTTCAAAATTTCAAAAAACGATGGACTATAACCCATGTTTTTTTTTTTTTTTTCATTTTTTTCAAATCCTCAAAAATGATGAAAAACGGTTTGCTATAGTATGCCATACGGTAGGGTCTATAGCCCATGGTCGAAAATGATGAAAAACGAGGTTAACATTTTTTTTCAAATTTTCAAAAAACGATGGACTATAACCCATGTTTTTTTTTTTTTTCATTTTTTTCAAATCCTCAAAAATGATGAAAAACAGCGTGCTATAGTATGCCATACGGTAGGGGCTATAGCCCATAGTCAAAAATGATGAAAAACGAGGTTGACATTTTTTTTCAAATTTTCAAAAAACGATGGACTATAACCCATGTTTTTTTTTTTTTTTTCATTTTTTTCAAATCCTCAAAAATGATGAAAAACGGCGTGCTATAGTATGCCATACGGTAGGGGCTATAGCCCATGGTCGAAAATGATGAAAAACGAGGTTGCCATTTTTTTTCAAATTTTCAAAAAACGATGGACTATAACCCATGTTTTTTTTTTTTTCATTTTTTTCAAATCCTCAAAAATGATGAAAAACGGCGTGCTATAGTATGCCATATGGTAGGGGCTATAGCCCATGGTCGAAAATGATGAAAAACAAGGTTAACATTTTTTTTCAAAATTTCAAAAAACGATGGACTATAACCCATGTTTTTTTTTTTTTTTTTTTTTTTTTTTCAAATCCTCAAAAATGATGAAAAACGGTTTGCTATAGTATGCCATACGGTAGGGGCTATAGCCCATGGTCGAAAATGATGAAAAACGAGGTTGCCATTTTTTTTTAAATTTTCAAAAAACGATGGACCCATGTTTTTTTTTTTTTTCATTTTTTTCAAATCCTCAAAAATTATGAAAAACGGAGTGCTATAGTATGCCATACGGTAGGGGCTATAGCCCATAGTCAAAAATGATGAAAAACGAGGTTGACATTTTTTTTCAAAATTTCAAAAAACGATGGACTATAACCCATGTTTTTTTTTTTTTTTCATTTTTTTCAAATCCTCAAAAATGATGAAAAACGGCGTGCTATAGTATGCCATACGGTAGGGTCTATAGCCCATGGTCGAAAATGATGAAAAACGAGGTTAACATTTTTTTTCAAATTTTCAAAAAACGATGGACTATAACCCATGTTTTTTTTTTTTTTCATTTTTTTCAAATCCTCAAAAATGATGAAAAACAGCGTGCTATAGTATGCCATACGGTAGGGGCTATAGCCCATAGTCAAAAATGATGAAAAACGAGGTTAACATTTTTTTTCAAATTTTCAAAAAACGATGGACTATAACCCATGTTTTTTTTTTTTTTTTCATTTTTTTCAAATCCTCAAAAATGATGAAAAACGGTTTGCTATAGTATGCCATACGGTAGGGGCTATAGCCCATGGTCGAAAATGATGAAAAACGAGGTTGCCATTTTTTTTCAAATTTTCAAAAAACGATGGACCCATGTTTTTTTTTTTTTTCATTTTTTTCAAATCCTCAAAAATGATGAAAAACGGCGTGCTATAGTATGCCATATGGTAGGGGCTATAGCCCATGGTCGAAAATGATGAAAAACGAGGTTAACATTTTTTTTCAAATCCTCAAAAATGATGAAAAACGGCGTGCTATAGTATGCCATACGGTAGGGGCTATAGCCCATGGTCGAAAATGATGAAAAACGAGGTTAACATTTTTTTTCAAATTTTCAAAAAACGATGGACTATAACCCATGTTTGTTTTTTTTTTCATTTTTTTCAAATCCTCAAAAATGATGAAAAACGGCGTGCTATAGTATGCCATACGGTAGGGTCTATAGCCCATGGTCGAAAATGATGAAAAACGAGGTTGACATTTTTTTTTCAAAATTTCAAAAAATGATGGGCTATAACCCATGTTTTTTTTTTTTTTCATTTTTTTCAAATCCTCAAAAATGATGAAAAACGGCGTGCTATAGTATGCCATACGGTAGGGGCTATAGCCCATGGTCGAAAATGATGAAAAACGAGGTTAACATTTTTTTTCAAAATTTCAAAAAACGATGGACTATAACCCATGTTTTTTTTTTTTTTTCATTTTTTTCAAATCCTCAAAAATGATGAAAAACGGCGTGCTATAGTATGCCATACGGTAGGGGCTATAGCCCATGGTCGAAAATGATGAAAAACGAGGTTAACATTTTTTTTCAAATTTTCAAAAAACGATGGACTATAACCCATGTTTTTTTTTTTTTTCATTTTTTTCAAATCCTCAAAAATGATGAAAAACGGCGTGCTATAGTATGCCATACGGTAGGGGCTATAGCCCATAGTCGAAAATGATGAAAAACGAGGTTGACATTTTTTTTCAAATTTTCAAAAAACGATGGACTATAACCCATGTTTTTTTTTTTTTTCATTTTTTTCAAATCCTCAAAAATGATGAAAAACGGCGTGCTATAGTATGCCATACGGTAGGGGCTATAGCCCATAGTCGAAAATGATGAAAAACGAGGTTGACATTTTTTTTCAAATTTTCAAAAAACGATGGACTATAACCCATGTTTTGTTTTTTTTTCATTTTTTTCAAATCCTCAAAAATGATGAAAAACGGCGTGCTATAGTATGCCATACGGTAGGGTCTATAGCCCATGGTTGAAAATGATGAAAAACGAGGTTGACATTTTTTTTTCAAAATTTCAAAAAATGATGGGCTATAACCCATGTTTTTTTTTTTTTTCATTTGTTTCAAATCCTCAAAAATGATGAAAAACGGCGTGCTATAGTATGCCATACGGTAGAGGCTATAGCCCATGGTCGAAAATGATGAAAAACGAGGTTAACATTTTTTTTCAAAATTTCAAAAAACGATGGACTATAACCCATGTTTTTTTTTTTTTTTTCATTTTTTTCAAATCCTCAAAAATGATGAAAAACGGTTTGCTATAGTATGCCATACGGTAGGGGCTATAGCCCATGGTCGAAAATGATGAAAAACGAGGTTGCCATTTTTTTTCAAATTTTCAAAAAACGATGGACTATAACCCATGTTTTTTTTTTTTTTCATTTTTTTCAAATCCTCAAAAATGATGAAAAACGGCGTGCTATAGTATGCCATACGGTAGGGTCTATAGCCCATGGTCGAAAATGATGAAAAACGAGGTTAACATTTTTTTTCAAATTTTCAAAAAACGATGGACTATAACCCATGTTTTTTTTTTTTTTCATTTTTTTCAAATCCTCAAAAATGATGAAAAACAGCGTGCTATAGTATGCCATACGGTAGGGGCTATAGCCCATAGTCAAAAATGATGAAAAACGAGGTTGACATTTTTTTTCAAATTTTCAAAAAACGATGGACTATAACCCATGTTTTTTTTTTTTTTTCCATTTTTTTCAAATCCTCAAAAATGATGAAAAACGGCGTGCTATAGTATGCCATATGGTAGGGGCTATAGCCCATGGTCGAAAATGATGAAAAACGAGGTTAACATTTTTTTTCAAAATTTCAAAAAACGATGGACTATAACCCATGTTTTTTTTTTTTTTTTCATTTTTTTCAAATCCTCAAAAATGATGAAAAACGGTTTGCTATAGTATGCCATACGGTAGGGGCTATAGCCCATGGTCGAAAATGATGAAAAACGAGGTTGCCATTTTTTTTCAAATTTTCAAAAAACGATGGACCCATGTTTTTTTTTTTTTTCATTTTTTTCAAATCCTCAAAAATGATGAAAAACGGCGTGCTATAGTATGCCATATGGTAGGGGCTATAGCCCATGGTCGAAAATGATGAAAAACGAGGTTAACATTTTTTTTCAAAATTTCAAAAAACGATGGGCTATAACCCATGTTTTGTTTTTTTTTAGTTTTTTTTCAAATCCTCAAAAATGATGAAAAACGGCGTGCTATAGTATGCCATACGGTAGGGGCTATAGCCCATGGTCGAAAATGATGAAAAACGAGGTTAACATTTTTTTTCAAATTTTCAAAAAACGATGGACTATAACCCATGTTTGTTTTTTTTTTCATTTTTTTCAAATCCTCAAAAATGATGAAAAACGGCGTGCTATAGTATGCCATACGGTAGGGTCTATAGCCCATGGTCGAAAATGATGAAAAACGAGGTTGACATTTTTTTTTCAAAATTTCAAAAAATGATGGGCTATAACCCATGTTTTTTTTTTTTTTCATTTTTTTCAAATCCTCAAAAATGATGAAAAACGGCGTGCTATAGTATGCCATACGGTAGGGGCTATAGCCCATGGTCGAAAATGATGAAAAACGAGGTTAACATTTTTTTTCAAAATTTCAAAAAACGATGGACTATAACCCATGTTTTTTTTTTTTTTTCATTTTTTTCAAATCCTCAAAAATGATGAAAAACGGCGTGCTATAGTATGCCATACGGTAGGGGCTATAGCCCATGGTCGAAAATGATGAAAAACGAGGTTAACATTTTTTTTCAAATTTTCAAAAAACGATGGACTATAACCCATGTTTTTTTTTTTTTTCATTTTTTTCAAATCCTCAAAAATGATGAAAAACGGCGTGCTATAGTATGCCATACGGTAGGGGCTATAGCCCATAGTCGAAAATGATGAAAAAC
Organism: Protomyctophum parallelum; assembly: GCF_964188405.1. Lineage (NCBI taxonomy): Eukaryota > Metazoa > Chordata > Actinopteri > Myctophiformes > Myctophidae > Protomyctophum > Protomyctophum parallelum. The sequence continues at coordinate 104,226,924 of NC_139697.1, read as the reverse complement.
GAGGTTGACATTTTTTTTCAAATTTTCAAAAAACGATGGACTATAACCCATGTTTTTTTTTTTTTTCATTTTTTTCAAATCCTCAAAAATGATGAAAAACGGCGTGCTATAGTATGCCATACGGTAGGGGCTATAGCCCATAGTCGAAAATGATGAAAAACGAGGTTGACATTTTTTTTCAAATTTTCAAAAAACGATGGACTATAACCCATGTTTTGTTTTTTTTTCATTTTTTTCAAATCCTCAAAAATGATGAAAAACGGCGTGCTATAGTATGCCATACGGTAGGGTCTATAGCCCATGGTCGAAAATGATGAAAAACGAGGTTGACATTTTTTTTTCAAAATTTCAAAAAATGATGGGCTATAACCCATGTTTTTTTTTTTTTTCATTTGTTTCAAATCCTCAAAAATGATGAAAAACGGCGTGCTATAGTATGCCATACGGTAGAGGCTATAGCCCATGGTCGAAAATGATGAAAAACGAGGTTAACATTTTTTTTCAAAATTTCAAAAAACGATGGACTATAACCCATGTTTTTTTTTTTTTTTTCATTTTTTTCAAATCCTCAAAAATGATGAAAAACGGTTTGCTATAGTATGCCATACGGTAGGGGCTATAGCCCATGGTCGAAAATGATGAAAAACGAGGTTGCCATTTTTTTTCAAATTTTCAAAAAACTATGGACTATAACCCATGTTTTTTTTTTTTTTTTCTTTTTTCAAATCCTCAAAAATGATGAAAAACGGCGTGCTATAGTATGCCATACGGTAGGGGCTATAGCCCATGGTCGAAAATGATGAAAAACGAGGTTAACATTTTTTTTCAAAATTTCAAAAAACGATGGGCTATAACCCATGTTTTGTTTTTTTTTTGTTTTTTTTCAAATCCTCAAAAATGATGAAAAACGGCGTGCTATAGTATGCCATACGGTAGGGGCTATAGCCCATGGTCGAAAATGATGAAAAACGAGGTTAACATTTTTTTTCAAAATTTCAAAAAACGATGGGCTATAACCCATGTTTTTTTCTTTTTTCATTTTTTTCAAATCCTCAAAAATGATGAAAAACGGCGTGCTATAGTATGCCATACGGTAGGGGCTATAGCCCATGGTTGAAAATGATGAAAAACGAGGTTAACATTTTTTTTCAAAATTTCAAAAAACGATGGGCTATAACCCAGGTTTTTTTTTTTTTTCATTTTTTTCAAATCCTCAAAAATGATGAAAAACGGCGTGCTATAGTATGCCATACGGTAGGGTCTATAGCCCATGGTCGAAAATGATGAAAAACGAGGTTGACATTTTTTTTTCAAAATTTCAAAAAATGATGGGCTATAACCCATGTTTTTTTTTTTTTTCCATTTGTTTCAAATCCTCAAAAATGATGAAAAACGGCGTGCTATAGTATGCCATACGGTAGAGGCTATAGCCCATGGTCGAAAATGATGAAAAACGAGGTTAACATTTTTTTCAAAATTTCAAAAAACGATGGACTATAACCCATGTTTTTTTTTTTTTCATTTTTTTCAAATCCTCAAAAATGATGAAAAACGGCGTGCTATAGTATGCCATACGGTAGGGGCTATAGCCCATGGTCGAAAATGATGAAAAACGAGGTTAACATTTTTTTTCAAAATTTCAAAAAACGATGGGCTATAACCCATGTTTTGTTTTTTTTTTGTTTTTTTTCAAATCCTCAAAAATGATGAAAAACGGCGTGCTATAGTATGCCATACGGTAGGGGCTATAGCCCATGGTCGAAAATGATGAAAAACGAGGTTAACATTTTTTTTCAAAATTTCAAAAAACGATGGGCTATAACCCATGTTTTGTTTTTTTTTTTTTTTTTTTCAAATCCTCAAAAATGATGAAAAACGGCGTGCTATAGTATGCCATACGGTAGGGGCTATAGCCCATGGTCGAAAATGATGAAAAACGAGGTTAACATTTTTTTTCAAAATTTCAAAAAACGATGGGCTATAACCCATGTTTTTTTTTTTTTTCATTTTTTTCAAATCCTCAAAAATGATGAAAAACGGCGTGCTATAGTATGCCATACGGTAGGGGCTATAGCCCATGGTTGAAAATGATGAAAAACGAGGTTAACATTTTTTTTCAAAATTTCAAAAAACGATGGGCTATAACCCAGGTTTTTTTTTTTTTCATTTTTTTCAAATCCTCAAAAATGATGAAAAACGGCGTGCTATAGTATGCCATACGGTAGGGGCTATAGCCCATAGTCGAAAATGATGAAAAACGAGGTTGACATTTTTTTTCAAAATTTCAAAAAACGATGGGCTATAACCCATGTTTTTTTTTTTTTTCATTTTTTTCAAATCCTCAAAAATGATGAAAAACGGCGTGCTATAGTATGCCATACGGTAGGGGCTATAGCCCATGGTCGAAAATGATGAAAAACGAGGTTAACATTTTTTTTCAAATTTTCAAAAAACGATGGACTATAACCCATGTTTTTTTGTTTTTTCATTTTTTTCAAATCCTCAAAAATGATGAAAAACGGCATGCTATAGTATGCCATACGGTAGGGGCTATAGCCCATAGTCGAAAATGATGAAAAACGAGGTTGACATTTATTTTATTTTTTTTCAAAAAACGATGGGCTATAACCCATGTTTTTTTTTTTTTTCATTTTTTTCAAATCCTCAAAAATGATGAAAAACGGCGTGCTATAGTATGCCATACGGTAGGGGCTATAGCCCATGGTTGAAAATGATGAAAAACGAGGTTAACATCTTTTTTCAAAATTTCAAAAAACGATGGGCTATAACCCAGGTTTTTTTTTTTTTCATTTTTTTCAAATCCTCAAAAATGATGAAAAACGGCGTGCTATAGTATGCCATACGGTAGGGGCTATAGCCCATGGTCGAAAATGATGAAAAACGAGGTTAACATTTTTTTTCAAATTTTCAAAAAACGATGGACTATAACCCATGTTTTTTTTTTTTTTCCATTTTTTTCAAATCCTCAAAAATGATGAAAAACGGCGTGCTATAGTATGCCATACGGTAGGGGCTATAGCCCATGGTCGAAAATGATGAAAAACGAGGTTAACATTTTTTTTTCAAATTTTCAAAAAACGATGGACTATAACCCATTTTTTTTTTTTTTTTCTTTTTTTTCAAATCCTCAAAAATGATGAAAAACGGCGTGCTATAGTATGCCATACGGTAGGGGCTATAGCCCATGGTCGAAAATGATGAAAAACGAGGTTGACATTTTTTTTTCAAAATTTCAAAAAATGATGGGCTATAACCCATGTTTTTTTTTTTTTTCCATTTGTTTCAAATCCTCAAAAATGATGAAAAACGGCGTGCTATAGTATGCCATACGGTAGAGGCTATAGCCCATGGTCGAAAATGATGAAAAACGAGGTTAACATTTTTTTCAAAATTTCAAAAAACGATGGACTATAACCCATGTTTTTTTTTTTTTTTTCATTTTTTTCAAATCCTCAAAAATGATGAAAAACGGCGTGCTATAGTATGCCATACGGTAGGGGCTATAGCCCATGGTCGAAAATGATGAAAAACGAGGTTAACATTTTTTTTCAAAATTTCAAAAAACGATGGGCTATAACCCATGTTTTGTTTTTTTTTTGTTTTTTTTCAAATCCTCAAAAATGATGAAAAACGGCGTGCTATAGTATGCCATACGGTAGGGGCTATAGCCCATGGTCGAAAATGATGAAAAACGAGGTTAACATTTTTTTTCAAAATTTCAAAAAACGATGGGCTATAACCCATGTTTTTTTCTTTTTTCATTTTTTTCAAATCCTCAAAAATGATGAAAAACGGCGTGCTATAGTATGCCATACGGTAGGGGCTATAGCCCATGGTTGAAAATGATGAAAAACGAGGTTAACATTTTTTTTCAAAATTTCAAAAAACGATGGGCTATAACCCAGGTTTTTTTTTTTTTTCATTTTTTTCAAATCCTCAAAAATGATGAAAAACGGCGTGCTATAGTATGCCATACGGTAGGGTCTATAGCCCATGGTCGAAAATGATGAAAAACGAGGTTGACATTTTTTTTTCAAAATTTCAAAAAATGATGGGCTATAACCCATGTTTTTTTTTTTTTTCCATTTGTTTCAAATCCTCAAAAATGATGAAAAACGGCGTGCTATAGTATGCCATACGGTAGAGGCTATAGCCCATGGTCGAAAATGATGAAAAACGAGGTTAACATTTTTTTCAAAATTTCAAAAAACGATGGACTATAACCCATGTTTTTTTTTTTTTTTTCATTTTTTTCAAATCCTCAAAAATGATGAAAAACGGTTTGCTATAGTATGCCATACGGTAGGGGCTATAGCCCATGGTCGAAAATGATGAAAAACGAGGTTGCCATTTTTTTTCAAATTTTCAAAAAACTATGGACTATAACCCATGTTTTTTTTTTTTTCATTTTTTTCAAATCCTCAAAAATGATGAAAAACGGCGTGCTATAGTATGCCATACGGTAGGGGCTATAGCCCATGGTCGAAAATGATGAAAAACGAGGTTAACATTTTTTTTCAAAATTTCAAAAAACGATGGGCTATAACCCATGTTTTGTTTTTTTTTTGTTTTTTTTCAAATCCTCAAAAATGATGAAAAACGGCGTGCTATAGTATGCCATACGGTAGGGGCTATAGCCCATGGTCGAAAATGATGAAAAACGAGGTTAACATTTTTTTTCAAAATTTCAAAAAACGATGGGCTATAACCCATGTTTTTTTTTTTTTTCATTTTTTTCAAATCCTCAAAAATGATGAAAAACGGCGTGCTATAGTATGCCATACGGTAGGGGCTATAGCCCATGGTCGAAAATGATGAAAAACGAGGTTAACATTTTTTTTCAAATTTTCAAAAAACGATGGACTATAACCCATGTTTTTTTGTTTTTTCATTTTTTTCAAATCCTCAAAAATGATGAAAAACGGCGTGCTATAGTATGCCATACGGTAGGGGCTATAGCCCATGGTCGAAAATGATGAAAAACGAGGTTAACATTTTTTTTCAAAATTTCAAAAAACGATGGGCTATAACCCATGTTTTGTTTTTTTTTTGTTTTTTTTCAAATCCTCAAAAATGATGAAAAACGGCGTGCTATAGTATGCCATACGGTAGGGGCTATAGCCCATGGTCGAAAATGATGAAAAACGAGGTTAACATTTTTTTTCAAAATTTCAAAAAACGATGGGCTATAACCCATGTTTTTTTTTTTTTTCATTTTTTTCAAATCCTCAAAAATGATGAAAAACGGCGTGCTATAGTATGCCATACGGTAGGGGCTATAGCCCATGGTTGAAAATGATGAAAAACGAGGTTAACATTTTTTTTCAAAATTTCAAAAAACGATGGGCTATAACCCAGGTTTTTTTTTTTTTCATTTTTTTCAAATCCTCAAAAATGATGAAAAACGGCGTGCTATAGTATGCCATACGGTAGGGGCTATAGCCCATAGTCGAAAATGATGAAAAACGAGGTTGACATTTTTTTTCAAAATTTCAAAAAACGATGGGCTATAACCCATGTTTTTTTTTTTTTCCATTTTTTTCAAATCCTCAAAAATGATGAAAAACGGCGTGCTATAGTATGCCATACGGTAGGGGCTATAGCCCATGGTCGAAAATGATGAAAAACGAGGTTAACATTTTTTTTCAAATTTTCAAAAAACGATGGACTATAACCCATGTTTTTTTGTTTTTTCATTTTTTTCAAATCCTCAAAAATGATGAAAAACGGCATGCTATAGTATGCCATACGGTAGGGGCTATAGCCCATAGTCGAAAATGATGAAAAACGAGGTTGACATTTATTTTATTTTTTTTCAAAAAACGATGGGCTATAACCCATGTTTTTTTTTTTTTTCATTTTTTTCAAATCCTCAAAAATGATGAAAAACGGCGTGCTATAGTATGCCATACGGTAGGGGCTATAGCCCATGGTTGAAAATGATGAAAAACGAGGTTAACATCTTTTTTCAAAATTTCAAAAAACGATGGGCTATAACCCAGGTTTTTTTTTTTTTCATTTTTTTCAAATCCTCAAAAATGATGAAAAACGGCGTGCTATAGTATGCCATACGGTAGGGGCTATAGCCCATGGTCGAAAATGATGAAAAACGAGGTTAACATTTTTTTTCAAATTTTCAAAAAACGATGGACTATAACCCATGTTTTTTTTTTTTTCCATTTTTTTCAAATCCTCAAAAATGATGAAAAACGGCGTGCTATAGTATGCCATACGGTAGGGGCTATAGCCCATGGTCGAAAATGATGAAAAACGAGGTTAACATTTTTTTTCAAATTTTCAAAAAACGATGGACTATAACCCATTTTTTTTTTTTTTTCTTTTTTTTCAAATCCTCAAAAATGATGAAAAACGGCGTGCTATAGTATGCCATACGGTAGGGGCTATAGCCCATGGTCGAAAATGATGAAAAACGAGGTTAACATTTTTTTTCAAATTTTCAAAAAACTATGGACTATAACCCATGTTTTTTTTTTTTTCCATTTTTTTCAAATCCTCAAAAATGATGAAAAACGGCGTGCTATAGTATGCCATACGGTAGGGTCTATAGCCCATGGTCGAAAATGATGAAAAACGAGGTTGACATTTTTTTTTCAAAATTTCAAAAAATGATGGGCTATAACCCATGTTTTTTTTTTTTTTCCATTTGTTTCAAATCCTCAAAAATGATGAAAAACGGCGTGCTATAGTATGCCATACGGTAGGGGCTATAGCCCATGGTCGAAAATGATGAAAAACGAGGTTAACATTTTTTTTCAAATTTTCAAAAAACGATGGACTATAACCCATGTTTTTTCATTTTTTCATTTTTTTCAAATCCTCAAAAATGATGAAAAACGGCATGCTATAGTATGCCATACGGTAGGGGCTATAACCCATAGTCGAAAATGATGAAAAACGAGGTTGACATTTTTTTTTTTTAATTTCAAAAAACGATGGGCTATAACCCATGTTTTTTTTTTTTTTCATTTTTTTCAAATCCTCAAAAATGATGAAAAACGGCGTGCTATAGTATGCCATACGGTAGGGGCTATAGCCCATGGTCGAAAATGATGAAAAACGAGGTTAACATTTTTTTTCAAATTTTCAAAAAACGATGGACTATAACCCATGTTTTTTTTTTTTTTCATTTTTTTCAAATCCTCAAAAATGATGAAAAACGGCGTGCTATAGTATGCCATACGGTAGGGGCTATAGCCCATGGTCGAAAATGATGAAAAACGAGGTTAACATTTTTTTTCAAAATTTCAAAAAACGATGGGGTATAACCCATGTTCTTTTTTTTTTCTTTTTTTTTTCAAATCCTCAAAAATGAAAAAACGGCGTGCTATAGTATGCCATACGGTAGGGGCTATAGCCCATGGTCGAAAATGATGAAAAACGAGGTTAACATTTTTTTTCAAAATTTCAAAAAACGATGGGGTATAACCCATGTTCTTTTTTTTTTCTTTTTTTTTTCAAATCCTCAAAAATGATGAAAAAACGGCGTGCTATAGTATGCCATACGGTAGGGGCTATAGCCCATGGTCGAAAATGATGAAAAACGAGGTTAACATTTTTTTTCAAAATTTCAAAAAACGATGGGGTATAACCCATGTTCTTTTTTTTTTCTTTTTTTTTTCAAATCCTCAAAAATGATGAAAAACGGCGTGCTATAGTATGCCATACGGTAGGGGCTATAGCCCATAGTCGAAAATGATGAAAAACGAGGTTGACATTTTTTTTTTAAATTTCAAAAAACGATGGGCTATAACCCATGTTTTTTTTTTTTTTCATTTTTTTTCAAATCCTCAAAAATGATGAAAAACGGCGTGCTATAGTATGCCATACGGTAGGGGCTATAGCCCATGGTCGAAAATGATGAAAAACGAGGTTAACATTTTTTTTTTAATTTTCAAAAAACGATGGATTATACCCCATGTTTTTTTTTTTTTTTTTTTTTTTAAATCCTCAAAAATGATGAAAAACGGCGTGCTATAGTATGCCATACGGTAGGGGCTATAGCCCATAGTCGAAAATGATGAAAAACGAGGTTGACATTTTTTTTTTAAATTTCAAAAAACGATGGGCTATAACCCATGTTTTTTTTTTTTTTTAAATCCTCAAAAATGATGAAAAACGGCGTGCTATAGTATGCCATACGGTAGGGGCTATAGCCCATAGTCGAAAATGATGAAAAACGAGGTTGACATTTTTTTTTTTTTTTCAAAAAACGATGGGCTATAACCCATGTTTTTTTTTTTTTTTCATTTTTTTCAAATCCTCAAAAATGATGAAAAACGGCGTGCTATAGTATGCCATACGGTAGGGGCTATAGCCCATGGTCGAAAATGATGAAAAACGAGGTTGACATTTTTTTTCAAAATTTCAAAAAACGATGGGCTATAACCCATGTTTTTTTTTTTTTTCATTTTTTTCAAATCCTCAAAAATGATGAAAAACAGCGTGCTATAGTATGCCATACGGTAGGGGCTATAGCCCATGGTCGAAAATGATGAAAAACGAGGTTAACATTTTTTTTCAAATTTTCAAAAAACGATGGACTATAACCCATGTTATTTTTTTTTTCTTTCATTTTTTTCAAATCCTCAAAAATGATGAAAAACGGCGTGCTATAGTATGCCGTACGGTAGGGGCTATAGCCCATGTTCAAAAATGATGAAAAACGAGGTTAACATTTTTTTTCAAATTTTCAAAAAACGATGGACTATAACCCATGTTTTTTTGTTTTTTTGTTTTTTTCAAATCCTCAAAAATGATGAAAAACGGCGTGCTATAGTATGCCATACGGTAGGGGCTATAGCCCATGGTCGAAAATGATGAAAAACGAGGTTGACATTTTTTTTCAAAATTTCAAAAAACGATGGGCTATAACCCATGTTTTTTTTTTTTTTCATTTTTTTCAAATCCTCAAAAATGATGAAAAACGGTGTGCTATAGTATGCCATACGGTAGTGGCTATAGCCCATGGTCGAAAATGATGAAAAACGAGGTTAACATTTTTTTTCAAAATTTCAAAAAACGATGGGGTATAACCCATGTTCTTTTTTTTTTCTTTTTTTTTTCAAATCCTCAAAAATGATGAAAAACGGCGTGCTATAGTATGCCATACGGTAGGGGCTATAGCCCATAGTCGAAAATGATGAAAAACGAGGTTGACATTTTTTTTTTAAATTTCAAAAAACGATGGGCTATAACCCATGTTTGTTTTTTTTTTCATTTTTTTTCAAATCCTCAAAAATGATGAAAAACGGCGTGCTATAGTATGCCATACGGTAGGGGCTATAGCCCATGGTCGAAAATGATGAAAAACGAGGTTAACATTTTTTTTTTAATTTTCAAAAAACGATGGATTATACCCCATGTTTTTTTTTTTTTTTTTTTTTTCAAATCCTCAAAAATGATGAAAAACGGCGTGCTATAGTATGCCATACGGTAGGGGCTATAGCCCATAGTCGAAAATGATGAAAAACGAGGTTGACATTTTTTTTTTAAATTTCAAAAAACGATGGGCTATAACCCATGTTTTTTTTTTTTTTTAAATCCTCAAAAATGATGAAAAACGGCGTGCTATAGTATGCCATACGGTAGGGGCTATAGCCCATAGTCGAAAATGATGAAAAACGAGGTTGACATTTTTTTTTTTTTTTTCAAAAAACGATGGGCTATAACCCATGTTTTTTTTTTTTTTTCATTTTTTTCAAATCCTCAAAAATGATGAAAAACGGCGTGCTATAGTATGCCATACGGTAGGGGCTATAGCCCATGGTCGAAAATGATGAAAAACGAGGTTGACATTTTTTTTCAAAATTTCAAAAAACGATGGGCTATAACCCATGTTTTTTTTTTTTTTCATTTTTTTCAAATCCTCAAAAATGATGAAAAACAGCGTGCTATAGTATGCCATACGGTAGGGGCTATAGCCCATGGTCGAAAATGATGAAAAACGAGGTTAACATTTTTTTTCAAATTTTCAAAAAACGATGGACTATAACCCATGTTATTTTTTTTTTCTTTCATTTTTTTCAAATCCTCAAAAATGATGAAAAACGGCGTGCTATAGTATGCCGTACGGTAGGGGCTATAGCCCATGTTCAAAAATGATGAAAAACGAGGTTAACATTTTTTTTCAAATTTTCAAAAAACGATGGACTATAACCCATGTTTTTTTGTTTTTTTGTTTTTTTCAAATCCTCAAAAATGATGAAAAACGGCGTGCTATAGTATGCCATACGGTAGGGGCTATAGCCCATGGTCGAAAATGATGAAAAACGAGGTTGACATTTTTTTTCAAATTTTCAAAAAACGATGGGGTATAACCCATGTTCTTTTTTTTTTTTTTTTTTTTTCAAATCCTCAAAAATGATGAAAAACGGCGTGCTATAGTATGCCATACGGTAGGGGCTATAGCCCATGGTCGAAAATGATGAAAAACGAGGTTAACATTTTTTTTCAAAATTTCAAAAAACGATGGGCTACAACCCATGTTTTTTTTTTTTTTTTTCAAATCTTCAAAAATGATGAAAAACGGCGTGGTATAGTATGCCATACGGTAGGGGCTATAGCCCATGGTCGAAAATGATGAAAAACGAGGTTAACATTTTTTTTCAAATTTTCAAAAAACGATGGGCTATAACCCATGTTCTTTTTTTTTTTTTTTTTCAAATCCTCAAAAATGATGAAAAACGGCGTGCTATAGTATGCCATACGGTAGGGGCTATAGCCCATAGTCGAAAATGATGAAAAACGATGTTGACATTTTTTTTTTAAATTTCAAAAAACGATGGGCTATAACCCATGTTTTTTTTTTTTTTTTTTTTTTCAAATCCTCAAAAATGATGAAAAACGGCGTGCTATAGTATGTCATACGGTAGGGGCTATAGCCCATGGTCGAAAATGATGAAAAACGAGGTTAACATTTTTTTTCAAATTTTCAAAAAACGATGGACTATAACCCATGTTTTTTTGTTTTTTCATTTTTTTCAAATCCTCAAAAATGATGAAAAACGGCGTGCTATAGTATGCCATACGGTAGGGGCTATAGCCCATGGTCGAAAATGATGAAAAACGTGGTTGACATTTTTTTTCAAAATTTCAAAAAACGATGGGCTATAACCCATGTTTTTTTTTTTTTTCATTTTTTTCAAATCCTCAAAAATGATGAAAAACAGCGTGCTATAGTATGCCATACGGTAGGGGCTATAGCCCATGGTCGAAAATGATGAAAAACGTGGTTGACATTTTTTTTCAAAATTTCAAAAAACGATGGGCTATAACCCATGTTTTTTTTTTTTTTCATTTTTTTCAAATCCTCAAAAATGATGAAAAACAGCGTGCTATAGTATGCCATACGGTAGGGGCTATAGCCCATGGTCGAAAATGATGAAAAACGAGGTTAACATTTTTTTTCAAATTTTCAAAAAACGATGGACTATAACCCATGTTATTTTTTTTTTCTTTCATTTTTTTCAAATCCTCAAAAATGATGAAAAACGGCGTGCTATAGTATGCCGTACGGTAGGGGCTATAGCCCATGTTCAAAAATGATGAAAAACGAGGTTAACATTTTTTTTCAAATTTTCAAAAAACGATGGGGTATAACCCATGTTCTTTTTTTTTTTTTTTTTTTTTTCAAATCCTCAAAAATGATGAAAAACGGCGTGCTATAGTATGCCATACGGTAGGGGCTATAGCCCATGGTCGAAAATGATGAAAAACGAGGTTAACATTTTTTTTCAAAATTTCAAAAAACGATGGGCTATAACCCATGTTTTTTTTTTTTTTTTTCAAATCTTCAAAAATGATGAAAAACGGCGTGGTATAGTATGCCATACGGTAGGGGCTATAGCCCATGGTCGAAAATGATGAAAAACGAGGTTAACATTTTTTTTCAAAATTTCAAAAAACGATGGGCTATAACCCATGTTCTTTTTTTTTTTTTTTTCAAATCCTCAAAAATGATGAAAAACGGCGTGCTATAGTATGCCATACGGTAGGGGCTATAGCCCATAGTCGAAAATGATGAAAAACGAGGTTGACATTTTTTTTTTTTATTTCAAAAAACGATGGGCTATAACCCATGTTTTTTTTTTTTTTCATTTTTTTCAAATCCTCAAAAATGATGAAAAACGGCGTGCTATAGTATGCCATACGGTAGGGGCTATAGCCCATGGTCGAAAATGATGAAAAACGAGGTTAACATATTTTTTCAAATTTTCAAAAAACGATGGACTATAACCCATGTTTTTTTTTTTTTTTTTTTTTTTCAAATCCTCAAAAATGATGAAAAACGGCGTGCTATAGTATGCCATACGGTAGGGGCTATAGCCCATAGTCGAAAATGATGAAAAACGATGTTGACATTTTTTTTTTTAAATTTCAAAAAACGATGGGCTATAACCCATGTTTTTTTTTTTTTTCTTTTTTTTCAAATCCTCAAAAATGATGAAAAACGGCGTGCTATAGTATGTCATACGGTAGGGGCTATAGCCCATGGTCGAAAATGATGAAAAACGAGGTTAACATTTTTTTTCAAATTTTCAAAAAACGATGGACTATAACCCATGTTTTTTTGTTTTTTCATTTTTTTCAAATCCTCAAAAATGATGAAAAACGGCGTGCTATAGTATGCCATACGGTAGGGGCTATAGCCCATGGTCGAAAATGATGAAAAACGTGGTTGACATTTTTTTTCAAAATTTCAAAAAACGATGGACTATAACCCATGTTATTTTTTTTTTCTTTCATTTTTTTCAAATCCTCAAAAATGATGAAAAACGGCGTGCTATAGTATGCCGTACGGTAGGGGCTATAGCCCATGTTCAAAAATGATGAAAAATGAGGTTAACATTTTTTTTCAAATTTTCAAAAAACGATGGGCTATAACCCATGTTTTTTGAAATTTAGATTTTTTTTCAAATCCTCAATAATGATGAAAAACGGCGTGCTATAGTATGCCGTACGGTAGGGGCTATAGCCCATGTTCAAAAATGATGAAAAACGAGGTTAAATTCTTTTTTCAAAATTTCAAAAAATGATGGGCTATAACCCATGTTTTTTGAAATTTTGAATTTTTAAAAATCCTCAAAAATGATGAAAAACGGCGTGCTATAGTATGCCGTACAGTAGGGGCTATAGCCCATGTTCAAAAATGATGAAAAACGAGGTTAAAAAAAAAAAATCAAAATTTCAAAAAATTATGGGCTATAACCCATGTTTTTTTGAAATTTTGATTTTTTTAAAAATCCTCAAAAATGATGAAAAACGGCGTGCTATAGTATGCCGTACGGTAGGGGCTATAGCCCATGTTCAAAAATGATGAAAAACGAGGTTAAATTTTTTTCAAAATTTCAAAAAACGATGGGCTATAACCCATGTTTTTTGATTTTTTTTTTTTTTTTTTAATCCTCAAAAATGATGTAAAACGGCGTGCTATAGTATGCCGTACGGTAGGGGCTATAGCCCATGTTCAAAAATGATGAAAAACGAGGTTAAATTATTTTTCAAATTTTCAAAAAACGATGGGCTATAACCCATGTTTTTTGAAATGTTGAAGTTTTTTTCAAATCCTCAAAAATGATGAAAAACGGCGTGCTATAGTATGCCGTACGGTAGGGGCTATAGCCCATGTTCAAAAATGATGAAAAACGAGGTAAAAAAAAATCTAAATTTCAAAAAACGATGGGCTATAACCCATGTTTTTTTCACGTTTTACGTTTCACGTTTTAATCATTTTAAACGTTTTACGTTTTAACGTTTTACGTTTTACGTTTTTACGTTTTACGTTTTACGTTTTAACGTTTTACGTTTTACGTTTTTACGTTTTACGTTTTTACGTTTTACGTTTTTACATTTTTTTTTTACGTTTTACGTTTTACGTTTTAACGTTTTACGTTTTTACGTTTTTACGGTATGGGCTATAGCCCATGTTCAAAAATGATGAAAAACGAGGTAAATTTTTTTTTTTCAAATTTTCAAAAAAACGATGGGCTATAACCCATGTTTTTTGAAATTTTGAATTTTTAAAAATCCTCAAAAATGATGAAAAACGGCGTGCTATAGTATGCCGTACGGTAGGGGCTATAGCCCATGTTCAAAAATGATGAAAAACGAGGTTAAAAAAAAATAATCAAAATTTCAAAAAAATATGGGCTATAACCCATGTTTTTTTAAATTTTGATTTTTTTTTAAATCCTCAAAAATGATGAAAAACGGCGTGCTATAGTATGCCGTACGGTAGGGGCTATAGCCCAAGTTCAAAAATGATGATAAACGAGGTTAAAAAAAAGAATCAAAATTTCAAAAAACGATGGGCTATAACCCATGTTTTTTTAAATTTAGATTTTTTTTCAAATCCTCAATAATGATGAAAAACGGCGTGCTATAGTATGCCGTACGGTAGGGGCTATAGCCCATGTTCAAAAATGATGAAAAACGAGGTTAAAAAAAATTCAAAATTTCAAAAAACGATGGGCTATAACCCATGTTTTTTGATTTTTTTTTTTTTTTTTTAAATCCTCAAAAATGATGAAAAACGGCGTGCTATAGTATGCCGTACGGTAGGGGCTATAGCCCATGTTCAAAAATGATGAAAAACGAGGTTAAATTATTTTTCAAATTTTCAAAAAACGATGGGCTATAACCCATGTTTTTTGAAATGTTGAAGTTTTTTTCAAATCCTCAAAAATGATGAAAAACGGCGTGCTATAGTATGCCGTACGGTAGGGGCTATAGCCCATGTTCAAAAATGATGAAAAACGAGGTTAAAAAAAATCTAAATTTCAAAAAACGATGGGCTATAACCCATGTTTTTTTCACGTTTTACGTTTCACGTTTTAATCATTTTAAACGTTTTACGTTTTAACGTTTTACGTTTTTACGTTTTTACGTTTTACGTTTTACGTTTTAACGTTTTACGTTTTACGTTTTTACGTTTTTACGTTTTTACGTTTTACGTTTTTACGTTTTACGTTTTTACATTTTTTTTTACGTTTTACGTTTTACGTTTTTACGTTTTACGTTTTTACGGTATGGGCTATAGCCCATGTTCAAAAATGATGAAAAACGAGGTTAATTTTTTTTTTTCAAATTTTCAAAAAACGATGGGCTATAACCCATGTTTTTTGAAATTTTGAAATTTTTTCAAATCCTCAAAAATGACGAAAAACGGCGTGCTATAGTATGCCGTACGGTAGGGGCCCATGTTCAAAAATGATGAAAAACGAGGTAAAAAAATAATAATACCAGACTAATAAACCAGACTAATATCGCACGGATCCGCGGGATATTAGTCTGGGGAGGCTCAGCTTGGATTTCATTTCCAGGGAAACATTTTCTCTTTGACGCAATTGGTCAGAGCTACTGTCAGTCAAAGGTCTCAAGCATTGAACGTCACTGTACCAAAGCCCGCCCATATTGCATACCGTGTCCCTATTGGGCGCACACGTTTTCGTGTGTAGAAAATGGACATACAATTGAGCCTCTCCAGACCGAAATCCGCCGGTAGGCAATTCTTTTTTGCCAACGGCTGATTCGGTCTGGTTTATTAACCAGGCTACTATAACCCATGTTTTTTGAAATTTTGAAATGTTTTCAAATTCTCAAAAATGATGAAAAACGGAGTGCTATAGTATGCCGTACGGTAGGGTCTATAGCCCATGTTCAAAAATGATGAAAAACGAGGTTAAAAAAAAAATCAAAATTTAAAAAAAACGATGGGCTATAACCCATGTTTTTTGAAATTTTGAAATTTTCCCAAACTCCAGCACTTAGAAAAATAATCACTTGCAGAGGATGTCTTGACAGAAAGTAGGTCATAACATCTCTACGGTGGATTTCTATGAAAAACAAGCTCGGCAGATTGAAAGAGGATAATTCAAGCTTGTAAAATTGGAAAATTATCAAAAGGGCTCAAACCCGCAATGTTACGTAGCTAGGATTGGAAGGCGGAAGTCTAATCCACTGGACCACTGAAGACACCGACAGAGTTAGGGATCCAGTTCTATATTATGTATGGAAGCCATGACGTCAGCGTCAGCCGCTCTTCCAGAGTCACTTCCGGGCTTAAGGAAACTTCCACGTCATATATTTTCGTTGACGTGGACACTTGCCTATGTGTCTTGCCGACATCTCACGGCAAGATCATTTGATGATAAAAAAAAGAAAGAAAAGTCCTTAATAGCCTACACACTCAATTTGAATCATGACTATAAATGATAGCCATGATTATGTCTTTATACAATTGAAAACCGGAAGATTCACTCCACAAATACCTTAAGGAAAACTCCTCAGACATAAACTAAGAAAATTGCTTTTATTTTGTTCGTGCTCATAAAGTGCTGCAAAGTGCTAAGTGAACTGGGAAGCGATACAGTTGTGGGAGATGTTCCTTTCTTTCGGTGTATAAAAATGAACACAAAATTTATCTTATATATATATATATATATATATATATATATAAATATCCTATATGTATAGGATATTTTTGTGTTCATTTTTATATCTGCCTGTCAATGTCTGTGACCTTAGAATATGCATATAGGGCTGGAATACACATGGACCTATAGCTGTAATTTGCTGGCGCAAATCTTTGAATATAATATTCCAGGATGAACGTTTTTAACTCAAATCTTCCCTGAAACATCTTTTTAGATGGGGGTCGGCGGGCAATTACATATATTTTTGGGGGTCCTTGACATGAAAATGTTTGAGAATGACTGACATAGAAACATGGGGTTTTTCAGACAAACTGTCAGGATTTAGAAGACGTTTATAGAATCGTCCTCAGGTCTATTTTATGTTTAATACTCCCAGTGGTGAAGAGAGAAGCTTTTCTATGAATGCTTGTCTTCAGTTATGTTCCTCTATTTTTGGCCAGCATGCTCTTTTCAACGGACCCCAACTAGCCTAATTAGACCCGACCGATTCTAAAAAACAAAAAGAGTCTTCTAAATAGTCAGTTTTCTGAAAAAACTCTGTTTCTATGTCAGTGGTTCTCAAACTATTTTATGTCAAAGACCCCCAGAATTATATGTATTTGGCTGCCGACCCCCATCTGAAAATATGTTGTTCCAGGGACACCCCCCCCATCTGAAAATATGTTGTTCCAGGGACCCCCCACTGCAGGGAGTTGAACCCCATTCTGGTAAACCAGGAAGTACCACAACCAGTGCCTCAGTTTGTTTTGTTGTAATTTACAGGTCCAACAGCAATCACATTCATTACATTTCTTTCAACAGTAAATACGCCATCATATCGCACACACCATTATGTGTAACTTTCTATTTCGTTATGTGTTTAATTTGGTACTCATGTTAATCATGATTTATTCTTTTGTGTGTTTCGTCGGTTTGACGTAGGCTTTTGGGCATAAAATAAAGCCTCCAGTATCAACAAACAAACTGCCTCGTTCATCGTTCACGACTTCATGATCAAAGGGTGTGACAGTCAAGGCGTTTCAGACTCTCAAATGGAGCCACAAGTATCGAGCAACGGAAAGAAGCGGAACTGTTCATAATCAAGTTGGCACAAAGGGATGGATTCAGCACCGAAATCAAAGATGTTAATCAAGGCAAAGGGCTCAAGACAGAAGGAAATAAGTTGCATAAACTATCCCCATTTATTGATGAATATGGTGTTCTTCAGGGTTGGAGGGCGGTTGTCCAGGTCCTCTCTCCATCCTCATGTTAAACATCCTTTTATTCTACCCAAGAAAAGTCATATCTCTGCTTTACTTAATCAAACATTATCATGAGAAGGTACAGCATCAAGGAAGAGGTATAACTATGAACGAATTAAGATCCAGTGGCATCTGGATCACTGGATGCAGCAATGCAGTTGCCTCTCACATCTACAGATGTACCAAATGCAGAAGGTACAGAAGAGCCACTCAGGAACCAAAGATGGCAGATTTGCCAGAAGAAAGAATGGAAATGACCCCGCCCTTCACTTACTGTGGCATTGATTGCTTTGGCCCTTTCCATGTGAAAGAAGCAAGAAAGGAGCTAAAGAGATACGGGTTACTGTTCACGTGTATGTGTTGTCGCGCCATACACATTGAAATGCTGGATGACCTTACCACTGATGCCTTTATTAACGCTTTACGCACGTTCATTGCCATACGTGGTAATGTCAGACAATTGAGATGTGATCAGGGCACCAATTTTGTTGGTGCAAAAAGAGAGTTCATGGAGGCAATGAAGGATTTTAATAAGGAACAGTTAAAAGAATACGGCTGTGAGTTCATCCTGAACTTTCCTTCTTCCAGTCACATGGGAGGCGTATGGGAGAGACAGATCCGAACCATCAGAAGTGTTCTAACGGCCATTCTTGATAAATCACCCCAACGACTCGACTGTACTTCATTAAGGACCTTCTTATATGAAGTTATGGCAATCGTAAACAGCAGACCATTAACGACAGAACACTTAAATGATCCGACCAGTCTCGAACCACTCACCCCTAATCATATACTCACCATGAAATCCAGTATCATCATGCCTCCTCCAGGTCAATTCATCAGTCAGGACGTATATCATGTTATATCAGTTCATGACTAATGAGTTTTGGATAAGATGGAAAAAAGAATATCTCCTCAATTTGCAACAAAGACACATATGGCAGAAGGACAAAAGAAACACTAAAATCAATGACATTGTCATCTTAAAGGAGGAGAACTCTCCCAGGAATCATTGGAAGGTGGCAAGAGTCACCGAAGTCTATCCTAGCCCTGACGGCACGGTCAGGAAGGTCAAACTTCTAATTGGAGATTCAACCTTGGATCAACAGGGAAAACGGAATAACAAACCAGTTTATCTGGACAGACCAGTACACAAGACTGTGGTACTAGTAGAAGCAGACTAAGGTCTAAATCAAAAATGCGTTATTCTGGAAAATCAAATTTCTGATTTTGGTGGGAGTTTGGCTGCCATATTTTCTATATTGTCTATTTACTATGCATTATATTATCTATTTACTACGTTTCTATATTATCTATTTACTATCGTTATAATGACCAGGATTCAAGAGTCAAGTGCACTTATGACGCCCATTTCCGTTATGTCAGCATATAGGGCGTAGACTAGGCGCCTCCCAGAACAGTCATGGCGCTTCCGTCTGTCAGTGACACTTTAGTGTGAGACGGGAGCAGTCGCTTGTTACGGAGCGCTGCATGTCACAATGAAAGGTTTGTTGTGTTATTTTGGTGTCATGTCATTCAGTTATTTGTCAACATTTAAGTTCCTCATTGCAAAACATTACAAGGTTTATTGATCGTTTTTGTTCATTGTGTTTCTTTGCAGTCCTGGTTGTTATGAAGTTCATGTTTGGTTCCTTTCCGCATGCCCTTTGAGCTATGGGCAGCCAGTGAGGTAAATAGCGTTTGTTTTGAGCATTTGTTTGTTACGCTATGATTTATTTCGTTATGTGTTTAATTTGGTACTCATGTTAATCATGATTTATTCTTGTGTGTTTCGTCAGTTTGACGTAGGCTTTTGGGCATAAAATAAAGCCTCCAGTATCAACAAACAAACTGCCTCGTTCACGACTTCATGATCAAAGGGTGTGACACTTTAGCTGTTGAAAAATAGCAGATCTACAAGCTCATAGCGCGGCACTGAGTGAAGCTCTCCACCAAGAAACAGGCGGTAGATTAATCGTTTCAGAGTTACCGAGCGTGAACTCAGATCTGAGGGAAGAAGCCAGACATCGCACCTGATAATTTGAGGTTTAAGACAGAAGACGCCTTGTCCTGTTTTGTCTCTTTTATCTCATTCAGGGCGGGAACCCCCTTTGGTGTTTCTAGCATTGTTATACTTTAGCCGTTGAAAAATAGCAGATCTACAAGCTCTGAGCTACGAGCTTGTAGCTCTATTTCTTTTTTTAATTGAAAAACAAAGTAAGAAATTGAGAAATTTTACGGAATTTTGAAAAATCTTAAGAAATTCTGAAAAATCGAGAAGCTCTCGACCAAGAAAAAGGCGGTAGACTGATTTTTTCAGAGTGACCGAGCGCAACTCAGATCTGTTAGGGAAAAGAAGCCAGACATCGCACCTGATAATTTGAGGTTTAACCCATTCTGACCTGAGATCAGATTCTAAAAATGTCAGTCGTTCTTCGATTTTTCAAAAATAGCAGACCTACTGTACAAGCTCGTATCGCGCCACTCGGTGGCGCGATATGAGCTTGTAGATCTGCTATTTTTCAATAGCTAAAGCATAACATGATGCCGACACCAAAATGGGTGCCCGGTCAGAATGGGTTAATTTGACAGTTATTAAAATAAACGATGATAGTTTAGCATCCCGGAGATATGACAACAGTGAAAGAAGCTATAGCGGATGTTGTGATCCGTTGAAACTAAAGTGATCGCCAGATTTGCTTTATTTGGTCAAAATCGGCATAATGGTGAAGTTACCGCCACCATCAGGGCTGGGTATAATAGGATTGCAGGGTTATAATTAGATAGTGTGTAGGCTACAGTAGGCCTATATGTCACAGATTTTTCTATTGGCATTCAAATGAGATAAACTCGAATAGTGAAGGTAGAAGGCAAAATCCACTGTTAATTAGGGTGGCAATAAGCCAGCCCTACCTCACACCAACCTGGATTGTAACTTTATAACTGGCACAAAGTCTTGTAATCCGTTTTAGATACGAGTGTTTGACTAAAACCAAGACGAAAAATGTTTGTCGACTACCTTTTTTCACTGAGGAAAACCAAATGGAAACTAAGCTATGACTAAGACCAATAATACTGACACTTGTCAAATAAAAACTAGAATGTTAGGAAGGGACTAGTGGACAAGAGATCCAGTATAAGTCATTTTACACTTTGTTGCATGATGGAAATAGCCGATCTACAAGCTCACAGCACGGCACGTTGCGAGCTTGCAGATCGGCCATTGTCCGCAAGTGTAAAATCAGCCATTGGGACGGCATCAAGGACAGCCAAAATAAATTAGTCAACTAAATGACCTGTAGGTTTAGTCGACTAAAACTAGACTAACACTAAGACATTCCAGGTGACAAACTAAATGACAACTATTCAAGACTACTAAAACTAGCTGCCAAAAACACTGCCTGATACCCAATAAGACTTAATCAGGGTAGAGACCAGACGATACTGTGAATCAAATGTTCTAATTTAAACCATCCAAAAAGTCCTAATTTAAACCAAGTACACAACCAAACGCTGTTGTATATTGTGTACATGTCATATAGGCTTGTATTATAGAGAAAGCTTTTATTATGTGAAGAGAGTTTAATTGTGTTTAAGTGCTTTGCATATACAGTATTATGAAATGTCTTGTCGTAGTTTATCACCTCATTCTATAACCCACTGAGTATTTACTCAAATAAAGATTGCTCAGTTATACATCCAGTAAATACCCACTGCGCAAAGAGCATGGAATACATGTGTATATTACAGGAAACTCCCGTTAAACTCTCCCCAATTGTACCATCACACCTGTATATTCCTACTGTATATTTACTGTATATGCTGCTAAACTTGGTTTAGGGGCAAATCTAGTGCCCATAATTATTTTCCATTACTTTATTTTTTAGAAATGTTTGAGCATAGATCCCGGGAGGAGAGAGATACAAGTCAAAATGGCAGGTGAACTACAAGTCAGAACACGAAAGTGAGGCAAGAGACACGTGTGTATACTGTGCCTAAGGCCTCATTCACACAGAGAACATGTGTTCTGTGCTCAGCCTGTGTTTGATGGCCGCCTCAATGCTTTTCCAATGGAAGTCACATGGTTTGACCAAACATTTGTGTTTGATGGAGGGGAGTGGGGACAGAACACAGCCATCAAACACAAGTTTGGTCAAACCATGTGACCTCCATTGGGAAAGCATTGAGGCGGCCAGCAAACACAGGCAGAACACAGAACATGTTCTTTATGTGTGAAGTAGGCAGAAAAGGACAACCAGTCCTGACATTGTTGTCCATTTAGTGTCACAATAAACAGTCCTATAACTCCACTAATGTTTAAACAATCAACAGTCCAATAACTCCACTAATGTTTAAACAAACAGTCCAATAAATCCACTAATGTTTAAACTCAAACAAACGCTTCTTACCTTGGAACAAACAGCCTGGCTCCCAAACATCATGCTGTGAAACAGCCTGGCTCCCAAACCAAACAGCATGCTGGGAAACAACATGGCCGCTCCTATTTAAATACAAAGCCCCGCCCACTGAATCCTGTCACCTGTTCAACTAGTCCGTCCGTCATTGGTCCATTGCTCAGAGTGATAAGTGATTGGATCATCCACTGCAGCTGTGTGTACCACACACACGCACACACTCAGAAGAACAAAACAAAAAAAAAGCAGTGTGAATTTTTGGTACCGGTGGCGCAGTGAGTTAGGACACTGGCTACATGATCGGTAGATGGTGGGTTCAAACCCCACTTAAGTCTATATAGGCTACTGATGTATATTTCCTAGCGACTTAAAGAGAGAAAGATTGACGACGGACAGGCCAATGAGAGTTTCGGAGTCCATTTATTTTCAGAGTGTACAAAAACAGCATCATGCACACAGCCATGGATCCTGAGACCCATGCTGTAGCCAGCAGCAGCCTCTCGGCTCCTGAAGACTCACACCCAGTTACAGACATTTCAGTAGGCTCTTATACAAATCAAGACAAATACATCAAAGGAAAGGTGGTCTCAGGTTCCCCACCCCCCCCCGAAGTCTAAAGTGGTCCACGCATGTCCAAATAAGGTAGTGGTCACCAGGAAGAACAGTAGGTGCTGGCTATCAGCAGCTGATCTATTTACCATAGAGTGCCAGCTGTGAATGGTGACTATATGCGTCTTGTCCAAACACGTCCCTGTTGATCAGGCCTATACTATAGTTTAGAGTTGAAACAATTTAGTCTGTCTAGTTTAACATTATTAGGCTATATTTAATGTGAATTGTCGTTCAATATACATCAATACTCTTAAGACAGATTTCAGAAGATTTAATTGTTTTAATAAAAATATATTTTGTATGTGGGCCCATAGCACTTAGGGCTGCGAATCTTTAGGTGTCCCACGATTCGATTTGATTCCGATTCTTGGGGTGACGATTCGATTCAAAAACGATCTTTTCGATTTTTCCGATTCTCGATTCAAAAAAGATTTTTTTCCGATTCTAAAGTAGTTTTTTATTTTTATTAAAAACAATTAAATATCATTTTAGCATGATCTACTCCAATCTTCTGGCATGAAAGCAGAGTACATTTAGTAAAAAGCTTGTATAATTGTAAAGGTTTTATCAACTGAATGATTTAAACACATAAAGGTTAAATCCAAGAGTAAGAACATGTCTCATTTATTTAGCTTGCACAAATTTGAACCAGTACAAAAGTTACAAAATCTCTTCTCACTCAATACCAGAACAATACATTAGTATTAAAACAGGTGTAAAATAAATACAATTGGCAGGCTTAGCTTAG
The DNA here is from genome assembly GCF_964188405.1 of Protomyctophum parallelum. Lineage (NCBI taxonomy): Eukaryota > Metazoa > Chordata > Actinopteri > Myctophiformes > Myctophidae > Protomyctophum > Protomyctophum parallelum. The sequence continues at coordinate 104,203,433 of NC_139697.1, read as the reverse complement.
CTGGTAGTAAATGCACTATGCAGAAACCCAGGCCATAATGCATTGCATGCACAGGTAGTACCTGTGCATGTTTTTTTTTTTTTTTTTTTTTTGCACAAATGTACCTGTCAGGTACAGGTACAAAAAAAAGAAAAATAAAAGAAAATCGATTTTTGGAAAATGAGAATCCATTCTGAATCGGACGGCATTAGAATCGCGATTCTAACTCGAATCGACAGCCCTAATAGCACTACATCTTTTCAGGTGGGTGTCGGCGTTCATATTGGTATCAATGCTACAGAGTTGCTACAGAGTCTAGCCAGCCCCTGATGGACTGTGAGGAGGCTTTAGCTCCATGGGCAGAGCCCCTGATGGACTGTGAGGAGGCTTTAGCTCCATGGGTAGAGCCCCTGATGGACTGTGAGGAGGCTTTAGCTCCATGGGCAGAGCCCCTGATGGACTGTGAGGAGGCTTTAGCTCCATGGGTAGAGCCCCTGATTGACTGTGAGGAGGCTTTAGCTCCATGGGCAGAGCCCCTGATGGACTGTGAGGAGGCTTTAGCTCCATGGGCAGAGCCCCTGATGGACTGTGAGGAGGCTTTAGCTCCATGGGTAGAGCCCCTGATGGACTGTGAGGAGGCTTTAGCTCCATGGGTAGAGCCCCTGATGGACTGTGAGGAGGCTTTAGCTCCATGGGTAGAGCCCCTGATGGACTGTGAGGAGGCTTTAGCTCCATGGGTAGAGCCCCTGATGGACTGTGAGGAGGCTTTAGCTCCATGGGTAGAGCCCCTGATGGACTGTGAGGAGGCTTTAGCTCCATGGGCAGAGCCCCTGATGGACTGTGAGGAGGCTTTAGCTCCATGGGCAGAGCCCCTGATGGACTGTGAGGAGGCTTTAGCTCCATGGGCAGAGCCCCTGATGGACTGTGAGGAGGCTTTAGCTCCATGGGCAGAGCCCCTGATGGACTGTGAGGAGGCTTTAGCTCCATGGGTAGAGCCCCTGATGGACTGTGAGGAGGCTTTAGCTCCATGGGTAGAGCCCCTGATGGACTGTGAGGAGGCTTTAGCTCCATGGGCAGAGCCCCTGATGGACTGTGAGGAGGCTTTAGCTCCATGGGTAGAGCCCCTGATGGACTGTGAGGAGGCTTTAGCTCCATGGGTAGAGCCCCTGATGGACTGTGAGGAGGCTTTAGCTCCATGGGTAGAGCCCCTGATGGACTGTGAGGAGGCTTTAGCTCCATGGGTAGAGCCCCTGATGGACTGTGAGGAGGCTTTAGCTCCATGGGTAGAGCCCCTGATGGACTGTGAGGAGGCTTTAGCTCCATGGGTAGAGCCCCTGATGGACTGTGAGGAGGCTTTAGCTCCATGGGTAGAGCCCCTGATGGACTGTGAGGAGGCTTTAGCTCCATGGGCAGAGCCCCTGATGGACTGTGAGGAGGCTTTAGCTCCATGGGTAGAGCCCCTGATGGACTGTGAGGAGGCTTTAGCTCCATGGGTAGAGCCCCTGATGGACTGTGAGGAGGCTTTAGCTCCATGGGTAGAGCGACTGCCTCACAAGCAGGACGTCAGGGGCTCAAGTCCCACCTCGGACAGTGTGTGTGAAATGGTTTGTGAAATGAACCAAAGTACACTCAGCTTAATCTGATCTACAAACATAATCATTAGTAATAGAAATGGCTCCAAAAGTCACTTCTCACCATATAAACTTCATGCTTAGAGTACATTTAAAACTGTTAAACTGAAGTGAGGGGCGTTTATATATTAAAGTCTAACTCATGTTGATTAGGTGACGTAACGCTGACAAAAACATTACATTCTCTTTATTGTTAATGGCATTTATGTTTGTGTTAGGAAGATGATGTAAATTTTCCCTTCGTTGTCAATGGCGTTTTTAAAACAAGCATTGAACTAAAACCAAACATTAAACCTGTCTATAGGAGGGGCTAGCGCCCCTCAACAATAAAGGACCATCTATCCATTCAGTTCATGTCGATTTGATCCAATGAAAGCCAATGAAACTGGTCAGATGACCAATGATATCCAATGAAATCAACAGGAACTGGAGCACACACAGCCCAGGAAAAGTGTGGATATCAGTGGTTCTCAAACCTTTTCATGTGAAAGGACCCCATAAATGATAATGTGCATTTGGCCGTGCGGACTCCCAGAAGCAAAGATTTGAGTTTGCTTTAAGACATCAATATATTGGAAGACACACTATGAGCATGTACAGTATGTGTGCAATGTTCTTTAACGCATACTGGTTAAAGAACACACTTTAACCCCTTTTGGTGTTTTAATCATTATGTTCTACTTTACATATTGAACAATAGCAGATCATATAGCGAGAATCGTAGCCGCAATCGTGAAAATGTGTCGCAAATCTAGGCCGTGGACCCCCAGAAGCAAAGATTTGGGGAAAATGTGGATTTATTACTATTACAACTAACCACTTTTTCCCTGTATGATTCCTCCTCATTATCCTCAGATGTGCATTTTGACCCAAGCATTTGCCACTAACAGGAACTAAAGGGTCCCCCCCCCCCTGTATGAGTCCTCATTCATCTATGGGCTTTTCCCCTGTATGAGTCTTCATGTGTGATTTTAGATTAACACTCGAAGCAAAGCCTTTACCACACACGTTACAAGTAAAGGGTCTTTCCCCTGTATGAGTCCTCATGTGTGTTTTTAGATCACTACTCTGTGTACAGCCTTTACCACACACGTTACAAATAAAGGGATTTTCCCCTGTATGAGTCCTCATGTGTGATTTTAGATTACTACTCTGTGTAAAGCCTTTACCACACACGTTACAAGTAAAGGGCTTTTCCCCTGTATGAGTCCTCATGTGTGATTTTAGTTCACCACTATGAGCAAAGCCTTTGCCACAGACGATACAAGTAAAGGGCTTTTCCCCTGTATGAGTCCTCATGTGTGATTTTAGATGATGACTCTGAGCAAAGCCTTTACCACAGACGTTACAAGTAAAGGGTTTTTCCCCTGTATGAGTCCTCATGTGTGTTTTAAGATCACCACTCTGTGTACAGCCTTTACCACACACGTTACAAATAAAGGGCTTTTCCCGTGTATGAGTCCTCATGTGTATTTTTAGTTCACCACTCTGAGCAAAGCCTTTACCACACACGTTACAAGTAAAGGGCTTTTCCCCTGTATGAGTCCTCATGTGTGATTTTAGATGATGACTCTGAGCAAAGCCTTTACCACAGACGTTACAAGTAAAGGGTTTTTCCCCTGTATGAGTCCTCATGTGTGTTTTAAGATCACCACTCTGTGTACAGCCTTTACCACACACGTTACAAATAAAGGGCTTTTCCCGTGTATGAGTCCTCATGTGTATTTTTAGTTCACCACTCTGAGCAAAGCCTTTACCACACACGTTACAAGTAAAGGGCTTTTCCCCTGTATGAGTCCTCATGTGTATTTTTAGAGAAACAATCCGAGCAAAACCTTTACCACAGACGTTACAAGTAAAGGGCTTTTCCCCTGTATGAGTCCTCATGTGTGATTTTAGATTAACACTGTGAGCAAAGCCTTTAGCACACACGTTACAAGTAAAGGGCTTTTCCCCTGTATGAGTCCTCATGTGTGATTTTAGTCCACTACTGAGTGTACAGCCTTTACCACACACGTTACAAGCAAAGGGCTTTTCCCCTGTATGAGTCCTCATGTGTGATTTTAGTTCACTACTCTGTCTACAACCTTTACCACACACGTTACAAGCAAAGGGCTTTTCCCGTGTATGAGTCCTCATGTGTGATTTTAGAATATCACTCCGAGGAAAGCCTTTACCACAGACATTACAAGTAAAGGGCTTTTCCCCTGTATGAGTCCTCATGTGTGATTTTAGATAATCATTCCGAGCAAAGCCTTTACCACACACGTTACAAGTAAAGGGCTTTTCCCGTGTATGAGTCCTCATGTGTGATTTCAGTTCACTACTCTGTGTACAGCCTTTACCACAGACGTTACAAGTAAAGGGCTTTTCCCCTGTATGATTCCTCATGTGTGTTTTTAGATTAACACTGTGAGCAAAGCCTTTACCACACACGTTACAAGTAAAGGGCTTTTCCCCTGTATGAGTCCTCATGTGTGTTTTAAGATTACCACTCTGAATAAAGCCTTTACCACAAACTGTACAAGTGAAGGGCTTTTCCCCTGTATGATTCCTCATGTGTGTTTTTAGATTAACACTGTGAGCAAAGCCTTTACCACACACGTTACAAGTAAAGGGCTTTTCCCCTGTATGAGTCCTCATGTGTGATTTTAGATTATCACTCCGAGGAAAGCCTTTACCACAGACATTACAAGTAAAGGGCTTTTCCCCTGTATGAGTCCTCATGTGTGATTTCAGTTCACTACTATGTGTACAGCCTTTACCACACACGTTACACGTAAAGGGTTTTCCACCTGTATGAGTCCTCATGTGTGATTTTAGATTAACACTCTGAGCAAAGCCTTTACCACAGACGTTACAAGTAAAGGGCTTTCCCCCTATATGAGTCCTCATGTGTGTTTTTAGATTACTACTTTGTGTAAAACCTTTACCACACACTTTACAAGTGAAGGGTTTTTCCCCTGTATGAGTCCTCATGTGTGATTTTAGTTCACCACTCTTAGTAAAGCCTTTACCACAAACTGTACAAGTAAAGGGTTTTTCCCCTGTATGAATCCTTGTGTGCATCGTCAGATGATACGTCCGATTAAAACATTTGCCACAGTCTGTACAACTAAAGCGTTTCTTCCCTGTGTGGCTCCTCATGGAGTGAGTTTGTTTTGATGATTTCAGGTCCTTGGACAGCTTGCTGCTCAAAGACAATCTTTGTCCTTCCACATTTGTCTTGTGTGATTTCAGTGTGTTTAAAGTTGACTGACCTTCACTGGGCTCCTGCCACTCATCACTGTCTTCAGTGTCAGATTCAGAACAGTGTGAAGAGAGGAGCTGGTCGTCACTAGTTGGTTGTGATGTTCCACAGTCCTCTAGATCAGCTTGTGTTTTCATGTGTTGAGTTGAGGTGCCGGCTACAGGCTCTGTCTCTCCGTTTTCATCATCATGAACATCTTCACTTTTCACTGCTTGTAATGTCAACGTTGACCCATCAGCCTCCACTGGTCTTTGAAGTAGCTCCTCTTGTTCCTCTTTAATCTGTGGTGGTTGTGGTTCCTCCTGGACCAGACTGGAGCTCCTCTCCTGTTGTTCAGTGAAAACCTCCTCTTTACACACAGGGAGGTGCGGGACGGCTAGAAAAAAGACACAAAGAGAGAGAAAACATTTCATGTTTGAACTTTGCATTTTCCCCACGCAGTGTTTCCCGTTTTATAGCTTTGGTAGTGTTGGAGGAAAGTCCTCTTTTCCATTTCTAAATCAAAAACAGTTTGCAGGGCTTGAAATTACATTTTTGAGCCACTAAAAATGTGTACATTAGACATGTACCTGTCTTGCATCTTTTGTTTGTATTCATATATATTTACAAATACGCAGCAAGTGTTCAACAGAAGGTTATTACAAAAGAACACAATTATTTTGAAAGTGAAATTTTCTTTTACACTAGATGGTACTCTTGCTAACCTATGGTCACACACCAGATCGTTGGGTAAACGTTGGGCATCCGTTAAAGAAAATATGTTTGAACTGAAGATTGCATGGTGATCGCGCCCAAAGTGGATTAATAATGTCATTTTTATTAGGAAGAAAACTCAGACTCAATCCGTGGATCCGGGCCTTCAAATAGTAAAATCAACGGGAAGTAAACATTTTTATTAAAATAATGAAACGGTACGAGTTTTGGTGATGCTCTAGTCTATATTGTCTGAATAAACTTTGTTTGTGTTTGGTTAAGGTGTTCATTTATCTCAGGGTCTTGTTCACGAGTGAGGGGAGGACGGAGAAGGAGATCAGCCGGAGAAACGGAGCGGCAGGGGCGGAATTACAGTCACTGTACCGCACTGTTGTGACGAAAAGAGAGTTGAGCCAGAAGGCAAAGCTCTCTGTCTACCGAGCAATCTTCACTCATTCTCTCACCTATGGTCATGAAGTGTTCCTACTCTCACCTATGGTCATGAAGTGTTCCTACTCTCAACTATGGTCATGAAGTGTGGGTCATGACCGAAAGAATAAGGTCACGAATACAAGCGGCCAAAATGAGTTTTCTTCAACGGGTGGCTGGCATCTCCCTTAGAGATAGGGTGAGAAGTTCAGTCACACGAGAGAGACTCGAGTAGAGTCGCTGCTTATTTGCCTGGAAAGGAGCCAGCTTAGGTGGTTCGGGCATCTAGTTAGGATGCCTCTTGGGCGTCTCCCTAGGGAGGTCCTCGAGGCACGTCCCACTGGGAGGAGACCCGGGGGCAGACCAAGACCTTGGAACGTCTCGGTATCCCCCAGGAGGAAGTCACTAATGTTGCTCTGGAGAGGGAAGTCTGGAACACTCTGGTGGAGCTCTTGCCCCCGCAACCCGACTACGGATAAGAATAAGTTATGTAAGTAAGTAAACAAAACAGCACATACCTATACGGTACAACTTAACTACAGGTTGCATCTTCGCATCAAACTGTACACGTCTCTGGTCCACCTCTGGCTGTTCCTCTGACACCGTTGAATGTCTTTTGGAGGCCATCTCTATAGATACGGGAGACCTCTCCCTGTGGTGCTCTGTGGAAATCACCAGTAGAAACAATTCAGTAAGTGTGTGTGTGTGTGAGAGAGAGAGACTGAGATATATATATATATATATATATATATATATATATATACCATATATATATATATATATATATACCATATATATATATATCTATATACCATATATATATATATATATATATAAATGCAGTCTGTGGGGCGAGATAACCACACTTTGGGGTCGAGCTATTCATGGCTTTGGGGCAAGCCGTCTTCAGTTTTCGAAATTCCAGGGCGACCGTTCTTCACTTTTCGTGGGGGTGAGTTGGAAAAGGGGCAAGCATACCTGTTCTGTTTTCAGTGCGCAACACTGAAACAGGCTTATTCTCCATTTTACACCAGTTCCGACATTAATATTCAGAGCTGTAGCATTAATTACCTTGAGTTAATATAATATTTGATATACATAAAATGATCACCCATACAAGTTGATCATTATAGCCTAAATAACGCTATGTCAATGATTAATGATATGAAAGTTTCATCTGGTGGTGACGAAGACATCACATGCCTTCTGAATGTTATGTGGCTATTGGAGAGCTCCAAGTTGCGCACGGATACTTGTTCTTTTTTCCAGTGGTTCCTAAATGCTAGTTTCTTCGAATATATCTAATCTTCACAAGTTGTCGCGCTGTGATGCGTTTTATTATTATTAGAGAGAGAGAGAGAGAGAGAGAGAGAGAGAGAGAGAGAGAGAGATACGGAGGGAGAGAATTGCGGTGTGTAAGGCACTCCGTATGCGCGCTGATGCAAGCAAGACGCAGTGTGTGTGTGTGTGAGAGAGAGAGTGTGTGTGTGTGTGTGTGTGTGTGTGTGTGAGAGTGAGTGAGTGAGTGAGTGAGTGAGTGAGTGAGTGAGTGAGTGAGTGAGTGAGTGAGAGAGAGAGAGAGAGCGGTCAGGTTACTTGAGCCGGCAGCAGTGCCCCACTGCCCCGGGTAGAGGCACTGTGACGGCGGGGACAGAGGACTGGATGGCCCGGCCACGGGACGGGACTCGAGTGACGCGGCGATAAATCATCATAGCGATATTGATTATTACAGTGAACATGAACAAGCATAAACACACAGTTCACTTGAACAATGCTGTGGTACATAAGATATTTGAAGACGGATATGCATTTTAGCCCGGTGCAGTGCTGCTATAGACAGGCAGTGAACCTGTGAACAGGGCTCTGCACAAGGCTGAATTTGAGGCCATGTTAGCGGGGTTACAGAGAGCTGCATCCCAGCTCTCTGCCGGGGCATGGAACTCGTCACGCGAAATTGCGATTATGCAACAGTTTACCCTAAAACTTACACGTCAACTAAATGTCATTGTAACGAAGATTTTTTATTTTTTTGGTTGACACTTTCACAATTATGAAGCTAAGTCTGACACCAAAACCACTAGCATGAGTTGATAGCCACCAGGAATGCTAACTCGCAGAGCCCAGAGGCGCTCTGCCCTTAGCCCAGATAAAACATCAATTTCATTGGTCAAATTGTGCGATCCCGATCTGTCGTCATAATCCAAGATGCTAATTTTAATAGCCTTATTACCTCCCGAGGGCCGTGTCATCCCCCCTTTAAAAGGAATGGCTTTAGGGTGAATCACAGACAGACATCAGAAGTTATTTCTAGCCAGGGAACTAAACTTAGTGTTTAGTTATCGAAATGGGGACGATTTCATACCTTAGCAATTATGCCAAATGTGTGTGTGTGTGTGTGTGTGTGTGTGTGTGTGTGTGTGTGTGTGTGTGTGTGTGTGTGTGTGTGTGTGTGTGTGTGTGTGTGTGTGTGTGCGTGTCTGTCTGTGGGAGGCACATAAGCTGTGCTTGAATGGCCCTTTAGTCTTGTTAGAATAATACTAATAAAAACATCATTGTGTTTTACCTGAGAGAGTATTGCACCACATCTTCCTACGTAGTAATGTTAAAGTTGACTCACCAGTCTCCTCTTCCTGTTCTTCTTTAATCTGTGGAGGGTGTGGTTCCTCCTGGACCAGACTGGATCTCCTCTCCTGATGTTGTGGAGGTTGTGGTTCCTCCTGGACCAGGCTGGATCTCCTCTCCTCATATTCAGATGAAACCTCTTTACACACAGACAGGAGGAGGGGAGAGAAGGTAGCATCAGCAGAGCAACTCAAAGATGACATTTATTCTCCTATTTGTTTTGTCAGGATAACCCTCGTTTCAAAAGTGTCTCGATTCACTTCACAACGCTTCGCAGAGCAAGGCGTTGTGAGTGTAAAATCTGCCCCAAAACAGATTGTTGGTTTTGTAGTAGGCTTACACTCACGTCGCCACGGCATTTATAAAGTGATCGCAAGCAGCTGATCCTTCCTTAATTTTGTTGCCTTGCTGTCATGTCCACACATGCACGCACGCACGCACGCACCTCAAGGCTACATGACACATCGCCATGAATGGAATACGTTTGTAGGCTAGGCCTATATTAATTTTACCCATTCGTGCGCAGTGCACGGCGAAGGCTATCAGTGAGACTGCGCACTGCTGTGATAAGAGTTGTGGGTGAGTGATGCCTACATGAGAGATAGGCTACTACAATGTCGTCAAGGCAGTCATAATCAACGTTTATGGAGTGATTTGATCATTGATGAACGAATCATAAACATATGGATGAAGGCTTGCATGTGTGCTGGTATGTGCTGGCGACGCACGCCGCGGTCCCGACCTCCCGACTCCCGCTTTTATCTGAACTGTCAAAGCACTTATTTAAATGGTGAATGATTAAGCCCTTTACACCTATAGCCTACAATTGCAAATAGGCAAGCTGTATGCTTGTCATTGTCACTTGGAAATAAAGGCGTGCAGTCCATTTATGCCTAAATATTAGTTTTATAATATCAGTGATTATATAGGCTTCTGATGTCACACTCATGCGCTCCCAAATCATATCACCAACGAATACATTGTAAACATGTTATATTGTTTTTAATTATTGTGTGATTTTAATTGCTTGTAGAGTTGGAAATCTACCTTTTTTTCTTTTTTTTTATATGCATATACATACAGTTTTATATTAACATTTTAGGAGTGAATACATATGCTTAGATGCCTGTGACAGCATGTCAGCAGTTCAGACAATGCTGCTCCGCTTGTGTACGACAGAAAAACAGGTGAGGACAAAGCGTACGACAGCTCCCGACCCAACATGATTTTTGTCCTGGCACACGTTCAAGTTAAAGGTTTTGCGGAAATGGTAAATGCCTGAGAGAGTATTGCACCACATCTTCCTACGTAGTAATGTCAAAGTTGACTCACCAGTCTCCTCTTCCTGTTCATCTTTAATCTGTGGAGGGTGTGGTTCCTCCTGGACCAGACTGGATCTCCTCTCCTGATGTTGTGGAGGTTGTGGTTCCTCCTGGACCAGACTGGATCTCCTCTCCTCATATTCAGATGAAACCTCTTTACACACAGACAGGAGGAGGGGAGAGAAGGTAGCATCAGCAGAGCAACTCAAAATGCTTTTGTCAACTCAAAGATTATTCTCCTATTCGTTTTGTCAGGATAACCATCGTTTAAAAAATGAGTGTCTCGAGTCTCTTCTCAACGCCTCGCAGAGCACGGTGTTGAGTAGAGCCCGACATCGGTCTCACCGATGTATCCGTCATTCTTGGCGCCGATGCCCGACATTATTTCACCGATCAGGCGGAAGTCTTTTTTTATCATCATTAATGTAATCTACCCTTCCCCACCCAACCACCCCTTTTCCCCCTCACTGTATATTTCTCTTTTTACTTCCTTTATGATGAATTCCTGTTCTGTTCTTTGGAAAAATAGAAGTGTATATTTGTACGTCTCCAAATGTTTTGATGAATTGAACAAGGTGGACCCTCTTGTAAACAAGTGTAATGCTTTTATTGGGTCGTCCACTCACAGTTAACAGTTTTTGTATTGAGTTGTGCTTGAAATGTACTGTAATTCTGCAAACTGTTAATAAATACTTCAATAAAAAAATAATGTAATACGCCCTTATGAAACGCGCTCTTTCAGTTTGATAATTATCAATTTCTTACAGCTGCGGAGAATGGATTTAAAAGGCACTGCACGCGCCGTGCCTGTGACTCTGACCATTTATGCCAAATATCTTCATAGCTAAACATGATTATGGGTTCAAACTTATTGTGCTATACTTATGTAGCGGCACAAACAGAAACAACATGCTGTGTGTCTGTCTGTCTTTTGGGGGACCATGAGTTACCAAACTATATTTTTATCGTTACAGTTGCTGAATGACCCTTTAGTCTTGTTAGAATAATACTAATAAAATATGAATTTGTTTTACCTGAGAGAGTATTGCACCACATCTTCCTACGTAGTAATGTCAAAGTTGACTTAGCCTGGAACTCACCTATGCTATCTATGGCATAGGCAGCTCCCGGCAGGATCCGCCGAGAGAAACTGTGCGCAGCTGCTGGACATGAGACTAATTAATTAGAGCGACAGAGAGAGAGTGTGTGTGTGTGTGTGTGTGTGTGTGCGTCAATTTAACAAAGGTGCAGACGATCAGAAATCAGCAGAGAGTGATCGACGTTTGCACTACTCTATGCCGAATTGAAGTGGACTTTTTTGTGGCACTGGGTGTGTTCGATATAGGCACACTGACCACACTGCCAATACAGACAAATAGGCGAGTGCGCTCTCGGTGTGCAACTGTGAATTTCCCAAACGAACCCCGTTTGAGAAAAGTAGTCGGGGTGCTCGGATACAAATGCTTTTTATTAAACAACGCGGGATGCAGCAATGCTAATCGCTGTCCCAGTAAATACCCATGGCACATGTGGTGAGGACTTTATATTTGAAATCTGAATGTTTATGTACACGTTTTCCATGTAAATGTAGCGATTTTGTAAAACTGGCTTCAGTTGCGTCATGACAAGTGTTGGAGCCAGTTTTGTTTTATTTATTTGTTCACCTCTTTCACTTTCGTTTTCATTTTCATATACCGGTATATCAAATATTGTTTTGGAAAAGATAAATTTATAATTTGGATTAATAGAAGCCCCCACCTCTAATTAGAAACTTAGTATGTCATGTCAATTTAGTGAGCCTCTTTGCACTTCCTTTATAATGTATCCCCTTCAAAGTAAAAACTCCTCTGCAGTGATTCTGGAACAGTGAATTGTCATTTCTATTCTATTTTGAAAGGCTCAGTGGGGGAGGAAGTGGGCTAGCCTGTTTAAGGTCTCTTGACATGCCTTTTGAGAACAATGGAATATGTTTGGTGAGGCTGGGAAGGCATACAGTTTTTGACCTTTTTTCATACCTTACTAGCATACTAATTTATTTTATTTCTTATTTATTTTGGAGCTATTCATTTGATCTTTTCAGTTTGATTATTCAAGTAGACTTGTGTGGAACATAATAGATAGCTTAATGCTACTTAAGCTAAGCTGGTGTTGTTCAGAATCTACTAACCTGCAGTGTGTAGATCGATGTCCATATCAAAATCAATGTCCAGCAGTTGGTTTTGTGTCTCCAGCAGAGTTTGTAGTGTCTCCATCTCTCTCTGGAAGAGGTTGACCATGAATTCTCCCACCGCGCTGAGGCGCTCCAACACAAACACTCTGACGCTAAGCTCCACACTACAAACATCAGCAGCGCCACGCTGCTGTTTGTCCACAACAAACAATATCTCCTCTCCCACCGCCGCTAGCTGTTCATTTATCTTCAGCCGTACAGACTCCATTTGACGCTTTTCACCTCCTTTAGGAGACATTTCCACCAAGCTTTCTGTTCCTACTGTAATGTAGAATGTGTAAAAAAGGCACAAACATCAACAATTCCCGAGAGACACGACAACATGTCTGACTTCTTCAACAGCGGCCATGGCCCGTAATGGCAAACTAGACGCAGTCACGTGACGTGATGGCATCACGTGATGCAAACAAGCACTTCAGGGTCAAAGGTTTTCCGCGCATGCGCAACAAAATAATCCAGGCACTGTTGTCTTAATGCCTTTTGCCCTCTGGTGGTGGAGGTGTGTAACTGTCACAGATAGATAGATAGATAGATAGATAGATAGATAGATAGATAGATAGATAGATAGATAGATAGATAGATAGATAGATAGATAGATAGATAGATAGATAGATAGATAGATAGATAGATAGATAGATAGATACTTTTTTAAACTGCCTTTGAATCTTAAAATATCTACAACCTCGTGTTGCGGTGTGACACGCTTTGAGCTTGTAGATCAGCTTTTTGAACATTTGACAATTTAAATCCATGATTCATTGATATTAATAGGAAAAATAAATTTAATTTTGAATATGCGTAGGCTACTTTCCACCACTGATGACTGGAATCCAACATCAGGGACTCAGGGAGTCTGAATTAGTACCTATGTAATAGACAGTAATTACCTAGTAATTATTACTGGCGGTTCATGAGCTGGCAGTTCATGATCTATGCCTGTTTTTTAATTGAGTGCTATAGCGCCACCCTTTGGCCAATGGTTGTGGTCTTTGTCTCTAAGCAGGGTGACATAGCCATATTGCCACATTTCGTGAAAAACAACTGCATGGTTTGACCTGGAGCGCTGTGTATGTATAATTCAAAATAATGGGTGATCTTCACTTATCTAATGCATTCACCATTCACATGGAATCAGGCAAGCGGTAGATGGCAAACAGCAAAACCTGCTGGACGGCACGGTAAAAAGATTTAATATTTTAACATCCGTCCTGTTCCGTTTACCGTCCTGCTCCCGTCCACTAAAATGACTTCCGTTTTGCCATCTACTGCTAGCCAGGGTCAGAGGTCAAAAGGCAGAACACGAAAGTTGTTCGACATGAGGAGACGCATATGTCTGTTCAAAGTTTGCATTTTCGATTGAGTGCTATCTGGCCATGGGCTTTGCGTTCTCACCGTTTCACATACCTGTCTACCATTGCCAAGTTTCACGAAAACCGACTGCACGGTTAAGCCAGAAATGCAATTTAGTTTTTAGGGGCCGGGGACTTCGGGCGTGGCCCCTTAAAAACTAAATTGCATTTCTGGAAAACCTTTGCATTTCTTAAAAACAGACAACTACAAAAAGGGACCATAGGCCAAAAAATAATAATTATATATATATATATATATATATATATATATATATATATAAAATGGAGACACCCCCACCCCCCTGCCAAGCAGTAGGATTTGAGTCATTTATTTTTTATTAATTATTATTCATTAATTTATATTATTTGTGACATTTATTTTGACACTGTTCCATATTGTGAAAATGTATTTCTAATCCTTTCTTAGATAGCTGACAATTTTGAATATTGTATATTTTCTGTAAAATTATAATCTTGTTAATTACATTTGACGCAGTGATGGTCTCATAATATTATTTTTATCAGGCACGTGCATAGGCTTCAGCCCATCCTTGCTACCTGCGAAACACTACATCTGCAAAGGTGAGTGAGTGAGCAATTGTTTAATAAAAATGGCTTTTATAATATTCTTGCCAAGTTTTATTAGCCTTTAGTCTTGAACTCATTATACGTGAGAAAAGGATATCCTACAGATTGCTACTTTATTAACCAGTGGATCCATCGGACAGGGGCTTGCTTGCCAGAATAAGCTGATCTACAAGTTGTAATGCGGTGCGCAACAGACACGCTGTTATCTTGTAGATCTGTCCATTTGAAACATGTTAGTAACGTTTCCCGATAGCGACAATAAACATCATCACGTTAGATTAAATGGGCGTGTATGATCTACGCGAGGCGGAACCTACATGGTGGAAACGCTTGGTAAAGAGGGAGTCCGCTGACTGTCAGGTCCATGAGCTATTCCTTTTTTATACATATTTCACTTGAGTGCTATAGGCTATAGCGCCACCCTTTGGCCAATGGTTGAGGGCCTCACCGTTGAAAGTATAGCATAGCCCTCTACCATATTGCCAAGTTTTGCAAAAATCGACTACGGTTAAGCCAGTCAGTGTAGAAACGTGTTTAAGAAGGTATGAAAAGGTCAATTGAGTGCTATAGCGCCACCCTTTGGCCAATGGTCGTGGGCTTCATGTCTTCACCGTTTGGCATAGCCCTCTATACCATAATGCCATGTTTCACGAAAACCGACTGCACGGTTAAGCCAGAAATGCAATTTAGTTTTTAAGGGGCCAGGGACTTCGGGCGTGGCCCCTTAAAAACTAAATTGCATTTCTGGAAAACCTTTGCATTTCTTAAAAACAGACAACTACAAAAAGGGACCATAGGCAAACAAAAAAAAAACGACCGGTTCAGCCAGAACTGCTATTTTTGGCTAAAGGAGAAGAAGAAAATATAGCTGCAAGCAGCGATAAGACGGGGTCAAGCAATATATGTGATCGGCCACCGGTTTTCGATCAAGTTGACCGGTATGAACTTCAGCTACAAAGATACAAATGCACCGTGTAGCTTTGCATCTTCATTTAATCTTTGTATCTTTTG
This sequence comes from Protomyctophum parallelum, assembly GCF_964188405.1. NCBI lineage: Eukaryota > Metazoa > Chordata > Actinopteri > Myctophiformes > Myctophidae > Protomyctophum > Protomyctophum parallelum. Next base: position 104,188,329 of record NC_139697.1, on the reverse strand, counting down.
CATCTGCCAATGTGAACGCAGCATTCCTTTTTATATATCCTTTATCCCATGATTTTTGCAACCCATTTTTCACCTCTGTGTCAATGATCTAATGTGATCCTGGACTCTACACACCCTCCGCCAACCTGGGGAGAGCAACGGACTTAACTCATGCTTCCTTCATGCCTGAGTGTCCAAGTTGCTCCTTTACACCTGACAGGGGGGAGTTTCCCTGGTTGGACGTAGCGCGTGGAAGGAACATGTTATTCCAACCAGTTCCTTTCCCCTCCATCAGGCGCCCAGGCTGCCCAGGGAGAGGTAGTTTAGACCAGGATTACTGCATGTTTTTGTGAGGGTACCTACCCTAGGGGACACGGGGAGAACATGTGAGGGTACCTACCCTAGGGGACACGGGGAGAACATGTGAGGGTACCTACCCTAGGGGACACGGGGAGAACATGTGAGGTTACCTACCCTAGGGGACACGGGGAGAACATGTGAGGTTACCTACCCTAGGGGACACGGGGAGAACATGTGAGGTTACCTACCCTAGGGGACACGGGGAGAACATGTGAGGGTACCTACCCTAGGGGACACAGGGAGAACATGTGAGGGTACCTACCCTAGGGGACACGGGGAGAACATGTGAGGGTACCTACCCTAGGGGACACGGGGAGAACATGTGAGGGGATAGGGTTTTGCGGGGCCCGCTCCCCCGACCCCCCCCCCCCTCCCAGATTCGCTCCCCCCCTCCCAGATATTATTCTTATTATTACTACTACTGTTGCACCTGATTTTCACCACCATCATCTCCAGCATTATGTCCACAGAGAACATATATTTGCTAATTAAATTAACCTTTTTAAATTATAGGGTACCACAAAGGCCATTCATTTTATAATCAATTTATTTTATTTCATGTTTAGATATGTTTTATGTTTAATCTCTTTCTTGTGGGGTTTTTTATAGTCTTATGGTCATCGGTGTGGGACATAGTGTTACGGTTCGCTCTCCATCACCTCTACATCCTTGTGCTGTGGGTGTTCTGGGCACTTCAGCGCCACCAGGGGACTCCAGAGCACTCCACAGCACCTCTCTCCCTGTTACTATCTCCCCACCTGGAGGTCGTCTGCAATCACCTGATGAGCCTACAAGAACCAGGCCTGTCTGCAGCTCGGCGCCAGTTCTTCACCAGTCTACGTGTTTCCGGGACCCGAGCTCTGTGGAGCAACCTACGGACCCCTGCACTCCTTTCAACCCCCCGTGTTTGTGAATAAAAACCCGCCCGGGTGGGCTTTACTCATGATCTGTCTCTCCTTGCTGTGCTTTACACTCGAGTCATAACACATAGTATGATGCCAGTAGCCTATATGTTCACAGTGCTTTAGCCTCCCTTTCTTTATGATGTCGAGTTCCTTGCTCCATTGCTCATTAAATGCAGTTTTTCATTTCGGCATATTTGGTTTATTTATCTCTGCATTAACTATCCTAAAGTGATTGTGAGAGCACACATTCCACAACAAACAAACCGACCGTCCCACTGGCAGTGTTGCCAGGTTTTGGGAGAGAACCAAGCAACCATGTCTATCAAAACAAGCCCAAAAGAAGCCTGACTAGGCTTCGTAGGCTATTTTATAAAACAAGCCCAAAGTTGCTTATAATTAAGCGGACATGGCAACACTACGATCGTCTCCTCTCTCTTGACAGAGGGAGTGTTACCCAGGGGGCAAAGGGGATTGACCTGCATTTGCCATGACCTCAAAGGTTGTCCACCAGAAATAGTATCTATGACCCCGTAGGATCACAACCTATATGGACAACCCGGTAATTTTTTTGCTGGAAGTCCAATATGGCCGCCGCAATATTGGCCCCTATTAGTTATAATGGGGGGTGAATAGGGCAAAATTTTAAACCAAAACCAAAATCCACGAAACTTCTCAGGTTGATCAATGATATAAATATGAACATTTTTTGTATTGAAAGTTTCCATGAATTTCAATATGGCCGCCACAATATGGCCGCCACAATATTGGCACCCAGAAAATAGGTTTGGCTCTAACTTCTGAACCAGATGAGCTAGAAACGCAAACTCGGTGTCTATTTCATGTTTTCTGACCATGAGAGACTCAATGGAATACCCATTTTCATTATTGGGTGTGTCTGGACCCTTATTGTGCATATTTACAAGATGGTGGCTTGGTGGAGTTGTAGGAATGATTTCAGATAAAATCAGAGACCAAAACAATGTATCTTAGAGATTACTTTACTATGGGACTGATACTATGGGATTGAATGGGACTGAATGGGAGTGACAGTCCCATAGTAACAGTACCTCCCATTCACTCCCTCACTCCCATTCAGTCCCATTCACTCTGAATGGGAGTGAATGGGAGTGACAGTCCCATAGTAACAGTACCTACCATTCACTCCCTTTCACTCTGAATGGGAGTGAATGGGAGTGACAGTCCCATAGTAACAGTACCTCCCATTCACTCCGATTCAGTCCCATTCACTCCCCCATTCACTCCCATTCACTTTTATTCACTCCCCTTCAGTCACATAATAACAGTACACCCCATTCACTCCCATTCAGTCCCATTCACTCCCATCGTGTCAGTCCCATAGTAACAGTACCTCCCATTCAGTTACATTCCCTCCCATTCACTCCCATAGTATCAGTCTCATAGTAACAATACCTCCCATTCACTCCCATGCACTCCCATAGTATCAGTCCCATAGTAACAGTACCTTCCTTTCACTCCCATTCAGTCCCATTCAGTCCCATAGTATCAGTAACTCCCATTCACTCCCATAGTATCAGTCATATATTAACAGTACCTCCCTTTCACTCCCATTCAGTCCCATAGTATCAGTCCCATACAGTACCTCCCATTCACTCCCATTCAGTCCCATGCACTCCCATAGTATCAGTCCCATAACTAAAAAACATTGCATGGATGCACCTGGGACGTATCCTCAGTGATGTATCCTGAGGTCAACGGGGTTCCGGGTCTCTCAACATCATACCCCTCACTCAGGCGACCCAGCCGGGGTTGATCAAGTCCCGACTTACGTCCCAGTAGCTATACCCTCAATCAGTCCCACTAGGGAAAAACCAGCGGCACACAATCCGTTGGAACTACTCCAGAACTACTCTGCCAGGGCTGGGAGGTACACTTCTGGCACATGGAGGGACTAGGCTCTGTGGGTTGTCTCCTGGTCGGGCCCCTCCTACGTCTCACCAGGTCCACTCCTGCTCTCACCAGGAGTAGAGCGAGGATCTGTGCGTTGCATCAGAGTCCCAGCACCAGACAGTTTATTCAGGAGTGGTGGGCATTGGGCAATGGTTCCGCAGGGTCATGGTGCTGCGGTTCCGCTTGCTGCTTGCATGGCCCTCCCAAAGGCCTCACCGAGGGTTGTTGGACTTCATCCTCACAGAGGACACAGGCTGGGGCACTAACCCATACTGCTCACCCGGGTGCCGTCTACATTCCGGCTGTCACCCGTCTCTCCGGTGTCACCAGACTATACCTGGTTGTCACATAGTCTATTCCTATGAGTCACTATATAAATAGAAGAACTATAACTAAAAAACATCGCATGGATGCACCTGGGACGTATCCTCAGTGATGTATCCTGAGGTCTTTTGATTGATTGATTGAAATCTTTATTAACAGTTTGTAGAATTTACAGTACATTTTAAGCACAAACTCAATACAAAGACTGTCAACTGTGAGTGGACGACCCAATTAAGCATTACACTTGTTTACAACAGGGTCCACATTGTTCAATTCATCAAAACATTTAAAGACATACAAACATTTAGAGACATACAAATAGACATTTCTCTGTAGGTAAAGAACAGAACAGGAATTCATCATATGGGAAGCAAAAAAGGGAAAAGATACTATATACAGTGAGGGAAAATGGGATGGGGGGGTGGGGGGGATTCAGATTTTACAGAGGCCAGTTTCGAATTGCAGCCATCCGTAGGTGCCCTTTGAGAGCGGTTTTGAAGGAGTCAAGGGATTCACATGTCTTAATGACTGTTGGTAGGGCGTTCCACATTTTGGTGGCATAGGAGCGAAAAGAATTTAGTCCCTTGTTTGTGCCGAATCTGGGTTGTACATGGTTTGTTGCACTCCCTCTGGTGTTGTGGGTGTGGACTTCGTTTACATTAAGGAAGTATTTAGACAGGTCAACGGTGTTTCGGATCTCTCAACATCATACCCATCACTTAGGCGACCCAGCCGGGAGTGATCAAGTCCCGACTTACGTCCCAGTAGCTACCCTCAATCTGTCCCACTAGGGAAAAACCAGGGGCACACAATCTGTTGGAACTACTCCAGAACTACTCTGCCAAGGCTGGGAGGTACACTTCTGGCACATGGAGGGACTAGGCTCTGTGGGTTGTCTCCTGGCCGGGTACTGTTACCCATAGTAACAGTACCTCCCTTTCACTCCCATTCACTCCCATAGTATCAGTCCCATAGTAACAGTACCTCCCATGCACTCCCATAGTATCAGTCCCATAGTAAGATTACCTCCCTTTCACTCCCATTCAGTCCCATTCACTCCCATTCTATCAGTCCCATAGTAACAGTACCTCCCATTCAGTCCCATTCACTCCCATTTTGAAAGGTGTGTTAAAATGGCCTAAGTCACATTTTATTATGACTTAGGCAAAATAATATGGCCTAAGTCTCCCTCTTGACATAGGCCATTGTTTTAATAGGGTGTAACAGGAAGGCCTTTTACATTAGGGCTCGGGTGATTTTACCAGAGGTGGCCAGCATCACCAGGTGGTGATTTAGGCCAAAAAAGCAATTTGGCAAAAAATGACTTAGGCAATTAGTTTAATAAGGTGACGATATTCAAAACAGTCAACAATCATGGTAGAAATCATGGTAAAGCACTATTTCGGGTAGCCACCATCTTGTAAATATGCACAATAAGGGTCCAGACACACCCAATAATAAAAATAGGTATTCCATTGAGTCTCTCATGGTCAGAAAACATGAAATAGACACTGATTTTGCGTTTCTAGCTCATCTGGTTCAGAAGTTAGAGCCAAACCTATTTTCTGGGTGCTAATATTGTGGCGGCCATATTGTGGCGGCCATATTGAATTTCATGGAAACCTTCAATACAAAATATGTTCATATTTATATCATTGATCAACCTGAGAAGTTTCGTGGATTTTGGTTTTGGTTTAAAATTTTGCCCTATTCACCCCCCATTATAACTAATAGGGGCCAATATTGCGGCGGCCATATTGGACTTCCAGCAAAAAATTGACCGGGTTGTCCATATAGGTTGTGATCCTACGGGGTCATAGATACTATTTCTGGTGGACAACCTTTGAGGTCATGGCAAATGCAGGTTTCCTAAAAAAAGGGTGGTTTGCCCCCTGGGTATGTGGCCGGCTCGCTGCGGAGCTGAGCAGCGCTGCGGAGATTTTAATACCCAGACGACATAAATGACAGTTATGACACAAGCACTGTATATCACAAAAAAACGGACAATGATGTGTCCGGCCGGAGGTTGAGGTGGGAGGAGGACAGGTGGGTCTAAAACCGGACTGTCCGGCGTGAAACCGGACGTCTGGCTACACTACTAGGGGACAAGGGGAGAACATGTAAACTCCACACAGAAAGGCCCTTTTGTCAACTCCGCCTCGGGTATGGGCACTGATGACGTGGAGGAGGAAACACGCCCCCAGCACCCACAGCGTCCCCAGCGGGAATCGAACCCAGGACCTTCTAGCTGTCAGGCGACAGCACTACCAACTGTGCCACCATGCCCCGAACTCAGCATTTCTGTGGACAGCTATTTCTTATCACACCGTTTATGGTGGTTAGGTTTCCCCCAGGTGTGGTGGAGAACAGTGTTGTTTTTGGCAGCAAATTTAGATTTTAGTTTGACTCAGTCTCTTGAATAGTTTATTTAGTTTTAGTCACATTTTAGTCACCTGGAATGTCTTAGTGTTAGTCTAGTTTTAGTCGACTAAATCTACAGTTGATTTAGTCGAACAAAATGTATTTTGGCGGGCCGTCGTAATTATTGTTTTTTACACTTGCTGAAAATAGCCGATCTACAAGCCCACAACGCGTCGTGCTTGAACTTTCAGCATGCAACTAATTGTAAAATGACTTATACTGGATATATATTGGTATATTTAGTCTTAGTTTTAGTCACCATAGCTTAGTTTTCCTTTAGTTTCCATTTAGTTTTCATCAGTGAAAAAAAGGTAGTCAATGAAAAAATGTCGTCTTAAGGCTCATACAGAGTCTGGATTTTAGGTGATGGGGTGACCACCGCTCCGGTGGTGAACTGACCACCGGAGCGGTGGTTTGGTGGTCGCTGCTCATAGTCTACGATCACCGTCACCGTGCCCCGCCCCCCCCCCCGTCCCCTCCCCATCCTCGCCACCCCGCCCTCTCTGAAATCGGTCTTCAGGATAGCGCCCTATGCATTGCATTGTGGGTAGAGAATTTGAGAAAATGGAGGGAGAAAGAACAGCGATGGATGAACTTGAAGCAGCAGAAAAGAACATGGATATGGCAGCAAAGATGGCGGTGGTGAACGAGTTGTTGGAGGAGGAGGAGGAGGAGGAGAGGCTCCTATTTCAGAGGGAGGAAGAAGAGGATTTGGCGTTGCGGTGTTTGGTGGAGCGGGAGGAGCGGGAGGAGATGGCGAGTGAGCGGCGGTGGTACGTGAGGCCGCTGAACACAACACGGCCTGGGGAAGGCGACTGGGGTCTGTTGGTCAATCAAATGAGGGAAATGGACGAGGAGAGACATTTCTCAACGTTTAGGATGTCAGCAGTTCGTTTTGACGACCTTGTCCGACGCGTCCAGCCGTTCATTGAACATGGTTCAAACCACAGGATCCCCATTTCCCCGGCAGAACGAGTGGCAGTCACCCTGGACATTCTTGCTTGTGGCACGTCCCATCAAAAGGCTGCCACAAACTACAGAATGGGTGTCTCCACGGTCTGTTCCATTGTTTCGGAGGTCACCGAAGCCATCTGGTTGGCCCTGAAAGATGAGTTCGTGTACTTTCCGTCAGCTACACAGTTCCGGGACATTGCAGTTGACTTTTGGAATCTGTGGAATTTCCCCAACTGTGTCGGAGCGATCGACGGGAAACACGTTAATATCAAGGCTCCACCAAATGCTGGAAGTGATTTCCATAACTATAAAGGACACCACAGCATCGTATTGATGGCAGTTTGCGACGCACGCTACCGTTTCACGATGGTAGACATCGGGGCATATGGTATGTCATATCAAAACTTATTTATTGTCTTTAAAAAAGTGTTGATAGTGATATGTGATAGGCCTACCGTGTCAGAATTAATGCTTTACATTTTATTGACATTGTAATGATCATTGACAATGACTGCCTGTATTGAATATTGATGGGACCTAATTATGGCACCCAGTGAACTTGGATTGTACAGCAGGGGTGCCCAAAAGGTAGATTGTGAATTTGTGATCTACATGTACCAGTAGACCACAAAGGCTATGCATTGATTGATTGAATACTTTAACAGTTTGCATGGAGAAGCATAGGGAAATACAGTACAATACAAGGCTAGACCTTGTTGAGCTGGTCATTTTGAAAGTAGTAAAAAAATAATCACACCTGTGTCTCTTATCATCTTCATCATGACGTGAAATAAACTGCATATTTGCTCAGACACTATGATGTAAAATCCATTCATTGACAATGGGAATTTAATGTTTGTAGGATGGAAATATATATACACTAGACCTGTTACCCCGGCCTGTATGCAGTGAATAGACTTGGATCATTCAGAATAGCTAAGACACTTGTTTAATACATGCTAAAATACTGTCATATACATTTAAATGTGTAGCACATTGGGATAGAGAATACATTCAATGGCACATCAGTAGTCCTACTAATCCACTAGTAATACATTAATGACCAGATGCATGTGTTGCTAATCTGTTAATTATATTTTTGAAAAATGTGATGTTTATTATTTCTCTCACAGGCAGAGAAAGTGATGGTGGAGTCTTCCAAGACAGTGCCTTTGGTTCACGTCTTCACAGAGGCGAGATTCAGCTACCCCCTCCCGAAGCCCTCCCTGGACGCACGATAAAGACACCACATGTTTTTCTGGGCGACGCAGCCTTCCCGATGCTTCCCAACCTACTGAGCCCCTATTCAAGTATGTTGTTAATAATGTAACCTGACTTCAAAACTTTGCTGCTCACATACTCATATAAGTGTCCGCTAGAACCACTGTTGTAGGTTTACTGCTTTGGGGGGTGGGGGTCTGGACAGGGCTGGATATAAGGATAATTTGCCATGATCTATATATATATATATATATATGTTTGTCACAATTATCTAGTTAACTTTCTAATACTGCCATTAGTGCCATTATGCCATACACATTTTACACCCTCTTTTCTCTCCCGTGTGCACTGATACAGTTTAACTCTATACCAGAACATGCTGTGACATGTCTCTTATAGCACATGACATTTGCTTTGTTTACCTCTTATGTACAGGTCGCAATCAGACAGAGGAGAAGCGCGTGTACAATTATCGCCACTCAAGAGCCCGAAGGATCATTGAGAATGCATTCGGCATTTTGGCAGCGAGGTGGAGGATCCTGGGCAGGGCCCTTGAATGTACTCCGGAGAAGGCCGGACACATTGTGCACGCCTGTGTGGCTTTGCATAATTATCTGACCTGTACAGATGCGGCCAACACTCAGGCTTCAAGGTAATGTGGTGATGTAGCTATGAACCGTTATTTAAAACTGTGGTTCACAACCTTTTTCAGACTGCCTGCGACCCGCAAAAATCATGATATTTGAACTGGCAAGCAGTCCTGATAAGCACTTGGAATAGTAGGAGTTGAGGCATGATATTTATGTTGAACAAACATAAACAAATATTAAATGACGTCAAAATGGTTGTCTCTATCTGTAGGCCCTATCTTACCCTTAATAGCCGATCTACAAGCTCACAACGTGTCGATGCAGATTGGCCAGTTGAACTATTTTAAAAGGTTTATAGTAAAAAATGGCAAAATAGGTTTAGGGTCCCTGGCCAGCCTGGGTGCCTGATGGAGGGGAATTAATTAATTTTGAAATTGGGGATTTCTTTGATTATTACGTCATCAACATCTATAATTGTTATATCCCAAGGTACCTCCCAGCGAATTTCGCAGACGGCAACACTGCTTCTGGGGACATGCTGCCAGGGGAATGGAGGAGGCAGGTTGAAGGAGATACCAACCTCATACACCCGGCAAGGATGACAGACAGTGGGAAAACCACTGCAGGGAAGCGTGTCAGAGGGGACTTCACAGAGTACTTCCAGACACCACAGGGGCGTGTCCCATGGCAAGATACTGTGGTCAGGCGGGGTCGTCTGAATGTTTAGGGCAGGGGTGCCCATTTCTTTTGTTTATTGAGAGCTACTGAGAGCTACAAAATGACCAGCTCAACAAGAGCTACCCACCCCCAAAAAATATTATCCCATTGCTGAAAATAGTTTAAAAATGTACCTGAAGGGGCTTTGGAATAGAAATGCTGGTGTCATATAAAACAGACACACTCATAGATGTGGGTTTGAGCTGACTCATGATTTCCTGTTTTTTTATTTTAGTGTATATTTGTACGTCTCTAAATGTTCTGATTAATTGAAAATGGTGGACCCCGTTTAATGCTTTAACATGGTCGTCCACAGTAAGTTTTTGTATTGACTCTTGTGCTTTAGTTTGACATGTAATGACAAATAAAAGCATTAATAACATTATAATGTCCTATGATCGCAGTTTATATGAAAGCCTTTAACCCATTTAGACCTGGGAATGATTCTACAAATGTCTTCTAAATCCTGACAGTGGTTCTCAAACATTTTCATGTCAAGGACCCCCAAGATTATCTGTATTTGACCGCTGCACATTTTAATCAACTCAAGCCAGAATGTTGCTGCTTCTCCTTCTAGCTATAAATGGTAGCCTGTGTTCTAGCCGGATCCCCAGGACTGGAGATGGGAACTACTGACTTATATTAACAGTTCACAAATTGGGACTAAAGAGTACTAACTGGCTTTCCTGTAATCACACACTAATTTACTCCTGTCATACCAGGTTTACAACTAGCTAGTAGAAGAAAATAGTATGGACAGACACGTACAGGCCTCCAGAACTGAGGTTGGGATTGGGAACCAATGCAGCAGAGTTATGTATCATATTTCAGCTACATAGTATGCATGTTCCACATCTTGGAATGCACTCCAGTTGTGCAGCATTGCTTATCGCAGTGTAGAACAATGTAAACAAGTTTAATATGTAAAACGAACATTTAATTGTTGTAGAAAATGTAAACAGAATAATGCATATATAAATACTATAAAAATTAGGAACAAATAAATAATTAATAAATAATCAAACGGCAGTGAAAATGAAGTTGCAGAGAAGGTTGTGAAAATGAACTACACGCAGTTCATTTTCTACAACCCCCCCTGCAACTTCATTCTCCACTGCCTGTTCACTCTTCTCCATCAGCCTGAGGAGTCCCACTTTAAAATGATGTAGATGGGCTGGTGGCAGAGACCGCATGAAACTTGCCACACGGAGGCCATGTCTGCCGCAGTCATCCTGCAGGCCCATCATCTGCTCGATGACATCTGTGCGCCTCTGCCTGGCTGCCACCATTTGAGCATCCCTCTCTGCTGCCCTTCGGTCTAGGGTCGAAAGAATGCTCTCTATTTTATTTAACAGTTTGTACAGATGTATGGTTTTAAATGATTGTGCATAACACAAAATACAACTCCTAAAGTGAGCCCAACTATCAAATATGATTTGAAGATGGTGGGTTGTGGTCAAACTCAAAGCTACAGGTAATGCATTCATGGCATGCATTCAACAACATATATATTCAACATATATTACATTACAATATTACTGCAGTGCTTACCCTGGATTGAGTGGGTGGCATGTTTGTGGTTGTCGCCCTGTGTTTAATATGGGGCTCCAACCACTGAAGAGCAACGTACAGGTAGGGTGTCTTGCTCTTCTCACCTCCAGCATCACCGCTTGTCTTTTTTTTTATTCTATTTTTGGCCTTGGTGAACTTGTCTCGCAGTTTCTGCCAGACTTCTCTGCATATTGCGCCGGTTGTGTTCAAATTTTGACCAATCTCATTCCATGAATTATATGCCTGCTGTGAGTCTTTGTGCGACTTCATGGTCGGGTTATACAGGTGCTCATACCTCCTCACCTCCATGGCCAAGTTCTCCTCAAACTTGCCACACGGAGGCCATGTCTGCCGCAGTCATCCTGCAGGCCCATCATCTGCTCGATGACATCTGTGCGCCTCTGCCTGGCTGCCACCATTTGAGCATCCCTCTCTGCTGCCCTTCGGTCTAGGGTCGAAAGAATGCTCTCAAAGTCGGAAGAGGCACTCTTCCGCTTCCTAGACCGAACGGCAGCAGATGGGGTGTTTGAGGGGCCAGGAGCTGCAGCTGCAGGAGTGGAAGTGCCAGGGCGTGGGGCTGTATAAGGAGGCGGACTGGGACAGGTAGCAGTAGTGGGAATGGACAGGGCTGGGCCAGCACGACGTGGGACAGTAGCAGGAGCACGGATGGATGGGGCTGGGCCAGCACGACGTGGGACTGTGGAAGTGGGACGGATTGCAATAGTGGGGATGGATGGGGCTGGAGATGGGGTTGGATTTGCTCTTTGCAACACCGTGCTTCCAAAATCATCCCAGTCCAGGGTTGACGCTTCTTCATCACTGCCACTGGAAGGGTAGATGGTGGGGTAGGGGAGATGGTGGCCAGTCTGGCCACTGCTAGTAGAGGCCAGACAGTCCTGACTGGCTGTAGAGGCCAGACAGTCTTGACTGGCAGTAGAGGCCAGACAGTCCTGACTGGCCACCACCCCACTGGTGGATGGCTCACTGGACAGCTGCTCTTCCTCTTGTGCCTAGAAAATAAAACAAAGAACAAGTGTTGTAAACTCACTAAACACAAAATCACATTTGATGAACAAAATGGATACTTCAGCCAGAACACAATATATAGTTTCATATGCCTAATATATTTATGTATTTATTAATTTAATACATGTAAACTATTTTGGCAAATGTCTCAATTCCAACCTAATCATGTCGTTTGTAATCATAGAATCATGCATACCAGCTACCGTTATGTTTTCCTTTTCATGCCATGCCAATGCATGCATGTATGTATCCAACCACAAGGTGGCAACGTTGTTCAAAGAAATCGATAATCTTGCGTGTAGCCGCTATACTATAGCGTATCCTGGATGTATTTATTTACTTACGCTATTTTATTTAACAGTTTGTACAGATGTATGGTTTTAAATGATTGTGCATAACACAAAATACAACTCCTAAAGTGAGCCCAACTATCAAATATGATTTGAAGATGGTGGGTTGTGGTCAAACTCAAAGCTACAGGTAATGCATTCATGGCATGCATTCAACAACATATATATTCAACATATATTACATTACAATATTACTGCAGTGCTTACCCTGGATTGAGTGGGTGGCATGTTTGTGGTTGTCGCCCTGTGTTTAATATGGGGCTCCAACCACTGAAGAGCAACGTACAGGTAGGGTGTCTTGCTCTTCTCACCTCCAGCATCACCGCTTGTCTTTTTTTTTATTCTATTTTTGGCCTTGGTGAACTTGTCTCGCAGTTTCTGCCAGACTTCTCTGCATATTGCGCCGGTTGTGTTCAAATTTTGACCAATCTCATTCCATGAATTATATGCCTGCTGTGAGTCTTTGTGCGACTTCATGGTCGGGTTATACAGGTGCTCATACCTCCTCACCTCCATGGCCAAGTTCTCCTCAAATTCGTTCATTTTTTTCCCCCTCTGCTTTCTGTCTACTGCCTGCTCTATTCTACTCCTTTCTGGTCCCTTTATGTTTATTTCCTATTATATTTATGTCGCTGTCTCTATTGTTTCATTCCTTCGTTCTCTTCCCGCTGCTTTGGAGCTGACCCTCGAACGGATCGGTCGCACTTCAGAGAGCTCCCCAGACAACAGCGATTTTTAGCTATGTTTTCAACCTTTTCCGCCTTTTTCCTCCTCTTCATGCTATGGATTACGGACGCATACTTTAATCCAACAAGGACCTTACACCACCATGAAGAGTTGGAACGTCACGGAATCGAAGCGGAGGAGTTTCACAGCGATTTTTACCTTCTAACTGGCGTTGAATGTAAACACATTTCTTTTGGATCAGCAGCGATTCATGGCCTGTTAACAGCGAACCCGAATCGCAAGTACAAGCCCCCGACTGGCAAGATGGATCGCAGAACTGTGATTATTCTTTTCTTGTTACTATCGGGAGATATTCACTTCAATCCTGGACCGGTTACCCGATCACAAGCAAGACTGCACTCACAGCAGCAACTGTTGCTTCCGCAAACAACGGCCGTTCCCATCGCAACGCACCACGGCTTCCACGCCTTCCAGAGCGCCGCGAGCGCCTCGAGCGCCTCCCCCACGGAACGGACCACGGACGCAACTTCAAGATCAGCCCATGAACTGCAGACAACCAACGCCAGCGGACCCCCACATACCACCGCAGGCGTCTTGTTCGCCAAAGCCACCCCAGCGGCAGTGATCATGGAGCTGAACGAGGAACACCACCCCCTCCCCCACACCCACAGTCAACCCAGGACTACAGAGGATAATAGACCACCCATTCCCACCCCAGCCACGGACCCAGACACCAGGATGGATCTGACCTGGCCTACAGACATGTCCAGACATGTTCAGACATGTTCAGACACCCCCCACATTCCACCGCCCCTCCCCACTCACACCTCAGCCACGGACATTCAACCGCCCATCCTCAGTCACACCTCTGAGTACTACAACACAGACGAAATTAACACAATCGTCGCATCCAACGGCCTTCACCTGTTCCATTTGAATGTGAATAGCTTGAGTCCCAAACTAGCTGAGATCAGACATCTGTTCCAGAACGGTAAGGCAAACATACTGTGTTTCTCTGAAACTAAACTTGATGAGTCTACTAAAGACCCAGAGATTGAAATAGAAAATTACTCAGTCATTAGAAATGACAGAAACAGGCATGGTGGTGGCGTGTGCATGTATATTCACCAAGATACTGAATACATTACTCGTACTGACTTGCAGCATGATGAAATTGAAACTGTGTGGGTTGAATTAATTTTCAAAAATGCTAAATCGGTATTAGTGGGCACCGTCTATAGACCGCCCGATCAGAATGGGTTCTATGATATACTTGAGGGGTGCTTAGCTGGGGAGGAATGTGTAGAGAAGATCCTGATTGGCGACTACAATACGGATATGCGTCATAAGGAAGCTCCTGTGTTCAAGTCATTTAGTCGGTTTTGTGATCTGCATAGTATCAGTCAGCTAATTACCCAACCCACAAGAGTGTGTGATTCTTCTCAAACTGTCATTGATCTCATTCTGACCTCGGACAAATCCAGAATCTCAAAGAAAGGGGTTATTGTATGTGGGCTCAGTGATCATTTTATGATTTTCTGTACCCGCAAAATACAAAAACTAAAGTTTGACTGTCACAAAACAGTCATATCTAGGGACCTCAAAACCTACTCTAGTGAGGCCTTTAACCTTGAACTGGAGAATCTGGATTGGTCCGATGTGCTCAGGAGCTCACTAGTCGAAGAAGCATGGCTTGGCTTTAAAACCAAATTTACATCAGTACTAAACATCATGGCTCCTTTGAGAACCGTCAGGGTCAAAACCCGCTCGGAGCCATGGATGAATTCGGACATACTGACTGCAATGAAAGCCAGAGACAACAAATGCTCTGAACTTCTTAAATGCAAGTCCAAACTAGCCAAGTGCAAGCGCTTCGACAGTGATCTCCAAACCAAACTGTGCAACCTAAAAGCCCAGTGTAACAAGCTAAGAAACGGTGTAATTGCCATGACCAAATCAGCCAAATGTAACTTTATCAATGATAAAGCCGAGGAAATCAAAAACAATCCTCGGGAGCTATGGAAGTTACTAAACAACCAACTAGGCTGTGGTCGGAAACTAAAAACCAGGTTTACTAACATAAACATCAAATCGAATAACACCCTCATCACTGACAAACTCGATGTAGCCAACCACTTGAACATCTTCTTTACAAACATTGCAACAAAGCTGGTTAGCAAACTGCCCTCCCACTCTGGGCGTTTTGGTGTAGAGCACATCAAAGCCTTCTACAAAAACCTTGGTGTTTGTAAAGATGATTTTAAAATGGCAATGGTAACAACCGAGGAGGTACTTAAAAAACTGAGTGCCCTCCAACCCCACAAGGCCACTGGCCATGACAATATTCCCTCCAAATTTCTCAGAGACTCAGCCTTTTCCATAGCTCCAGTCATCACCCACATAGTTAACCTCTCCATCAAACAGGGACAGGTCCCCCAAGATTTTAAACTGGCCAAAGTAACCCCCTTGTACAAAAAAGGGAGTAAATTAGAACCCGGCAACTACCGCCCTATTTCTATTCTAAGCTCCATCTCGAAAGTGATGGAAAAAATAGTCTATGAACAGGTTGAAAAGTATCTTGCCACTAATAAATTGCTGTACGAGTTCCAATCTGGTTTCAGAACATCCCACTCCACTGACACATGCCTCCTCTATTTGAGCGACCACATCAAACACGAGGTGGATGCTGGAAAATACTGCGGCATGGTCATGCTGGACCTCCAAAAGGCTTTTGACACCGTGAACCACTCCATACTGGTTAACAAGCTTAAAGCTATTGGTTTTGATAGCACATCAGTGAGCTGGATGCAATCCTACCTGGAGGGGAGAGAACAGATGGTGGAGGTGAACGGAACACTGTCCCCTCCCCTCCCAGTGAGCTGTGGCGTCCCACAAGGAAGCATACTAGGGCCTTTACTGTTCCTAATTTATGTTAACGACATGACTTCAGCTTGTGACTGCAACTTGTTCCTGTTCGCAGATGACTCAGCACTGCTGGTCTCGGACAGGAACAAACTGCAGGTTGAAAAGACCCTCAGCTCTGAACTCGGTAGAATCTGCACCTGGCTCGCTGATAACAAACTATCCTTACACCTGGGAAAAACTGAATCCATCCTCTTCGGATCAAATAGTAAACTCAGCAAGGCAGATGGCTTCTTGGTTAGAGTCGGTGACAGTATTATCACACGAAAAGATGAAATTACCTACCTAGGTTCCATCCTGGAGGCTAATCTTTCCGGTGATAAAATGGCCACCAACGTAATCAAAAAAGTCAATCAAAGAACAAGATTCCTTTACAGGATCTCCTCACTGGTCAGCAAAAACACCTTGAAGACCTTAACAGGAGCCCTCGTACAAGGTTTCTTTGACTATGCATCCACCTCTTGGTACCACAGCACCTCAAAGGCCCTTAAAACAAGGCTCCAGACCTCTCAAAACAAACTGGTCAGGCTCCTACTTGGCCTCACCCCCCGAACCCACCTCACCCCTGCCCACTTTGACAGGCTGGGATGGCTTAGGGTCGACGACAGAGTACAGCATCTTGCAATGGGTCTGGTCCACAAGATTCGATACACCACCAAGATACCCATGTACCTGTCTAAATACTTCCTTAATGTAAACGAAGTCCACACCCACAACACCAGAGGGAGTGCAACAAACCATGTACAACCCAGATTCGGCACAAACAAGGGACTAAATTCTTTTCGCTCCTATGCCACCAAAATGTGGAACGCCCTACCAACAGTCATTAAGACATGTGAATCCCTTGACTCCTTCAAAACCGCTCTCAAAGGGCACCTACGGACGTCTGCAATTCGAAACTGGCCTCTGTAAAATCTGAATCCCCCCCACCCCCCCACCCCATTTTCCCTCACTGTATATTGTATCTTTTCCCTTTTTTGCTTCCCATATGATGAATTCCTGTTCTGTTCTTTACCTACAGAGAAATGTCTATTTGTATGTCTCTAAATGTTTGTATGTCCTTAAATGTTTTGATGAATTGAACAATGTGGACCCTGTTGTAAACAAGTGTAATGCTTAATTGGGTCGTCCACTCACAGTTGACAGTCTTTGTATTGAGTTTGTGCTTAAAATGTACTGTAAATTCTACAAACTGTTAATAAAGATTTCAATCAATCAATCAATGCTTTGTTTTCTTATCTTTTTTTAGCTTGCAAAAACAAGTGGACCGCGCTCCCGACTTCTAGACCAATCACATTGCCCGGAGGCTCCGGGCAATGTGATTGGTTCCCGGCCACCACCGCCACCACCGCTCCGCGGTGGTGAGTAAAAACAGAGAGAAGGGCTGGTGAGAGCGGTGGTTTGCTCTTCACCGCAGCTCAGTGACGTCATGTTGTAGTTTTGGGTGAAGCGGTGGTCACCCCTTCACCTAAAATCCAGACTATGAATAGGCCTTTAGTCGATGAAATCAACACTGGTGGAGACGACGCTGGTGTGCCTGCAGAGTACCTGACTGACTGAAACTCTTGTCACAATGTTTGCAATGGTAAGGTTTTTCTCCAGTGTGTCCACAAACAACATATGTCAATGAAACTCTTGTCACAATGTTTGCAGTGGTAACAAAAGTGTGTTCTTACATCCTCCATTTCACGATTTGTGAGTAAATTAATTTAATTGCTATTATGAAAGTTTTCAGTGACGTTGCACCCACAGGTTGCATTGTCGTCAATAATTAATCTGTTTTTAAAACGTTCTAATATTAATATAGCATATTGGCATTGTCTGTTGGTGCACACGTTATATGGACCATGTAACAACATGGTCAACAGCACTGTTTGCAAATGTAGCTACATTTGTTGGCCACAAAGACAATTTATTTTTCGGGAAAATTGCAGTTAGTTTAGCAGAGACTGAAGTTGGAAAGGCTGTGCCCACTGCGGCAGTTCCTACTGTGTCTTGTGTGTCAGCGGGCAGCGCAGGCAGTAGTGGATATGCGCTAAACGCATGCATGTTAATTAATTAATTGGCTGAATCAGTAGGGGCCTTTTGATTTGGTGAAGCGCCAGGGCCTTGAGAGGGGTTAATCCGTCACTGGTTGAAGCGGTTCATTTTGAATTGCTTCTGGACAAGACTTGTTTCAGCGTTATTTGGCATGACCCTCTACACCATATACTGCAACGTTTCATAAACACTTGACTCTGCATGGATGTATTAGGGGCAGGAGAAGAATTTTCATAAAACTACAATTTGCATTGACTCATAAAACCTTCATTTTTTCACAAAAAAAAAATTACTCCCAATGTTTTACTTTGACTTTATTTGTTTATTTGGACAGGACAATGCATATTAATGGACGTAAATACACCGGATATAGCACACTTGCTAATTTTCATCCGCAGTCCTCACAAGAAACACAAAACGGAAAACAGACAAACAGTGGAACACATTTACATAACATTACATAGGGAACACAGCATAAAAAAAGAAATACACCTAAAATAATCATGAATGGTTGCAGCTATGGTTTTCAAGCAACCATTTTTTCAGATTGAATTTAAAAGGTGGAAATGTAGCACAATCCCTTATACACAGAGGAAGACCATTCCATGCTACACAACCCTGTACTGAGAGGACATTTTGGCACTAGCCCCTCCCAGGGGTGGCCTTAAGGATCGGGAGGCCCCGTTCATGACGTCATAATTTTAATAATTAATAATTTAAAAAAAAGAAAAGAAAAAAAGTTTTTTCTTTTTTTTTGTCAGTGTGTATTATGGGACTTCAAAGCATGAACAGCATACACAGCCAAGTAGAAAATACACAAAAGCAGCTTTGCTTGATTACATTTTTTTTTACTTTAAGGTATAACTGGAAGGCAGCATTGGCTATACAATGATGCAATCACAACTGTCAGCGCTGCTAGTGCAGTGAGTAACACACTGGGAAGTAGGAACAATTACAACCAAACAACACACTATACTTATTACTACTACTACTATTTATACAATTACAACCAAACAACACACTATACTTATTATACTACTACTATTTATACAATTACAACCAAACAACACACTATACTTATTACTACTACTATTTTTTTTTTTTTTTTGGGGGAGGCCCCTGGAGACTCGAGGCCCGTTTCAATTGAAACGATTGAAACATATATAAGGCCGCCACTGGCCCCTCCTATAGGGACACAAGGGTTTAATGTTTGTCTTTAGTTCAATGTTTGTTTTGTAAACGCCATTGACAATGAAGGGAAAATGTACGTCATAATGTTTGTTTTACATCACCATTACATCACCTAATCAACATGACTTAGACTTTAATATATTAGCGCCCCTCACTTCACATGGGTGTGATATTTATGTCTATATAAGCTCATGTGTAGAATCTTTTGTGCATTTCGTACATTTCGGCCAATAGCAGATAGCCGATCTACCAGCTCACAATACGTCGCGATGCAACTCATTGTGAGCTTGTAGATCGGCTATTTTGTACACATTCCATACATGGGCCATTCTGCAATATGAGTACTTTTACTTTTAGTACTTCAAGTACATTTTGATGCCAATACGGTTGTACTTTTACTCGAGCACACTTTGAATACGATACTTCTACCTGTAACGGAGTACGTCTACATTGCAGTATTTATACTTTTACTTAACCCATTTAGACCAGGGGCCTGTTTCACGAAACTTGGATTAACTAATCCAGGATTTAGGCCAAAACCAGGCTTTTTAAATTCTGTTCTGTACAGCCTGGTTTATTCCGTTCCACTAAAGCCAAGCGAGGCTCAGAATGGGCGGATTTAGCGAGCCAGGATCATAAAGCCTGGCTGATTTACTGATCCTTCTTCTTCATGGGGTATTATGGCAGTTTGCATCCTTAATAGTTGCATTACTGCCCCCTTCTGTATATCTCAGTATCTTTACTAATCTATTCAAGACTTACTGATACAAGGACTTAAAGGGATTGTGACATTAAAAAAAAGGTTTTGGAATTGTTCTTGTTTTATTTAGGTTTTCTAATCTCAATTGCACCCAAAAAACATGAACTTTTAACATTCAGTAGATTTTCTGTGA
Source organism: Protomyctophum parallelum (assembly GCF_964188405.1). NCBI lineage: Eukaryota > Metazoa > Chordata > Actinopteri > Myctophiformes > Myctophidae > Protomyctophum > Protomyctophum parallelum. Next base: position 104,168,269 of record NC_139697.1, on the reverse strand, counting down.
TCTGGGATTTTCTGGCTCAATCAGGTGCTCTGATTTGCCGGCAGTAAGTGACATCACTTACTGCAAATCCCATATATGTCAATGGGATTTGCCAGCAGATGTCACTGTTTCACTGTGTTGCCTGTTTTCATTGTAGCTCAAAAGGCCCAAAAAACCCCAAAGAAAACTTCAGACCACAGAAAATCCACTGAATGTTCAAAGTTCAGGTTTTTTGGGTGTAATTGAGGTCATAAAACCTAAAAGAAAAAAGAAAAATAAATGAAAATGAATGTCATAAAACCTTTAAGTTTCTAAAATAAATACTGCTGCTGTAATTAAAGAGAGAACATACTCTCAATAGTGGAAAGACTGAATGATTAACTACCCCAAAAATATAGTTTACATTTTACCACTACTATTAACTTAAAACTGAATTCTTAATATTGTAAGCATAATGATATTGTCGCATTGTGATATTTGGCCATAACTCCCTCCTCTGAGGGAGCTACGTTTGGGGAAGGGGGTTGTTGTCCAGACAGGGGCCAGACTGGTGAACTGTGGGTCATGGGTTCAATAGTGGGTGAAACGTTACAATGGTAATATGTTGTAAAACAATGATTAATGGTAATATTGAGTGGTTTTCACTTTTACAATATATATATATTTTTTATAATATAATATAATTATTATTCTTAACCGTGCACTTGCACGACAGCAAACCTATTCTGAGGAACATTCACCAAAAGCAGCTGATCTACAAGCTCACAAGCTGTCATGATGTTGTGCAGCATATACAGTGTTGGGTGTAACGGCGCTATTAATAACGACGTTATGTAACGGACTACTTTTATTGGTAACGGAATAAACTAACTAGTTAGTTTTGCAATATAGTAGTTAGTTACTTAGTTACTTTTCCAAAAAAGTAATCCCGTTATTATAATGTGTCCCTGTTCATTCTGTTGGCAAGATTTAAAAATAATAAAGCCCCGACTGCCTGCAGAGTTTATTTCTCCTGCCTTCTGTGTGATATATCCTTCAAAGCCCACTATACCATGTAATATACATCCTGCATCTACTACATCCTGTAGTTCACTTAAGAAATAAAAGTATTGTTACAAGCAGCTTTTATTTTGAAGAGGAAGAGGAAGTTGTTTCGGTTGTAGCCAGCTACCATGACAGTGGTAGTGGTGCCGGGTGGTAGTGGAATAATAAAAACAACATGCTTTTAGCCAAAGTTCATAAAAACCGCATGCGTCTATGACTTAAACAATGTAGGCTAAACACTTTGGAATTACGTTAAACATGGTATATCCTCCGTGGCGGCGTCATGACATTAGGTGAGTACTAGTAAATTAATTGTTAAGTTTCATAGTATCATTCATCATCAACAGGCTGTTGTCGATGCCCCCCAAAATGAACAGGTTACAGCCTACAGGATTCTCATTATGTTACTGTCACTGCCTGCAAGGATGGCCGCCGTGCCATTTCTTATAAACTATCTAATTCATACGTGGGTCGTCGTGGGTACACGCGGAGTTGTTGTTATTGTTGTTCATGCGCCACGGCCGCGCGGTGTGGAGAGGGCATCAGAGCGCAGCGCAACAGCCTTATGGTATTGTCTGAATGTCTGTACTCTCTGCACTAGCTCTTTCTGTCCAGTCCTACGTGTATAGGCTGGCGATTGTGGCGACTTATATTCGTTAATAAAGAGAGAGCTGTAAAGGGGATATTGTCTATGGTCAGTTCATGGTGTGTATCATTCTCGTTTTTAACCGGGCCGTGATAATGCGGCGCAATGACGGTAGGCAGTAGCCTAATACAATGTAACCAACTTGCGCAAGCATTAAAAAATGGGTTTTAATTGTCTGGTAACGAAAAATAACGGAAAATAACCTAACTTGTTACTTTTCTAAAATGTGTAACGGTAAGGGATTCTTTTTATGGGCAGTAATCCAGTAACCTAACGACGTTACTTTAGAAAGTAACGATGCCCAACACTGAGCATATATATATTTTGGTTCTTTGATTTTATATAGTGCTTAAATTAGTCCTTTAATGCAGACCGATAAAAATAAGGCAACATAAACCCATAATAATTGAGCGTGGAAACCGTCATTGGTTTGTGATCAGTTTGACTGCTTAATGCACAGTAAAGACATCAGGATTAGGTTAAAAATGGCTGTTAGCCTGGTCCGGAGCAGGCTAAGTCCAAAGCATTAGTTTATATGGTAACTAATGTAGCATCACTTTCATGAAACCGAATCAAGCCTCAACATATCCAGGTTAACTGGTTAAATTCATCTGGCAAGATTAACCAGCTTTCATGAAACCGGTGATCCAGGATATATTAAACCAGGATATCTGTTAAATCCCGGTTTAATCTCTAATCCAAGTTTGGTGGAACGGGCCCCCGACTGACACTAGATTCTACAAATGTCTTCTGAATTCTTAACGTTTTCAGAAACCTGTGTTTCTATGTCAGTGGTTCTCACACCTTTTTCATGTCAAGAACCCCCAGAATTATCTGTATTTGGCCGCGGGCCCCCATCTGGAAATATGTGGTTCCATTTTGGGAACTCGGGCTCGTTCCTGCAGCATCGCAGGCGTGCATTAATGACGTTAAACCACCCCCTCTCTTGTAATATTGATTCATTATTTAATCGGTTTTCACCAGCAAAGAAATTAAATAAATTAAAGGGTGTAAAAATTCATCATAGAGTTCAATATTTATCAAACGTTTCTAGTACCTCTAGTCTAGAACAAAAGCAAATATGATGTCAAATCTAAGTAAAAGTAAACCTTTTTTCTACATTTAATCTGTGCACTCATCTCATTCAGTTGTGAAAACAGACACTTAGAAAAGAGTATAGGCTATTTATTGATTGATTGAATACTTTATTAACAGGCTTTGGGCCAAGCCCCTATAGGGCCCTATAGGCTTGTTTCCATTGTGGTTCCTCTGTAAAATATCGGAATCAGTCAGAATCGGTATCGGCAGATATGACCCTGCAGATAATCAGATGTGGGCTAACGGTCATAATTTCATAATCGTGCCACCCCTACGATAAAGTAGTGGTACCGGCAGTGTTGTTTTTGTCGACTAAAACTAAGACTAAGACTTTTTTTTTTTTTTTTACCTTATCCCCCCCCCCCCCCCCCGCCCAGAAGCAAAGATTTGAGTTAACACATCAAATGCTGGAAACGTATCCATACGCTTTATTAATCTCGAACGCCGTATGCGCAAAGCGTATCTATACGTTTTATGGGGTTTTTTTTATGATTAATGTGCTTCATATTTATACGCGCCCGGACAACATAGAAAGTAACACCGATCGGCTCTAGAAAGGTCCGGTATGTGATCCGGGAGTTAAAAGCCCCCCCCTCCTGAAAAGAGGTCTGGTCTATGCGGGCAGGCGCCCTCCATTACGACGTACTGGAGGCGGCCTGCACGGCATAGAACAACGCAGATGTCAGGGGATCTAAAATGGAGGTACCCATACTCCAGTGTGTCAATACACTCGATTCCCCCTCCCCTCCTGTTTCTACATGGTTTCTCCCGAGGAAGCTTTGTGGGGGAGGTCTCTTCGTCTCGGATTGCATTAGCAGTTTGAGTTCCCCCCCCAGGCCCCACTCCACTGCGCCTTGCGATCGCCTTGCGATCGCCTTGCTTGCACCGCTCTCTCGTTCTCGGAAAAAGATATAACGCAGTCGTGTCGATTTGCCATCTGCCCGTATATAAACCAAGAATAATCTTCAACGATCTCCATTTCATACCGTTATCAACACACACACGGAGTCATGGACAGAATGAAACGAAACGAAGCGAAACGAATGACGTATTATCGAGGGACGTACCGCCATTATCAACTAACTGCCTGGGATGGAGCCTGGAGGCTAGGCTACGTCGTCACTAGCCCGTAGCCTTTTTATTCATTATAAATGCAGTGATAAGACCGCAATGAAGGCGTCTGGGACGCCATCGACCTGTTTGTAATGTATAACGAATACAGATGTCTCATCCTAAACTGCGGAAGCCATCGAGTTTTAGTCATTTTTTCTATATCACAGCCGGGCTTAGCGTCTCTCTTGATACCGTGGATGTAGCCTACATCCACAATCACAACCGTATAGCGAATAGCGAAATTGTGGTGGTCATGTTGATAGTGTCAGATTATGTGATTCCAGGACTTTAGTATCTACCACTTGTCATTGTCATCCTGGAATAGAATGAATGATCATTCGATTGTATGTTATATCATGTGTCAACTCAAATGGGGAAAATGTGGATTTATTACTATTACAACTAACCACTTCTTCCCTGTATGATTCCCCCTCATTATCCTCAGATGTGCATTTTGACCCAAGCATTTGCCACTAACAGGAACTAAAGGGTCCCCCCCCCCCCCCCCCGTATGAGTCCTCATTCATCTATGGGCTTTTCCCCTGTATGAGTCCTCATGTGTGTTTTAAGATTACCACTTTGAGCAAAGCCTTTACCACACACGTTACAAGTAAAGGGCTTTTCCCCTGTATGAGTCCTCATGTGTGATTTTAGATTAACAATCTCAGCAAAGCCTTTACCACAGACGTTACAAGTAAAGGGCTTTTCCCCTGTATGAGTCCTCATGTGTGATTTTAGAACGTCACTCCGAGCAAAACCTTTACCACAGACGTTACAAGTAAAGGGCTTTTCCCCTGTATGAGTCCTCATGTGTGATTTTAGATGAACACTCCGAGCAAAGCCTTTACCACACACGTTACAAGTGAAGGGCTTTTCCCCTGTATGAGTCCTCATGTGTGATTTTAGTCCACTACTGAGTGTACAGCCTTTACCACACACGTTACAAGTAAAGGGCTTTTCCCCTGTATGAGTCCTCATGTGTGATTTTAGATTAACACTGTGAGCAAAGCCTTTACCACACACGTTACAAGTGAAGGTCTTTTCCCCTGTATGAGTCCTCATGTGTGATTTTAGATTAACAATCTCAGCAAAGCCTTTACCACAGACGTTACAAGTAAAGGGCTTTTCCCCTGTATGAGTCCTCATGTGTGATTTTAGAACGTCACTCCGAGCAAAACCTTTACCACAGACGTTACAAGTAAAGGGCTTTTCCCCTGTATGAGTCCTCATGTGTGATTTTAGATGAACACTCCGAGCAAAGCCTTTACCACACACGTTACAAGTGAAGGGCTTTTCCCCTGTATGAGTCCTCATGTGTGTTTTTAGATCACCACTCTGAGCAAAGCCTTTACCACACACGTTACAAGTAAAGGGCTTCTCCCCTGTATGAGTCCTCATGTGTGTTTTTAGATCACCACTCTGAGCAAAGCCTTTACCACACACGTTACAAGTAAAGGGCTTCTCCCCTGTATGAGTCCTCATGTGTGTTTTTAGATCACCACTCTGAGCAAAGCCTTTACCACACACGTTACAAGTAAAGGGCTTCTCCCCTGTATGAGTCTTCATGTGTGATTTTAGATCAACACTGTGAGCAAAGCCTTTACCACACACGTTACAAGTGAAGGGCTTTTCCCCTGTATGAGTCCTCATGTGTGATTTTAGATGACCACTCTGAATAAAGCCTTTACCACAAACTGTACAAGTGAAGGGCTTTTCCCCTGTATGAATCCTTGTGTGTATCGTCAGTTTAGACGTCTGATTAAAACATTTGCCACAGTCTGTACAACTAAAGCGTTTCTTCCCTGTGTGGCTCCTCATGGAGTGAGTTTGTTTTGATGATTTCAGGTCCTTGGACAGCTTGCTGCTCAAAGACAATCTTTGTCCTTCCACATTTGTCTTGTGTGATTTCAGTGTGTTTAAAGTTGACTGACCTTCACTGGGCTCCTGCCACTCATCACTGTCTTCAGTGTCAGATTCAGAACAGTGTGAAGAGAGGAGCTGGTCGTCACTAGTTGGTTGTGATGTTCCACAGTCCTCTAGATCAGCTTGTGTTTTCATGTGTTGAGTTGAGGTGCCGGCTACAGGCTCTGTCTCTCCGTTTTCATCATCATGAACATCTTCACTTTTCACTGCTTGTAATGTCAATGTTGACCCATCAGCCTCCACTGGTCTTTGAAGTATATCCTCTTGTTCCTCTTTAATCTGTGGTGGTTGTGGTTCCTCCTGGACCAGACTGGAGCTCCTCTCCTGTTGTTCAGTAAAAACCTCCTCTTTACACACAGGGAGGTGCGGGACGGCTAGAAAAAAAAGACACAGAGAGAAAAACATTTAATGTTTGAACTTTGCATTTTTCCTTTTACTTTGTTGGAAGTTTCAACAAAGATGATCCAATACCCCATGTGTTGCCTTCCAGGCTAGTGTTTGTGCAGGCTTTATTTTTTGTAGTATTAATGTGTGCCTATTAAGCGACCCTAGGTTAAAGTGACCCAGCCTACTTGATTGTACCTGATTGATTGTCACCTGAGTGAGCTGCAATGAGGGGTAATCAGTACAATGAGACTCCATGTTAGGCCCTCATTTATCAACCGTGCGTCAAAATATGGGTGCACGCCAAAATTACCCAAGTTTCCGGCATTTACCATTTCCGCCAAAGCTTGAAATTGAAATTGAGTAGGACAAAAAGTCACGTCTGGTCGGGAGTTGTCGTATGCTTTGTCCTCGGCTGTTTTTCTGTCGTACACAAGCGGAGCAGCATTGTCTGAACTGCTGACACGCTGTCACAGGCATCTAAGCATATGTTTTCACTCCTAAAATGTTAATATAAAACTATGTATATACATGTAAAAAAAAAGAAAAAGAGAGATTTCCAACTTTACAAGTAATTAAATTTATATATCACTGTACTGTCTGTGATATTATAAAAAAAGGCATAAATGGACTGCACGCCTTTATTTCCAAGTGACAATAACAAGCATACAGCTTGCCTATTTGCAATTGTAGCAGGCTATAGGCGTAAGGGGCTTAATCATTCACCATTTAAATAAGTGCTTTGACAGTTCAGATAAAAGCAAGATCATTTTAGGGGGTCGGGAGGACGGGACCGCGGCGTGCGTCGCCAACACATACCAGCACGCATGCAAGCAGCAAGCCTTCATCCATATGTTTATGATTCATTCATCAATGATCAAATCACTACAACGTTGATTATGACTGCCTTGACGACATGATAGCCTATCTCTCATGCAGGCATCACTCACCCACAACACTTATCACAGCAGTGCGCAGTCTCACGCCTTCGCCGTGCACTGCGCACGAATGGGTAAAATTAATATAGGCCAGCCTACAAACGTATTCCATTCTTGGCGATGCAATGTTGATGTGTCATGTAGGTGCATGCGTGCGTGCATGACAGCAAGGTGAGAGGGAAACAGACAGGGTAGGCCTACAACTTTATTTAATTCATGCAGGTGTTCGTTGTTTATTTATTTAACAACACACCAGTTAGTTGGGCTTGCAAGTTGCATGTGCGTCTGTGTGTGTGTGTGAGAGAGCGGGGTGAGGCGGGCAGCAAGGCACGGGAGAAACTTTTTTTTCTTCCTGTAACCATGGTTTCCAGGTCGGATTGCAGTTGTTCATGTCACAAAAACGAGGGCGAGGCTTGATTTCATAGGGCGTGCCAGATAGACTTCAGCCGTCATATTCATTAAAGGGACACTTCACCCTTTTTGCAAAAAAATATATGTTAATGACGTTTAGAAGCTTTAGAACACTTTCCTGGATATCTTTATGTGTGTAATATGTGGTTTTAGATATTTTAGATTGTAGCAGTGAGCCTGTTGTCTCTGATGTCATGGACACTGGGCTCACTTCCTTCCTGGACTACATGTTGTCTCAGTAAGACAGCTCTCCCCCTATCCACAAGGAGGAGCAGTGCACCAAAGAATTATGGGAATTGTAGTCCAGGAAGGTAGTGAGACCAGTGTCCATGACATCAGAGACAACAGGCTCACTGCTACAATCTAAAATAACTAAAACCACATATTACACACATACATACCCCCAGGAAAGTGATCTAAAGCTTCTAAACGTCATTAACATATATTTTTTTGCAAAAAGGGTGAAGTGTCCCTTTAACGTCAGAACGAAATTAAGGAAGGATCAGCTGTTTGTGATCACTTTATAAATGCCGTGGCGACGTGAGTGTACTACGAAACCCACACTCGAATTTGGGGCAGATTGTACACTGAATTGATAAGAGGGCCCATGTGTGTGAGGGAGAGCAGGCAGAACAATGTTTGCTGTGAAGAGAGAGGTTAGCTGTGCTGTTTGACGCTAAAGAAAGAGCATTGTTTGTAAGTGTAATGTTTATTTCCATTGAATGCAAAGAATGTAACACGTGTTTGGATTTAGACAGGATTGTTGATTTTGGTTTGATTATTTAAAGGCCAATTGTTTAACTGCTTTTTGATGACTGTATACATTATACTGTAGAGTTTTGTAGCAGTGTGGTAAGACTATTTTCAAGGTCTGTATAATTTCATTTATCTATGATTGTATTTGTACATTTTACTGTGTTACAGTTTCACTCCTGACAAAGATCAGTAAAAAGGGAGCAAGACTCCAGTCTCTTTTTTAACCCATTCTGAACGGGCACCCATTTTGGTGTCGGCATCATGTCATGCTTTAGCTATTTAAAAATAGCAGATCTACAAGCTCATATCGTGCCACCGAGTGGCGCGATATGAGCTTGTAGGTCTGCTATTTTTGAAAAATCGAAGAGCGACTGACATTTTTAGACTCTGATCTCAGGTCAGAATGGGTTAATCAGACCCAGTGTGTGTCCAGTGGAAACCTCGTATGAATCTGATCTCAGGTCAGAATGGGTTAATCAGACCCAGTGTGTGTCCAGTGGAAACCTCGTATGAATCAGATCTCAGGTCAGAATGGGTTAATGGAGTTTGGCTGGCTGCCTAAATGTTACAACACCTCAGTGGGGGCAGTACACTCCAGGTCTTAAAATGACTAAACTAAACTATGTTTAGTTGGTGATTTGCATAAATGCAATAATGTCAAACACGGGTTTAAGATTACAATTTCTACAAAAATACAATTTGTATTAGGACTCCCACCCGTGGGTTCTGGGACCCACTGCAGACCTAACAACATGACTGGGGTACCTTCTGTTTCCTAGACGGGCTCTCTACCCATTCAGCTGTCCCTCTCTAAAGGCCACTAGAACAACTAGAATAATAAACATGTGAGTGAATAGCGAGCGTGACAACAGCCCCCTTCAATGTATTTTTCCCACAAAACATATTACAAATAAATAAACACGTATTCAGAGGGACAATATCAGTCACCAGAACCAAGGATGGGTGTTTTCTGTGTATCTACGATGGTTAAAATGGAGTTTGAAGTTACAATGGGGTTGTATATAATAGGAAGGGAAATTCATATAAAATATCTAAATACTGAATGGAGCAAGTTAAAAACTGTCCAGGTTGTTCACAAAAAGCCAGAGTAGACGATAACATTAACCACAATTATTTTTAAGTGAAATATCCCTTTATGTAAGTAGGTAAACAAAACAGCACATACCTATACGGTACAACTTTACTACAGGTTGCATCTTCGCATCAAACTGTACACGTCTCTGGTCCACCTCTGGCTGTTCCTCTGACAACGTTGAATGTCTTTTGGAGGCCATCTCTATAGATACGGTAGACCTCTCCCTGTGGTGCTCTGTGGAAATCACCAGTAGAAACAACTTGTACTCATTCAATAAGAGTTTACTGAACAACTGAACAACCAGGAATAGTCTGGTGACCACCGGAGAGACGTGTGACAGCCGGAATGTAGACGGCACCCGGGAGCAGTATGGGTTGTCGCCCCAGCCTGTGTCTTCCGTGAGGAGGAAGCCCAACAACCCCACGGTGAGGCCTTTAGGAGGGCCATTCAGGCTGCAAGAGGAGCCTGCAGCACCACCGTTGCCCAGGTGGAGCCTGCAGCACCACCGTTGCCCAGGTGGAGCCTGCAGCACCATTGTGGCTCAAGAATCCACCACTCCTGAATGAAGTGTCTGGTGCTGATTGATGACCATTTATGCCAAAATTCTTAACCGCTATACATGATTATGGGTTCAAACCTGTTGGGCTATACTTTCGTAGCGGCACCAACGAGCTAGGGCATTAACGACATGAGATTTTTCCCAGTCGACTTGTCGGACAGTAAAGTTGAAGTCGTATCGATTTATCGTTTCTGGCGGCGGGGGGGGGGGGGGGGGGGGATTTAACAGGGGTGGGTGGAGCTGCCGCGCGCTCAAATACGGAGCATGTCAAACAAAGCACTGCGCATTCAGTGGCCTCTCCAATATGACACAGTCACAGTGCATGTATAATCTATATCAGAGGTTCCCAAACACCGGTGCCGGTCCGCGGGACACGTGGCACTGGTACGCAAGAGGGGAATTCTAAGTTTTGCGTCGTTTAAAAATGTCCAATGTAAGTGGTATCTTTAGCAGCAGCAGCTGTAGGCTATTTTGTGACGATCGCGTTAATGAAACCAAACGCTACACGCGGTTCCGGTACAGGATTATTATTTCACGTGAATCATGTCAAAATGAAAAGATTATGTTGTCCAGGTAAAGTAGTGGTATTGGCACACAGCGCAACAGCAGCACCGAGAACACAATAAGAGATATAACATTATTATTCTCCTCCTCCTCCTCCTCCTCCTCCTCCTCCACAACTCGATAACGTTCTCATGTTAGTTTGTTACTCATTTTCTGAGCCATGCAAATAAACAACAACCCGCACTGACCGGAGACGGAGAGGTTCAAATCATGTGCCCTGCGCGTAAAGCTTAGCCAGAAACAGACAGTCATTGCGTCAGCATGAATGTAGCCTCGGGAACCCAGACGTTATATTTCCGGCAGCACGGAGGTGAGGGGGATATCGTTTGGGGGTAACGTTTGCGTGCTTCTATCTGTTACTTCTCTAGCTGACACAGCGCAGTTCAAACAGACTTCAGCCAGTCTCAATAGTGGGACACCGCGCGCTGAGAGCCACATAGCCTACACAGCTGCATTTGGTTTTTAATTAAGGGCGCGTTCTGAATGCAATGAAAAAAGGGGAGAGAGAAAAAAAAAAGCTCAACTTTCGACTCGCGCTGCTGGCGAGTCGACTCGTGATCATTTATCGATAAATCGATAAATCGACTTTTGGTGTAACATGAGTTACCAAACTATATATTTATCGTTAGTTGCTGAATGACCCATTAGTCTCGTTAGAATGAAAGAACGAAAATACATCACATAGATGCACCTGGTATCCTCAGTGATGTATCCCAAGGTCATCGGGGTTCAGGGTCTCGCGAACATCATACCCCTCACTCGGGTGACCCAGCCGAGTGAGCCGAGTAAGTCCCGACTTACGTCCCAGTAGCTACCCTCGATCTAGACTGGAACTCAGCTATGCTTTCTATGGCATAGGCAGCTCCCGGCAGTATCCGCCGGGAGAAACTAGACTGCAGGACATGAGACTAATTAATTAGAGCGACAGAGAGGAGAGAGTGTGTGTGTGTGTGTGTGTGTGTGTGTGTGTGTGTGTGTGTGTGTGTGTGTGTGTGTGTGTGTGTGTGTGTGTGTGTGTGTGTGTGTGTGTACGTGTCTGCGTCAATTTAACAAAGGTGCAGATGATCAGAAATCAGCAGAGAGAGACCGACGTTTGCGCTACTCTATGCCGAATTGAAGTGGACTCTGCCCCAGACTTTTCTTTCTGCCTGGAAATAAAAACGTCTGGGTTTCCGAGGCTACCTTCGATCAGACCCACTAGGGAAAGACCAGGTGGAGGGACTAGGCTCTGTGGGTTGCCTCCAGTCCGGGCCCCTCCTACGTCTCACCAGGTCCACTCCTGCTCTCACCACGAGTACAGCCAGGACCTGTGCGTTGGACCAGACTCCCAGCACCAGACACTTCATTCAGGAGTAGTGGATTCTGAGAATAATACTAATACAAATATACATTTGTTTTACCCGAGAGAGTATCGCACCACATCTTCCTACGTAGTAATGTTAAAGTTGACTCACCAGTCTCCTCTTCCTGTTCTTCTTTAATCTGTGGAGATTGTGGTTCCTCCTGGACCAGACTGGATCTCCTCTCCTCATATTCAGATGAAACCTCTTTACACACAGACAGGAGGAGAGAGAAGGTAGCATCAGCAGAGCAACTCAAAGTGTTTTTGTCAACTCTAAGATGATATTTATTCTTCTATTTGTTTTGTCAGGATAACCCTTGTTTCAAAAAATAAGTGTCTCGAGTCTCTTCACAACGCTTCGTTGTGAATAGAGCCTGACATCGGTCTCACCGATGTATCCGTCATTTTAGGCGCCGATGCCCGATATCGGACATTATTTCACTGATGTGGCCGAAGTCTTTTTTTTATCATCACCTGCCTGTGACTCTGGAGCCTAGGCTGCAGCAGAAAACTCTGCCCTGCGAGTGACTGTCATAAATGGAAGTCCAGCTGTCATTCCGGACCCCTCGCCCTGAGAAAATGTCGTTTGTGTACAGGCCCGTGAACATATATGAGAGATGTTTGAAAAGATGAGACATATTTGAATAAACAAGCGTTTTCTGCCAGAACTTTTACATGGATAACTAGAGGTCAATATCTCACTCCACGTCTTTGGACATTTATTGGGCGAGTACAAACAGAGCGCGGAGCACATTTATTGAAAAGATTTCCAGCACAGGATGAAATCCTCTAGGCCAGACACATAAACAGACATAATATACATCAATTGAGTGTAAAATCTGCCCCAAATTAGATTGTTGGTTTTGTAGTAGGCCTACACTCACGTCGCCACGGCATTTATAAAGTGATCGCAAAAAGCTGATCCTTCCTTAATTCCGTTGCCTTGCTGTCTTGTCCACGCACACATGCACGCACACACGCACCTCAAGGCTACATGACACATCGCCATGAATGGAATACGTTTGTAGGCTAGGCCTATATTAATTTTACCCA